>NC_086098.1:63378977-63682007 GCF_963921235.1 Mobula hypostoma
GTTTGTTTTTTGCACCATTCTCTGTAGACTCTCGAGATATTGTGAACAAAAATGCCAGGAGACTATCAGACTCTGAGATACTCAAACTACTCCATTTGACACCAACTATCATTCCGTGGTCTGTCACTTAGATCACATTTCTTCCCCATTCTGATGCTTGGTCTAAAGAACAACTGAACCTCTTGACCACGTCTGTATGCTTTTATGCGTTGAGTTGCTACCTAGATAGGCTGACTAGATAATTGCATTAACGATCAGGTGTGCCGATATACCTAATAAAGTGGCCACTGAGTGTAAATGATACATCACTCCAGTGGGATGAACTTTGAGAAAGATTGAAGCTCAGAATACAACCTTTTCAGGTATGCTGTTGGCAGGAATCTCTGCCAAGAACATTAATACATCCACTCTGACTGTGCCAGCCAGCCATTACCCTACCTGTTAATTCTACCGTCCTTTCTACTTTCTGAGTGCGTGAGTCCAATTCCCCTAACCATGTATTCAAGGAGAGAGTGACTCATTACGGCCTAAAACTTAATGAGAACAGTAATGAGTAGAACTTTAGTACGGCACTGAAAGTTGAGCGTGTGAAACATGTTTTACAAGACTCTCACCTTTAAAACCATTCTGTCATCTGCTTACATAGGTCATGATTCATGATTACATTCACCCACTGGACTGTCCCCTAATGAGCTTCTGAGGTTAGATACATGCAGCCTGCTATATGTGGCCTCATGGTATTGTTTATATACAGAATTTCAAGAAAAGAATGACCTGTGTTTGGTAACACTGACACATACAGAGCAAACACTTGCTCACATGTGGTTGCTTTTCCCATATTCGTGTGTGTACAGTTGACAATGTACGAGGTTAGTAATGGTGCTCATTTTTTTTTAGAAACACAAACAAGATTGTATCAAGTTACTGGAGGAAGTCAGTGGGCTCAGGCAGCATCTGAGGAGGGAAACTGGCAGTCGATGTTTCAGGTCAAAATTCCTCCGGAGAGAAAAATGGTGGGGAAGCAGCCAGTATAAAGATATGAGGGAAAAGGGTGGAGCAAGATAGATAGGTGGATCAATGTGAAGAGTGGAAATAGGCAGTGGGAATAGTGACAAAGGCTACGAGATGATAGGTGGAGGCAACAGGTGGCTGCAGATGTTGGGGAAGGAAGGTGGAGCATGGAATCGAACAAGACAGGTGGCTGTGCAGATGGGAATGGTGGTGGGGCGAAAGGACTCCATTGAAAGAGTATGTGAGTGACAGGCAGATGAAATGGGTGAGGAGGGGGAAATAGTGTGTTGCAGACTTGAATGGCTGTAGGAAGAACTGGGTGCATCAGGAGGAGGCATAAAATGGACAGATGGAGAACGATTTGTGTCTACAACTCAAAGTCTGTTCGTGCTGAATTATTTTAATTAATCACCATTTGTTTCATGTTCTGAAAGGATGGTTGCAGCCTTTCAGACCTCTTGAGCTCACTGACATATCTTGCCACATCCAGGGATTACCATCATCACTGGGCTACTCAAAGAAACCCAGACTCTGTAACCTCACACTTGATTACTACCTGCTCAATCAACAACCTCCTAAACATATCACCAACATGTCTTGCCTGCACATGCAACCACCCTCCCGGGTGCTGCCCAGCTAAGAGGATTCATGTGCTGAGAAATTTAACCCCATTTCTCATCCACAGTCCGTGTTCAGTGCATGGAAAGAAGCATTATTAATTCCAATAAGGAAACCTGTCAAGGATCTGTCAAAACCCACTAGCTACAGACCAATAGCATTAACATCAAATATATGTAAGATAATGGAAAGGATGATAACAGAAAGGTTATCGTATGAGCTTGAGAAGAGGGGAATGCTGGCAAGTTATCAGAGTGGTTTTAGGAAGGGAAGGAATTCCATGGACTCAGTGATAAGGTTAGAGACTGAAATAAGAAAGGCCCAGACAAATAAAGAGTCAGTAGTTGCAGTGTTTTTTGACATTGAAAAAGCCTATGATATGATGTGGAAGGAAGGATTGTTAATTAAACTGCACAAGGTGGGGGTTGGTGGGAGAGTTTTTAATTGGATTAAAGATTTTTTGTTTGGTAGAAAAATTCAAGTTCGCATTGGATCAGAATTATCAAGACAGTACATAGTGGGAAATGGCACACCTCAAGGAAGTGTGATTAGCCTGTTACTTTTCATCATTATGATCAATGATGTCTTCACAAAGGTACCAGTGGATATGGGTAGGTTACTGTTTGTGGATGATGGGGCCTTGTGGAAAAGAGGCAGGAACATGGAGTATATAGTCAGGAAACAACAAGGAGCAATTGATGAAGTGGTGGAGTGGGGTTATGATTGGGGATGCAGATTTTCAGTAGAAAAAACTCAAACTGTATTTTTCACCAGGAAAAGAATTGAGGTAGGGAAGAAGTTAAGGATGTATGGGATTGAATTAGAAAGGGTTGGATCATTTAAATTTCTGGGAGTTATATTTGGTTCACGATTAACATGGGCAGACCATATCAGGAAAGTCGAGGAGAAATGTAAAAAAATAATAAATATGATAAGATGTTTGACTGGTCGGGAATGGGGAGCAAGTTGTTCAATGTTCAAGGGAATGTATGTGGCCTTAGTAAGATCTGTGTTGGACTATGGAAATATAACATATGGATCAGCAGCTACGTCTCTTATAAGGAAACTGGATGTGATTCGGGCTCAGGCTTTGAGAGTGTGCAGTGGGGCTTTTAAAACATCACCAATATCAGCCCTACAGGTAGAAATGGGAGTAATGTCTTTGGAACTAAGAAGGATGCAATTGATGGCAAACTACTGGGTTAATTTGCAGGGGCACAATGATTCTCACTCTGCTAAAGGAGTGTTGCAGGAGTGCTGGGAAAATGGGAGGTTTCAGAGGGATACCTTTAGTTGGGTAGGGAATGATATTGCTAAAGAATGTGGAGTGTTTGGTCTAAGGATATGTCCTTCAGTAGTTTATCCGGTTGTAGCTCCGTGGAAGCTTGTTTGGCCTGACATAGACTGACATTTGTTAGAAGTAAAAAGGAAAGAAAGATATAAAACTGATTTGACAAGTGCATTTAACTGTCATGTGATGGAAAAGTACAGTGATTATACTCACATTTATATGGATGGTGCTAAGGAACCTGAAACAGGAGTGACAGGGTTTGGGGTGGCTATACCAGCAAAAGAAATTGGAATCAGCAGAAGAACACCTAATAAGTTAGGGGTGTATACAGTGGAGATGCTGGCAGTGTTGGTTGCGTTGTGATGGGTGGAGAAAGCTAGACAAGTCAAAGTGTTGATATGCTCAGATTCATCCTCAGTTCTAGCAAGTTTAAGGTCTTTTCACTCAAACAGTCAGCAAGATGTAGTTTATGAAGTCCTTCAGTCAGTCACAAGAATTGCAAATCAGGGAAGTCAGGTAAAATTTCTATGGGTTCCAGCACATGTAGGGGTGAAGGGGAATGAGAGGGTGGATGAGTTGGCAAAGAGGGCGTTAAAGAAAGAAAATGTGGAAATGCACATTAGTATCAGTAAAGCAGAGGTTAAGTGTGTAATCTGGGAAAAAAAATCAACCAAATGTGGCAAGGAAGATGGGACAGGGAGGGGAAAGGGAGGCATTTATATCAAATATAAAAAAGTGTTGCAGGTACTAGGGTAGGTCGTGGATACAGAAGAGAGGAAACTATGTGGACTAGGTTAAGCTGAGGCACTGTGCATTAAACAAAACATTGAAAATGATAGGGAAACACCAGACAGGATTGTGTGAGGAATGTCAGGAAGAGGAGTCAGTAGAACATGTAGTTCTGAGTTGCAGGAAGTATGGGATACGGAGAGAGATGATGAGAATTAATCTAAGGGAATTGGGGGTGCAGGAATTCACATTAAAAGTGTTGCTGGGCATTGGTGAGAGAGTACAGGTTAGGGTATTTTTAGCTTTCTTAAGGGGCACAGGGTTTTTTTTTATAGGATATGACGGATAAGCAGCAATAGGGTACTAGGATGGCCAAAGATGGGAGGGTAAAGTATACAGTTAGGGTACAGTTAGGTTAGGGTGTGTGTGTATGTGTGATTGAGTGAAGGGATTTAGAATGTAAGTCTACTGCACACTCTGGAGCAGAAGGTGGCGGTAATGCACCATTAATCTGGGTGCCAATGGTCGTAAAACAAGACGGAGAAGAAGAGGAAGAAGACAGTCCTTGTTCACTCATCAAACCAGCTGACTTCAATCAGTCACTCTTTGCTTTCACTCTCACTGCCTAAAATTCATCCCGTTGCCTATTGTGTTTAGTTTCTGTTCTTTCTTATTTTGTGGCCCCATGTCACTTGTAATTTGGCTGTCTATCATTAAAGTTATTGTTTACTGCTAAATTATCTCCAGTGCTCTGCTCTGTGGTCAAACCTGGCCAAGTAATAAAGAGCAACACACACAAAATGCTGGAGGAACCCAGCAGGCCAGACAGCATCTATGGAAAAAAGCACAGTTGATGTTTCAGGCCGAAATGTTGACTGTGCTTTTTTCCATAGATGCTGTCTGGCCTGTTGAGCTCCTCCAGCATTTTGTGTGTGTTGCTTGGATTTCCAGTATCTGCAGATTTTCTCTTGCTTGTTATCAGGACTCGTACCACCAGGCTGCATCACTGTCTGGTGTGGAGCGGCTACTGCACAGGACTGAAAGAAGCTGCAGAATGTTGTAAGTCTAGTCAGCTCCATCTTGGGCACCAGCCTACAAAGTACCCAGGATATCTTCAAGAAGCAGTGTCTCAGAAAGGCAGTGTCCATTACTAAGGACCTCCAGTATCCAGGACATGCCTTTTTCTCACTGTTACCATCAGGTGGGAGATACAGAAGCCTGAAGACACACACTCAGTGATTCAGGAACAGCTTCTTCCCCTCTGCCATCTGATTCCTAAATGGATATTGAATCTTTGGACATGACCTCACTTTTTTTAATATAAAGTATTTCTGTTTTTGCTTGTTTTTAAAAAATCTATATGTAATTGATTTACTTGTTTATTTATTATTATTATTTTTTATTTTATTGTTTTTTTTCTCTCTGCTTGATTATGTATTGCATTGAACTGCTGCTGCTAAGTTAACAAATTTCATGTCACATGGCAGGATACTTGGTAGTGTGGAGGAGCAGAGGGATCTGGGAGTACATGTCCACAGATCCCTGAAAGTTGCCTCGCAGGTAGATAGGGTAGTTAAGAAAGCTTATGGGGTGTTAGCTTTCATAAGTTGAGGGATAGAGTTTAAGAGTCACGAGGTAATGATGCAGTTCTATAAAACTCTGGTTAGGCCACTCTTGGAGAACTGTGTCCAGTTCTGGTTGCCTCACTATAGGAAGGATGTGGAAGCATTGGAAAGGGTACAGAGGAGATTTACCAGGATGCTGCCTGGTTTAGAGAGTATGCATTATGATCAGAGATTAAGGGAGCTAGGGCTTTACTCTTTGGAGAGAAGGAGACATGATAGAGGTATTCAAGATATTAAGAGGAATAGATAGAGTGGATAGCCAGCACCTCTTCCCCAGGGCACCACTGCTCAATACAAGGGGACATGGCTTTAAGGTAAGGGGTGGGAAGTTCAAGGGGGATATTAGAGGAAGGTTTTTTACTCAGAGAGTGGTTGGTGCGTGGATTGCACTGCCTGAGTCAGTGGTGGAGGCAGATACACTAGTGAAATTTAAGAGACTACTAGACAGGCATATGGAGGAATTTAAGGTGGGGGATTATATAGGAATCAGGGTTTGAGGGTCAGCACAACAATGTGGGCAGAAGGGCCTGTACTGTGCTGTACTATTCTATGTCTTCCGCAGTGAAGACTGATGCAAAATACTTATTCAGTTCATCTGCCATTTCGTTGTCCCCCATTACTACCTCTCCAGCATGATTTTTGAGCACCCCAATATCCACTCTTGCCACTGTTTTATACTTTATGTATCGAAAAATCCTTCCGGTATTTTCTTTAATATTATTGGCTATTTTACTTTAGTATTCCAACTTTTCCTTCTAAATGAGTTATATAGTTACCTTTTGTTTGTATTTGAAAGCCCATTAAAGGAGATGGTGAATCTCATCATGAATACCTGTCTTTGCTGGCAGCTGGATCTTGAGGCTTGGACGGTGGGTTGCCTTGATTGTTGTGGACCTTTGTTGTCAGAAGACAATAAAGATCACCAGAGGATCCTCATTTTGCAGGGGCATTAGCAATATGTGAATCAGTAAATAACTCTCTTACCAAGCAGAACTGCGGTAAGGAACAAACTCCAGACAATCACCTTAAAGAGGAATAAAAGTAATGATGCCAGGGTGACTTGCATGAGGATCAGACAGCATTTTGCATGTATCTTTGATCTGAGCACGTATTTGTTCTTGTATGTGTTCTAAGATGGTGGACTCTAAAATGTAGTGGTGAAGGAAAAGCTGGACTCTAATTATCTTTACTTAAAGGAGCAATCAGAGGAATTTGAAAGTGAAATTGAAGAATATTGTGCTTTCTTCATAAAGACAATAAGATATAGGAGCAGAATTAGACTATTTGGCCCATCAAGTCTGCTCTGCCATTCAATCATGGCTGACTTATTTTCCCTCTCAATTTAGTTCTAGGAAATAGATGAGGAGATGCTGTTTGCATGAGGGAATGGTGAAGCTGTGGAATTCTCTGCCTGGAGAAGTAGTAGAGGCTATCTCATTAAATATATTTAAGACATTGTTAAATTTTTGCATAGCTGGGGAATTCAGGGTTATGGGAAAAAGGCAAGTAGGTGGAACCATTCCCTTCCTTATAGATTCTGTGTTAATATTGATACTTGGGTTCTAAATGAGGAGGTAGGTTAGAATGGTGGAAAATCATAAAGATTGCAGATGCTGGAACTCTAAAATATAAACAGAAATTGCACAGCAAGTCAGTCTATATCTGTGGGAAGAGAAGTGAGGTGATATTTCAGCATGAGGACCCTTCCTCAGAAACGGGAAGAAGACAAAAGAATCATGATGGGCTGCAGGGAAGGTGGGGGCAAAGTCTCTCAAAGGGTAAAACTAGGGCAATCATGAGGTTAAACCATAAACAAGGTTATCTGGTCAATGAGTAAATGGGAGCAGTTAGACAGTGAGAACAAAGACAAAGGAATGCAAGGGTTGTGAAATGCAGAACAGGAGAATATGGCTGGTGGGTCAGGTTGTGCATGTTCACCACACCTAGAGGGCAAAAAAGGAAAGGGAGAGAGGGGAGCAACCAACAATCTGGGCCAATATCACTGGTTGGCATCTGAAATAGGCAGAAAAATTGAATTACCTGAAACTGTAGAATTCTGTAAAAAGAGGTGGGGTGCTCCTGAATACTGAACACAACAATCATTCAAGTTTCTCTGATATAGGGCAGACCATATTGTGAGCAGGGTATGCAATACACCAGATAGGAAGAAGTACAGCTGAATCACTGCTTTATCCGAAGAGACCATTTGGATCCCTGGATAGTGGGAAAAGAAGAGGAGAAAGCATGGGGGTTCCATCACCTGCAATTGCAAGGGAAATGTTGTAGGGAAGGGGGTGGGAGTGGAAGAGCATCAGGAAGACACAAATGGAATGGTTCCTGCAAAATGATGAAAGAGGAAAACGGGGGAAAGTGTTTCTGATGTGGATCCTTTAAAGCTGATGGAAGTTGCAGATAATGATCCTCCCTCCCACACCCTCTCTGAATACTAACAAAGTTCTTCTCTGACCCAAAATTCTAACTCTGTTTCTCTTCCCGCAGGTGTGGCCTGACCTACTGACTGCATCCATCATTTTCTGTTTTTACATTAATGTGACATTCTGCAGGTGCTGGGTATCTTGAACAACAACACAAAATGCCAGAGGAACTCAGCAAGTCAGGCAGCATCTGTGGACAAGAATAAACAGTCAACGCTTTGGGCTGAGACCTTAGAAAAGCAGATTTTGGAATTTTTAGCAGGGTTTTCATTATGTCTTTAAAATGTAAGCAGTTTTCAAAATAGTGAGATATTTTGAGCATGTGATTATATTTTCACATGGAATCATCTCTTAGTACCAGATTATAAGTTAACAAATTTTACGACACATGCTGGTTCACGATTTCAGGACACATCATAAACCTGATTCTGATTCTGATTTTGTCACTGACTCCAACATAAATAGAACCAGTTCTTATTCCAGAAATAAATCATTATGTGGAAGATCATCCATGGGCACTTACAGAGGATATAGTTTCATTATATCTATCCTAAATCCTCATATTTTAGATACCCCAGTCTCCTATTGTACTCTTTCAGTTGGCTGGCCCTGCCGGGTAAAATATAATCCTGAATGCAATTATGTCCAAATCTCAACCTGACACTATCACTCAACAGCTGCTCACTGTGTTTTCATCTCTGTCTTTGACACTTGTCAGTGGTTTTCATTTACTTGTATGACATTCTCACATGGCAAAAGTTTTTAAAGGCAGTTGCAGAGGAAGCAAAAGGCATCAACAACACTCAGTAACAAATATTCAGGTTTTCTGTTAACGTGTTCTGATTTTAAAAACAAGAAACAAGTTTGTACATTTGTATGAAGAAATGAGAATACCACTATGAACAAGCATAGGTGGTTCTCTCTATTGACAATAAGTTTATTTGTTGATCTTAAGTTAAAACTCCCAAAATGTTTCTTCAACTATTTTCCCTCAATGGCTTATTGGACAACTTTGCTTCCTGATGTAAGCTCTCTAGTTTTAAACAGTGCCAAGAACATATAAGCATTCACACAACAGCTGACCACCCTCCTTGCATTGCAAAATAATATAGAAACAGCAAGATTGAAATAAAAATGGAATGCACTCAGCGAATGTTCTGACAAGTTGCATGAGTTTGCTCTGTGTTTCTTGAGAGATGCAGTTGATCTGCTGTGTGCCCTGCAGCATTTTCTGGTTTTATTTTTAATCATGGTGGCGGGGTGGAGATATGTCTCTACCAAAGGAGGTGTAAAGTGCTCCTTGTCTCTGCTAGCCTGCAGGTCACCCTTGGGCAAGGTGTAGCCCCTCAATCAGGGTCACGTGAAGCCAAGGGAACAGGTGGCGGATGGTTGTATGAGCAGCTGGTGCACATCACAAGTCCTGGTTACAGGACTACTGACACCAGGCAGATAATCTCTGAAGAGTATTGATAATGGCTGAGGTCACCCGTCTTGTAAAGACACTGCTCAGAAGAAGGCAATGGCAAATCACTTCTGTAGAAGAAATTGGCAAAAACAATCATAGTCATTGTGATGACGATGATTTTTAATCAATGAGGCTCATTGACCAGATTGGCATGTGCCAATGGCCACTCACGTAAGATGTCAGGGCACTTATTGTTACAATTCATGAAGATCTTGTCATCTGGTGTATTCAGACCATTGGATTTCACAGGTGCAGTGCAGAACATTTGGAAAGTACTCTGAAGTACCAGTGCACACAAAGATGGCTGAAAAGATAGACGACCTAGTAATTTGATTATAGCAGTGTTGGTTCACTTGTCAGAAATAGATGAGAGAATTCTGCTCAGATCACAAGCACAAATATAACCGGAGTAGTATCAGATAAACCTGCTGATTCCCAGGAGGCTCCTGTAATGATTTGAGTTGGCTTGACACAGAGAAAGGTGGCAATTTTTATTGTTTTAAATTTAGGC
The DNA here is from genome assembly GCF_963921235.1 of Mobula hypostoma. Taxonomy (NCBI): domain Eukaryota; kingdom Metazoa; phylum Chordata; class Chondrichthyes; order Myliobatiformes; family Myliobatidae; genus Mobula; species Mobula hypostoma. The sequence goes on from NC_086098.1 coordinate 63,388,663, forward strand.
CACTAATAGCATGCACCTGACCTGCGCTATTTGAGAAAAAACAGATTTAGCTTCTTCTTCCAGTCAACACAGGCATGTTTTATGTTGCAGTTTTATTGACAGTCGCTTTATGTAATAGGTAGCCTCATTAACTGTTACTGAATGTCATTACTGGGGATGTTAGGCAGTAAAAAAGCACAGATTTATATTCTGCAAAGGTTTAGTTTCATATAAAGCACACCAGGGACTGCTGTGTCTGTTGTGTCTGTGCATAGCAAGTATATATATGGTATCTAATATGGGTTCCCGTAACACTTGGTAACAAAGTTCCTGATATGTATACTTATAGAATGCAAAATATGTAAAAATGCATCATCTGACGTATGTTGCTTTGCCTTTCTTTTGCATTCATTATAGGGATATTGGAGTTGTGAGGAAGGCCAGCTTTCATTGTCCATACCATGTTGGTTTTGAACAGCTGATGATGGGTTTTCTTCATTGCAAAAATGCTTGAAGGCATTTCCACAAATAGGCAGTAAACATAACGAATAATGTGAGGAGAGGCAAGTGAGAAGGCTTTGAGGCAAAAGGCCTGTTCCTGGTACACGTTGAAGCAATGGGGAAGAGTGGCTTGTGCCACAAGGATGGAAAATATGAGCTGCAACATAGGGCCAGAGGAGGTTCAAGGCCACAGAGGGATTCAAAGAGAACTTTTATTGCAATGTGAGTAAAGAGCATGGAATAGATATAAATGAAGATAGGCTGCTAAAATTCAAACAGGATCGGCTAAAGAAGCTATCAAAAAGAACAATGGAGAAGTTAAGGTTATATGTATGAATGGTGACTCAATGGGTATGGGACCAAAGTAGAAACAAGGCAGGCTGTGTTGACAATATGCAAACCACTTAAATGCCACTTCTTATGGTGACGTAGTGTTATCCATACAGCAAACCACAGGTTTTTTTGAATTTGCACTCATATCTGCTTCAAGAAATTGTGATCATAATAATGATCTGCTCCTAGAAGACTCATAGCATTAAGGGAGAATTATTTTGGAAGCATTATTGATTAATGGGCATTAGATTAATAATGATCAAGCTATGGTTTAATATTGATTTCCTTCGGGAGGTTTTCAACACGGTACTGTGTAATAGTGCAAATCTCATTAGGTTAGAAAATACTACTACAGTTATTCATTCTTTTTAGCATTAAATGATCAGTGTTGCCACTGAGGCCTCAGCTTTCTTAAAACCCTGTTGTAATCGTACGTCTGCCCAACATCCTGTTCCTTATTCTGACCAGAATATTGTATTGTAATGTGGTGTCCAAGGTGAAGTAACAACAAGATGAAGAATTTGTTGACATGAATAGATACATTGCAAGGAAAAGTCATGCTCATCTAGAGTAATTCAATTATTTTCTTATTTTTAAGGAGAGAAACAGAAGAAAACCAAGCCTAGTTAATGAGTCACCTGACTCACAGTGAACAGATATCATTGAATCTCATCAGGTAAAATGATGTGCATATGTTTAAATTTGAAAAAAGAAATCAATTTGCTAAAAAAATGTTCAATATCAAATTTAACTTCCCATAAAGGTTCTCTCACAAATGAAATAAGTGAAGTTGCTGATTGAATGAAGGATAAAGAGATATGTAAATATGTAACAAACATGAATAATATGTCAGAGAATCTTGCCTTACTATAGTGTCAACAAATATGGTGAGTAATGAAATAAAGTGCAGGATAATCTGAAGGTGAGGCCTACCACAATGCTCTTGCCCTGAACTCCCATACCTTTTATCGACTACACCCAGAATAGTCACCTCCTTTCATGAACCTCCTTTGAACCCTCTCCAGTTTCAGTACATCCTTTCTAAGATAAGGGACCCAAAGATGCTCACAATACTCCAAGTGAGGCCTCACCCTGTGCTTATGAAGTCTCAACATTACACCTTTGCTTTTATATTCCAGCCCTCTTGAAATGAATGCTAACATCACATTTACCTTCCTTACCATAGACTCAATCTGCAAATGAACCCTTAGAGAATCCTATGTGAGGACTCCCAAGTCCCTTTGCACCTCAGTTTTTTGTATTTTCTCTCCATTTATAAAATAGTCAACCCTTTCATTTCTTCAACCAAAGTGTATGACCATACACTTCCCAACAATGTATTTCACAGCCATTTCATTGTCCATTCTCTTAATCTGTCTAAGTCCATCTGTAGCCGACCTGTTTCCTCAAAACTACCCGCCCCTCCACCTATCTTCATATTGTCTGCAAACTTTGTAACAAAGCCATCAATTCCATCATCCAAATATAAAACAAAAAGAATTGGTCCAACCCAATACAGACCCCTGTGGAACATCACTGGTCACTGGCACCCAGCCAGAAAAGGCTTCCTTTATTCCCACTCTTTGCCATCTGCCAATCAGTCACTGCTTTATCCATGCTAGAATCTGTTATGTAATACCATGGGGTCGTAGATTGTTAGCAGCCTCACGTGTGGCACCTTGTCAAAGGCCTTCTGAACATCCAAGAACACAACATCAACCAATTCTCTTTTGTCTCTCCTGCTTGTTATTTGTTCAAAGAATTCAAACAGTTTTGTCAGGCAAGATTTTCCCTTGAGAAAACCATGCTGACTACAGCTTATTTTATCATGTGTCTCCAAGTACCCTGAGATCTCATCCTTAGTAATTGACTCTAACATCTTCCCAACCACTGAGGTCAGACTAATTGGCCTATAGTTTCCATTCTTCTGCCTCCCTCCCTTCTTGAAGAATGGAATAACATTTACAATTTTCCAGTCTTCCCGGAACCATTCCAGAATCTAATGATTTTTGAAAGATTATTACTAATGCCTCCACAATCTCTTCAGTCATCTCTTTCAGAACCATGAGGTGTACACCATCTGGTCCAGATGACTTACCTACCTTCAGACCTTTCAGTTTTCTAGGAAACTTCTGCCTAGTAATGGTAACTTCACAAACTTCATGAGCCCTGACTCCAGGAATTCCCACAGTGAGATTGATGCAAAATACTTATTCAGTTCATCCGCCATTTCGTTGTCCCCCAAATAACCAGCTGACATTGCTATTTATTGTAGTGTTAGAAGTACATCTGGGGATTGCCTTGAAGTAAGTGATGTTAGTCCTTCGTTGGGCATTGCCAACCCTCCTTTTTGATTGAATAACCAAAGTGATGGCTTTCTTTCTTTCTTTTCATATTCCTTGTCCTTGTTCTATTTGAAGACTTTTAGTAGAAAATGTGAACAATCTACTTGGCTTTAAGTTTAACTCAAACCTTTATGTTACCGTTGCAGGTAACCTTTCTCTTTGCGGGCTCCTTCCCACTGACAACAATGCTTTTGGGAACTTCTATCATACACAGTAAATACTCAGCCTTTGACCCAAACTACACAAAAAAAAAATTCTGTTCTATAATGCAATGAGTTTACCAATGGCCCTGGACCTAAAATGAAAGAACGTCAGATCTCATTATTTTTCTGTTTTTCAATTTCGGATGTAAAGCCTTGCCCCAGAGATCTTGTACCAGTAACGGGCAGAAGATGTGAGTATTTTTATGTCCATGATGAACTTTCCCAAGAATAAAAGACTTCATGATTGGCAGAAAAAGTGAGAAACTTATTCAACTGTTTTGCTATCATATCAGCAGTCCCTAGTCCAGCATTATGGGAATGGGAAGAGACCATTCACCTTGCACCTGTTTTGCAATTCAGTTTGATTTAGCTGCTCTGTTACTCTACTGTTTTTTATCCTTTATCTTCTACTGCTGATTTTAACAAAGATCTATCAATAACAGGCTTGTAATTTTTAATTTACAGAGCATCATTAGTATTTTGGGGAACGAAGTCCTGATAAGAATCATAGATAAATTGTAAGATTAAGTCTTCATATCCTGGATTCACCAGCTGTAGGAAATAACTATTCTCCTTTTGTTTCCCCACCTCGTTTTTTAACACTTCATTGAAATCTGTAGTTAATTTCCGCTAATCAAGGGAATCTAAACCTACTTCATACAACCTATTCTGTCATTATGTTGAATCAACATTAGAACCTTTCAAAGCCCATAGTTTCTAGTGAATTGATATTGTTAAATTTTAGGCAAATAATTAAAAGCAGAATAATGCCGGTATTTGATAATACATCAGTTTTTTTTCATTGTAAACTCTTCCAAGATTTGTAAAAGTATTTTGTTTAAAATTTAGTTCTAAACCTACCTTGTTTAAGTCAATCAGGCGATTGGGGCGGTATTCCAACAGGCCAGAGTGATCATTTAGACAAGCTACTCTCTATTTGGTTGTAACCCATCTCATTCAAATGAAATTAATGAGCAGCAGCACAGGTGCTGCACCTTGCAGGCTGAAGAGCCTGTTTCGCAAGCAACACAATTGTCTGAAGGGGGAGCTGGTCAGCTACTGAGAGCTAGAAATGCGCTGAGCTTCCACAAGCCTTTCTTATGGAACAGTACATACCGGAATGTCAATGTCAGATATGTACTCACATGGGAGGATCCAGGATACCAGGATATCACAGCTGACAGTAGGCAGTCCCGAAGAAAGCTGTAACATAATTGGTGAACACAAAACAATTATTGTACCATCCACGAGCTTTCGTGAGTGTACAGCACAGAGGCATTGCTACTGCTATTGCTATTGCTACTGCATGAAGGTAAAGGGAGGTCCTGGAGAGAGTAAACTTTAGTGTGATCATTGTCTTTTGACCAGAACAAATGGACAGCAATGCACCTGCAAATGTACATCTCCACATGCTTGCTAAATCTACGCACTCGCAAAGAAATCTAAGGATCAGCTTAGAAGCCTCAACATAAGTATTACCTGTTTGGGACAATGTATGGAAGGTAATGCGATAACTTTCTTAGTGAAGACATGTATGACAAAGAAAGCGAGTCTTGCATTTTAAAAAAAAAATTCATATCTCAAAGTTCTTACAGTCAAAAAGCTTCTTTGAAGTTCGTCATGTGGGAATCAAAGCAGGCAATTTGTGCACCAGAAGCACATAAACACCAATGTGATAATGACTAGATTGTTGGTGATGTCATGGTCTGAGTCGACATTTCCTACCCAAGTGAGGTGTGATTAATTAGGTCACCAGGTTAACTCTCCTGCTTGTGGTGTCATGGATCTTTGAGGCATGCATGAGACCATGGCTCCTGTCTAATATTTGATCTGAAATTGATCTGTGACTTTGCAGCATCTCCTCACTACTACCTGAAAGGGTCAGCCTGGGTCATGCACTCAGGTTTCTGGATGAGACTTAAACCCACAACATTCAAACACAAAGGCTTGTACTACAATCAAGTCAAAGCTGAAAAGTTGATACTATGCAGCATATCAGAAGGGGGGCTTGCGATTGCAAACAAAGTTGATTTTATTGCTCACACCATCTGCATTCCCCACTTTGTTGGATGGGGAAACTGACTCAATTCAGGCAGGCAACAATGTCCTTGTCCATAAGAGGCACTTGCGTCTCAGAGAAGAAATGGAATTGTGTGAGATCAAGCCCCATGCAAAGAATTCCCCCTGGAAAACTTTGATGAGGGCACTTCTTCAATATACAAAACTACAATTTACAGATTATTACTATAGCGCCATCAACTCTTTGATTTACAAATCTGTTTTTAACCTGATGAATAACAAGCAACTCCCTAACCCTAAGAATACACTGTAACCAAAATGTCCATATGTATTTCACCCATGTTTTTTTGATTTGTGAAATTTCTCTTAACGAATTGTTTTACCAAAACATATCCCTTTGGAAAGTGAGGAAATGGCTGTATCAATGAATTGCTTATATATAATGACACAGAAGGAGGCTGATCAACCCACTGAGACCACACTGGTTCCAATTCCATCAGTCCATTTCTCTTATCTTTACCTCCCTATACTTCTGTATTTATTCACTTCCTCATTGAACATAGAAATCTACAGCCTATTACAGGCCCTTCGGCCCACAATGTTGTGCCGACCATGTAACCTACTCTAGAAACTGCCTGGAATTTCCCTAGTGCATAGTCCTCTGTTTGACAGCACATACCTGTCAAATCTTCTTTGATTCTTTTTTGTCTGTGCTATGGTATATCTAGGGGAACTAATGACCACACCACTGGTTTGTGGGAGGAAACCAGAATACCCAGCAGAAACTCATGTAAAGATAAGGAGAATATCCAACTGCACCTGAGGTCAGAATCAAAACCAGGTTCCTATAGCTGTCAGCCATTGATCCAGCAACATCATTGAACCAATTCAAACACTAGATTGGTTAAACAAACAATAGTTAAAAAGAGTAAAGCTGATTAAAAAATAATGGTTAAAACATTTTTTTTAAAATACCAATGATTAAAAATTGTGACTCTCATCATTCTTTACAATGCTTGGGATGTCCAGTGGTCGACAGCAGTGGGAAATAATTGGTGGACAGTGAAAAACATGGAAAAGACAGCAAGCCGTCTCTAAACCCGTTTGTTTCTCTACCACTTGTTCTTCCTTTAAAACCTTTATCTTTGACCAAACTTTGACTAAATGTTCTAATATTTCATAGTATCAGATTTTATTCAATGGAATAGCTTAAGGCACCATTTAAGTGGAAGCTCTTGCTGTGCATGATGTTTTGTCAATGATCTGCACCAGGCGAACATTGAGATAGTGGAATCCATTGCAGTTGGAATGCGTCCATGAGTTCACATATGCCGCTGGTAAAATGGAATAGCGTGTGTTCTGAGCTTCCTTATGCAATAATGGATAATTGTCTCCAGCTTTAGCCTGGATGCATAGATGTTCATGATCAGAATGAACCTGGCAACCAAGGCAATACCATCTTTGCCCTGCTCAGCAGTTAGAATAAAGGCTGAAGCGTGTGGCTGAATTACTGTACTCGAAAACAGCAACACTGGCAACATATCAGCATTGCACATTAATTGACATCGATATTATTTACCCCACTGGGTATTAACTGCAAATGTGCTGATGCTTTTCCCAGATGGCTTGCAGTATGCATCAAACATCATTGAACGAATATGACACAGTGGCTAAAAAAACATGGGACCAAGTTTGTTGACAATTGCACTGTCATTCTAACAAGGGCATTGCACTTAAAGGAATTAACAAATAAAGGTGTTCTTTCATTCTAGCTCCTCTCACTCAGATTCAGCAATTTACAAGTAGCTGCCAAATTGTAAACTCTTTTCACCAGCAGCAGTTAATCTTAAACCAACAGGCCATCAATCATGCCATGTTAAGTACTGTGTATCATTATAAAACAACCTATTTTAAGATTTACTGTAAATGATGCCCTGGGGTACCTGATATATTTTAGGTAGAAGCCACACAGATTAAATTTCTTTCAGTGCTCCTGTAATGAGTTGATATCATCTTGTTGCTCTAATTGGTTGTCTACGTCGATCACATTGGTCCAGACCAATTAGATTGAGAAATGCTGTCCTGTATTTACAAAAGCCTAGAATAATGTGTATTGATCTCATGGAAGAGTGAGGCCTATTGACAGGCTGATACTAAGAGTTTGTTTCATTAGGATTGAAGATTGTGAATTAGGGCGAGAACTTCAGGAGAATGATCCAGCTTTCCAGGTCAGAGATATGGAAAAATTAACATGAAGGTACAAAAAGGGTTTAGTCATTGATACTTTCAAGATCAGGTTAGTGTGATTTAGGAAACCAAAGGAATTAAGGAATTTGGAATCAAGAAGGATATTGCAGGATTATCTGTGATCAATCTGAATGGCAGTGCAGGCTCCTGAACCAAATGGCTGTTTTTTGATCTCTTTCTTGTGTTCTTAATTGTCCCTCTTTCTTTAATGTTACACACATTTTGCCTACATTATGGCTCCTCTTCTCCAGGCATTAGCAAGGAGACCGAGGAACAGGTGGCCAAACTCACAACTCCAAACTCTCCAGGCCAATTTGACCAGTAGCAAGTAGCAATTAGTAGCCCCACATCTAGACTCTTTCCAAACAACTTTAGTAGTCTGGGGCACCTACATCAGCTGTGGTTTGGATGGAGAGGAAGAGCACAGGTTGATTTCATTGCTTCTGGCCTGCAGTGGATCAAAGGGAGATCAGTCTTGATGCAGTTTAACATGCAAAATAAACACATTGCGTACCTTTCAATGAGTATGTTGCCTGAGGAATTCACACTGTGCTTACGAGTTCCCAAATCAAAACATTACAAAACCCACACAAGTGCAGTCTCTGTCTATCCAGTTGAAAGTGTGCTCACTCATCTTGCAGACAGCTGCCAGTTACTTAGTCTCAGAAACAAATTCACAAATCACCAATAGGTAAGAGTTTGTTACCACCCTGCATGTACTGGGTTCAATGCTGAACTTAGACTAAATAAGAAGTGCATGGCTGACCAGAACACAATGCTTATTCAGAAAAAAAAATACACTACTTTAAGTCACATTGTCCATCAAGGTTATTTGCAGCTAAATGAAGATTCTCCCAGATCACGTCAGCTAACTCAAGTGGTCTATTTTTAAAGATAGCCTAACACACTGTGAATTCACCTATCTCAGATACCAGCTCAACCTGTCACAGGATTCCTTCCTCCAATGTCATCTTTGGACTAAAGTTCCAACCAGCAGCATTATCCCCATTTCACTTCAAGGAGATTTCTATGGAGTCTTCATTACAGAGGGGTATTGAGTTCAAAACGAGGCAGTGCTGCAGCTCTATAATACCCCGGTTAGACCACACTTGGAGTACTGTGCTCAGTCTAGTCACCTCATTGTAAGATGGATGTGGAAGCTTTAGAGAGGGTGCAGAAGAGATTTACCAGGATGCTATCCGGATTAGAAAGCATGTTTTATAATGATAGGTGGAGTGAGCTGGGCTTTTTTCTTTGGAGTCAAGTGGTATGAGACGTGACTTGACAGAGGTGTACAAGATGATAAGAGGCATAGATTGAGTGGACCGCCACTCTCTTCCGAGAGTGAAAATGGCTAATACTAGGGAGCATAACTTTAAGGTGATTAAAGGAAGGTATAGGGGAAATGTCAAAGGTAATGTTTTCACACAGAAAGGGATGGGTGTTTGGAAAATCCTAGATAGGCACATGGATGATAGAAAAATAGAGTTACGGAGTCATAGAAAAAGACAGCACAAAAACAGGCAGCGACAGATTTGGTACTGGAGGGTTGGGGCATAGCTAATGTTGTTCCGCTGTTTAAGAAAGGCTCGAAAAATAAACCAGAAAAATATAGGCCAGTGAGCTTGACAACATAAATGGGAAAGTTATTGGAAGGTATTCCAAGGCACTGGATATACGAGTATTTGGGTAGACATAAACTGATTAGGGATAGTCAGCATGGCTTTATGTGTGGTAGATCGTGTCTAAACAATCTCATCGAGTTTATCGAGGAACTTACCAGGAAAGATGATGAAATAAGACAGTGAATGTTGTCTACATGGATTTTAGTAAGGCATTTGACAAGGTCCCACATGGGAGGCTGGTCAAGAAGGTTCAGTCATTCGGCATTCAAGATGAGGTAGTAAATAGGATGAGACATCGACCTTGTGGGAGAAGCCAGAGAGTGGTAGTAGATGGTTGTCTTTCTGACTGGAGGCCTGTGACTAGTGGAGTGCTGCAGGGATCGGAGCTGGATCTATTGTTGTTTGTCATCTATATCAATGATTTGGGTGATAATGTGCTTAACTGAATCAGCAAATTTGTGGATGGCATCAAGATTGTGAGTGTAGTGGGCAGCAAGGAAGACTATCAGAGCTCACAGTGGGATCTGGAAAAAGTGGTCAGGAAAATGACAGATGGAATTTAATGCAGACAAGTGCAAGGTTTTGCCCTTCAGAATAACCAACCAGGGTAAGTCATACATAATGAATGGCAGGATACTGAGGAGTGTCATAGAACAAAGGGATTTGGGAATACAGGTCCATAATTCATTGAAAGTGGTGATACAGGTAGATAGGGTCGTAAAGAAAGCTTTTGGCACTTTGACATTCATAAATCGAAGTATTGAGTATAGGAGATGGGATGTTACGTATAAGACATTGGTGAGGAGTATTGTGTGCAGCTTTGGTCATCTGCTTACTGGAAAGATGTAAATAAGTTTGAAAGAATACAGAGAAAAATAACAAGGATGTTACCAGGTCAGGAGGACCTGAGTATTAAGGAAAGGTTGAATAGATTACGGCTTTATTCTTTGGAATGTAGAAGATTGAGGCAAGATTTAATGGAGGTATACAAAATTTATGAGGGGTGTAGATAGGGTAAATGCAAACAGGCTTTTTCCACTGAAATTGGGTGGGTCTACAACTAGAGATCATGGGTTAAGGGTGAAAGATGAAAAGTTTAAAGGGAACATGAGGGGAAACATCTTCACTCAGAGGATTACGAGACAGTGGAATGAGCAACCAGCTATATTTCAATGCTTAAGACAGCTTGGATAGGTACATGAATGGTAAGGGTATGGAGGGCTATGGGCTGGGTGTAGGCTGGTGAGAGTAGGCAGTTTAAATGGTTCAGCACAGACTAGATGGGTTGAAGGATTTGTCTCTGTATGGGGCCCAGGAGCTCACTGCCTCACTTCTATAGACTCTGTGTCCATCTCCCGAGTAAATAAAGATGCAAAAAATCCATTTATGATCTCCCTCATCTCTTCTGTCTCCACGCATAGATTACTGTTATGATTTTCCAGATGACCCTTGCAATCCTTTTGCTCAGAACATATCTTAGGATTCTCCTTCACCTTGTCTGCTCGGGCAACCTCATGCCTTCTTTTAGCCCTCCTGATTTCGTTCTTACATGTTCTCTTGCATTTCTTACACTCTGCAAATACCTGTTTTCTTTGCCTTTTATTCTGACAGGCAACATAGAAGCTTTGTACTCCCAAAGTTTCACTTCTGAAGGCCTCCCACTTACCAAGAACACCTTTGCCAGAAAACAGCCAGTCAGTTCCACACTCACCAGGTCCTTTCTCTAATTTAGAATCTCAACCCGCAGACCAGACCTATCTTTTTTTCCTATTTACGGCAATGGCTGTTTTGTCCGAGCATTGCTATGACATTTTTCCTGACTAGTAACACCACCCCTCCTCCTTTAATCCCTCCCACCCTGTCACATCTAAAAGAGTGCAGCTCTGAACACTGAGCTGTCGGTCCTGCTGCTCCTGCAACCAAGTCTCACTAATGGCCACAATATCAAAATTCCATGTGTTGATCTATTCCCTGCCAGAGCTCATCTGCCTTTCCTACAATACTTCTTGCATTGAAACATACGCAGCTCAGGACATTAGTCACATCACACTCAATCTTTTGATTGCTGACTTAATCTGAGGTTTTAGTAATCTCTCTCCATCAGTTCTGGCACTCTGATTCCCCCCCTCTCCGCAATTGTATGGAGGGTTATATTGGAGGAAAGGGTTAGATTGACCTTAGAGTAGGTTATAAGGTTGGCACGACCTCATGAGCTGAAGGACCTGTACTGTGCTGTATGGTTCCATGTTCTATGTTCTATGTTGCCATTCAATATTTTCTTCAATGAAAATGAAGTAACTGAATTTTAACACCAGGAGCAATTCAGCAATTCAACACTGAGGGCTAATTTTACTGTTGCTGTTCTTTAGAAGACACATTTCACAGAGAGAACTAGAGTCTCACAATATTATAAATATTATTTATTCAAGTATGAAAGCAAATGATTAATTTTCAACAGAAATAGGAAGTGCTGCGATGCAGAGAGCATGCGTGAACTCGTGATCTCAGACTGGAGCAACAACAGCAATCAAAGTTGAGGGGGAGAACAACCAGTTGGAGGTCAAGAGTATAGATCCACTGACTACTTTCACAAAGAAGCAGCTAGAAGTTTAATAGCCTGTAATTAGAGTTAAACACTGGAAAGAGATGTAACATGCTGGATGTTGAATTAAAAAGGTCTCAGTTATTTCTTTTTATTCCTACCATATAATTTGATTTTATTCAATCGTAAATGGTGAATTTGCCCACACATCACTGGTCATGTTGTGCGAGACCCTAGCCTCTATTTTTAATAGTTCACTGCACCTTGGATAATTCCCATGAATAGGAAGAAGACTAATAGATCCTCCGCCTTCACAAAAAGTAACACAATAGACCTAGCTAAATATAGGCAGCACAGGTTTGACATCAATTAAAAAGAAGGAATTTTGAGTGAATCATTAAGTGTGTAACACAATAGGGACAGCCATGATTGCCATCACAAAAATCATGTCTCAAAATCTAAATATTTTTTGGAGAAGTGACAAGGTAATCCATTGAGGTAGATAAAAAAGTGACCTGGCAAATAATTACCAATGAATTTGAACCTGTATTGAAAATGGTCACCAGTGATGCCCGTTTGGATCTAAATTGAAAGCATTAGTCTTTTCCTTTGCTGTTAATATATTCTTGCTACTGTGGCTATTGTAGATCCAAGGGCATAGTCTACAAATTAACAGATTAATGCAAGTGTCATATACAAGTGCTAGAAAAGTAGATGACGTCTATCTCATGAATGCTTATCTTAATGAATGAAAAACATCTTGCTTAAATCTCCTCTGAATCTCTTGAACCTTAACTTAAACCCATCCTCTTTGGTGATAAACAACTCTGCTAAGAGAAGTTTCTACCTTTCTATACCCCTTATAGTATTGAATTGCACTATCAGGTCACTGCTTAGTTTTCTTCATCTCAGGGAAAGGAAAGCAATTCTGCTCCTATGTCTTATGGTCTTATATGAGGTTGAGGAGGAGAAAAGAAAGATCAGCTATGATTGAATGGCAGAGCAGACTCGATGGGCCAAATGGCCTAATTCTGCTCTTTTGTTTTATGGTCAAACACAGCCCATCCAGTCATTCCTTATGACTGAAATGCTCCATCTAGTCATCAAAAGTTCAAGTTCAAGTTTAATTTGGCATTTAAACATATGTGAATACCCGCATATAGATTCAAATGAAACAGTGTTACTCCGTGGCCAAGGTGCAAAACACAATACCAACAGTCATACACAGCATTAGGGATGGCACATATAAGAGAGCAAGCACAAAATGATATCAGTGAAATACAGTCACTCATAAAAACAGTCCAACACCCTGAGCCCATGAACATTGCAGCAGTCTGCAGTGGAACCAGTACTGACCCAGGTAAGAGACTCCCTACCAGACCTGTGCCTGTTGTACTTCAGCTGGTCTCTCATAGATGAGATGTTTTAGAATTAGTTGGAGACCTTTCTAACTCTCAGAAGCAACCATCACGTGATGAGGTTGAAACCAGCTTGGACAAGGATGAAAATATACCTTGTCTTCTGCAGTTTTCTGATTTGAACAAATCCCAGGTACAGAAATGCCCTGCTGTAGCTTTGTAACACCATTTTCGTGCTTTTAATGGAAATGCATTAAAATTCTAATTTATTTAGTGGAAATACATTAAAATTTAAATTTAAGCAACACACACGAAAAAAAAGTGCTGGTGAACGCAGCAGGCCAGGCAGCATCTATAGGAAGAGGTACAGTCGATGTTTCGGGCCGAGCCCCTTCGTTCACCAACACTTTTTTTGTGTGTGTTGCTTGAATTTCCAGCATCTGCAGGTTTCCTTGTGTTTGCATTTTTAAAATTTTAATTTATCTGTCTTTCTCTGCCTTCTTTATGTTTTTCCTTGAAGAGTATATGAATGGGTCAAACTCTACCTGACTTTTGCTACACCCACAAAATGCTGGAGGAACTCAGCAAATCAGGCAGTATCTATGGAGGGGAACAGAGTTTCAGAAAGAGACACTTATCAGGAAGAGAGCAGAAGATGGAGGAGGCGAAGGAGTGCAGGCTTGCAGATGATAAGTGAAACCAGGCGAGGGGGTAATGTGAGTGGCTGGGGAGGGAGGATGAAGTAAGAACACGGGAGGTGAGGCATGGAAGAAGTAAAAGGCAGAAGAAGAGGGAATCTGATGGAGAAGTCAGAGCACCATGGAAGAAGGGAAGGAGGAGGGGCATCAGACGGAGGTGATAGGCAGGTGAACAGAAGAAGAAAGGGTGAGAGCGGAAACAGAATAGTGAATGGAAAAAGATAGAAGGGGGTAGAGGAAGAAAAGTCAGCTCTTCCAACCTCAGTGTTGTCTCAAAGTGGCAGTGGGGAAGGCCATGGACCGACATGTTGAAATGGGAATGAACAGTCGAATTGGGGTGGGTGGCCAACAGGAAATCTTGCCTTTTGTGAGTGAATTTCTAAAAGGAGCACCAGAGAGATACAACTCAAGGATCCATACATTCCTGACTTCCCTGCAGAGGAGAAATATGGAATATGCTAGAGCTTGACATCCAGCTGCAGTGTGGGAGTCAGCAGCCTGGGGGCAGAGCACAATCATCCTAAAATGAGAGTTGAGTATACTGTCCTTTCATATCTGGCTCTTAGCTTTACACTAGCTCTTAATTAAAAACATTGTAATCATTGATTTAATTAATATATTTAATTTTTAATAGTTTTAAAATTTTCTATTTCTTTTAAAATAATTCTTTTGAGCTACTTGAATCAATATGTTTTCAAATATCCCTGTTGAAAAGCGCTGTTAACCTGATGTCGGTGTTTTGCCTGTTGTCCTGGTCAATGTATATTCTTCATCCAGCAAATTAACACAGATTATAGAGGTTATAGAGATTATGGAGTTACACAGCACAGAAACAGGTCTTTTGGTTCACTATGTCCTGGCTGACATTTTTGCTCATCTATACTAAACCCATTTGCCCACGTAAGATCTGATTCTTCTGTGCTTTGCTTATTCAAGTACCTATCTAAACAGAGTGATTGTATCTGATGCACTGCTTCTTCAAGCAATGAGTTCCAGATACACTGGATAACAATTTTTTTTTGAAAAGTGTTACTTCCTCAGAATTTTTTTCTTCATGATAGACCACTTAATGCTGAACACAAATATGATTTCAGACTACTCATAGGAATTTAGAGAAACAAGAAATTAACTTTTATTGAATATAATGTATTTAATTGTATAATGGTGTTGCTGCTTTGGAATAGTTCAAGTAAGCTAAAGATATTTGTTGATGATTTTCATCTGTACTCAGAGTCTAAAGCTTCTCACTTAAGTGTCCAACAATAATGAGCTCGCATTGATGGATTCCAGTTGCCTTGATACCATTTTTCCATGACCACAATGTCCTAGTGAAACTTTCACTATCAACATTTCTAATGGTGCCCAGATTTGCAGGGAAGAGGTCTAAATGGGAATGCAGAAAATGAATCTTTAGTGACATATTGCACTTCATTGTTTTGTATGCTTGAAGAATGTTGTGAACCAGCTGCATGTAGTTTCATACTCTATAGTTGCCAAGAAAATCTTCAACAACATCCTTGAATGACTTCCATGCAATTTTCTCCAGTCCCACCAGAAGTTCTTTGAATTGCCTTGTCTTTGATGGCCTGTTTGATTTGTGGACCAAAAAAAAATCCTAAATGCCTTCCTTAATCTTGGCATCAATTATTATGACTTACATTATGAATTGAAATAACAAATACAGGAGTTTTAAAAAAAATGGTGTGTGATAGAGTGTCTATGCTATAAACAGAGCTTTGTAAACTGTTTTTAAACTTCAAGCTGATTTCTGCTTTCCATTTACATTTTAAGAACTGAAGACTGACTTCTGTTTACGACCAGAAGCTAAACAAAGCAAATAGTTGGAAGCTTACTTACAACTGTTTTATCATACAAGTGGTAGCTGCTATGTTCAGAAAACTGAGATAACTAAATAAATTTTGCATGGTGGTAGGGGAGTCCATGGACTGTTGGCAGCCTCCTTTACTGGTGTGATGAGGCTACACTCTGGTTGGAGGAGCACACCTTATATTCTATCTGGGAAGCCTCCAACCTGATGGCATGAACATCAATTTCTCTAACTTCTGGTAATTGCTCACCCCGTCCTTCACTATTACCCCATTCCCATTTCTTTTTCTCACCTTATCTCCTTACCTGCCATAACCTCCTTCTGGTGCTCCTCCCTCTTCCATAATCTTCTATCCTCTCCTATCAGATTCCCCCTTCTCTAGCCCTTTATCTCTTTCACCAATCAACTTCCCAGCTCTTTTCTTCAACCCTTCCTCCTCACCCAGTTTCACCAATCACCTTCCACCTTGCACTTTTTCCTCTCCTCTCCCTACCTTCTGACTTTGACTTCTCCTCTTTCCTTCCAGCCCCGATGAAGGAACTTGGCCTGAAACATCAACAGTTTACCTCTTTTCCATAGATGTTGTCTGGCCTGCTGAGTTCCTAAAAAATTTTGTTTATGTTGCATGATATTTTGTTAGGTCTTTTGTCCAGAGGCCCATTGCTTGCTAAAAGGCATTCATTAACTTCTCTATAGTCTCATAATCTTCTGGGATAAAAACAAAAAACTTTGCATTTTTTCATGTGCACCTGTGATACAATGGTTTTAGCCACTGAGCATAATCAGGTATGAAACCTCTAGCTTTATACAATAGGTCTAGGGTTGAACGCAAGGCACTTAGGTTTTATCCGATATCCTACTTGAGCGACTTCTTGTTTATATTCAGGGATTAAACCACGTCTCTTATTGGTAATTGTTATAACTAGGAAATTTACTTTTGTATAAAAGAGCTGAGAATTTTTAATGTTGATTACATAGCCTTTGTCTGTCACCTTCAGGGAGTAGGTGTGACCAGAAGCCATTGGCCAGATCTGTGCAAAATTTATACTTCTTACGACCCATTCCTTGCAGCATTTGTTATAATGTCTCTTCCTATCTCAAAACAGCAAGGTCAAATTTTGCCAAAAATATGAGCTTTGACATGTCGAAAGGTGAGACGAGGTTTGCTTGTATCTCATTCTCGGATGGAGCATTTTGAGTGGAGTTGTTGCTAAAATTCTCCTGAGCAGTTTTTTTTACATTAACGTCGACCTTCCCCTTCTTTATATTTCGTTTTCCCTAAACTGCAGGAGAGAGAGTGGACATTTGGGATGGGCCCTGTCCCTTTGTATATTTAGAAGATGAAGGATGAAGTGGTCATCGTGGTGTGTGGCCAGTTTCATACTCTTTTCCATAAGTGTTCTCTGTCCCAGGAGGAGTATCTAGGTCTGACATGTTCTTGCACAAAGAAAGGGATGGAGCTAAGGTTTGTGACCTATACCTGGTGCCTAGCCATCTTGGTTCTGGGTGAATATCTCTTAATAAGGCAGGTTGACACCAGGGAAGTAGTTCGGTTTATTGATTACATTTTCCCTGCTGAGGAGCTGGTGTTGGAGAACATTGTGAATGTGATCAACCTGAGGAATAAGGTTGGTTTGATAACTTTGTTGCTGACCCTACATTCCCATTAGAGGGAAAAGAGGAGAAACTTCGTTGCTCTTGTGTGGGAATGAGCAGTAATGCTGTTTCCACCATGTAGGTGGTGCAGGATCTCTTCAACAATCTGAAATTATTCATGTATCAGATGTTGATTAAGGGCTATTCCACACGTGGTGCAAAGATTTTCACAAGAGCATGTTCCCAACCATCTGTTCTCCAGGCTTCATTAGTGCCTCTAGGGCTTACTGGTGTGTTTGTTACCTCATGTGTGTCTTTAAGGCCCATTCCATGAATTGGAATTAAGATATGGGCCAATAGATTCTGTCATATAAATATGTGGTCCCCAACTGGGTGCTTGGTTTCTTTCTAAAAAGGGGCCAACTTGTTGTCTCCCGGCACTAATTATTGCTACAACATTGGGATCTGGTACAAATTGTGATGGTTTGAGACCAGCAGATCATACAGAGCATAATGGCATTTGGTCTGTCTAATGTACATCCTACTCTGTGTTCTATCCCTTCATCATTTCAGTCTCTGACTTGAAAAATAAAATATTCATCATGTTCAGTTTGAGGAGCAGTTGGAGTATTATCCCATATTTTTGATATACTATTAATACATTGATAATGTTGACCACCATTTGCTTGTGCAACTGTTGGAAACCAGGATGTCGACCATTTTATAATATGAGGCGGGTTGCTGTAGCATTTGTCAAAAGCTCTCTGAGTTGGATTACTGCTAAATAATAATAATTTCTAAAATAATAATTTTGGTATAAGGCAACCATGTCATGGATCAACTGTGCTGGTATTGGATTTGCTGACCGTGGAAGTTCAAAATCAAATAAAGACCTTGAACCGTATCAGTTATACACAACCACAAGTACTCTCACTAAAAGGAGATAACACTGTAACTTCCCAATCTTCAAAGACTAATTTTCTTCCCAGTTTATTCTCCATGGCAAGTTGAGCTACCAATACCCATTATTCCTACCAAAGAAAAGAATACTTCTGGTTAACAAAGTAGTTTAAAACACAGTTCATTTATTTTCAGCGATACATGTTTAATCCAAACATCACTTTTAAAACACATTCAAAACTCTTAAAGAATTCCTATTTTAAACATTTCTAAAATACAAAGAACAAAGCATAGAAGATTTCCTAAACGCAGGTATAATAAACTAAAAAGACATGCCATGATGTAGATGAATGAATTGGCTAATGTAACTCCGCTTTTTAAAAAAGGAGGGAGAGAGAAACCAGGGAATTATAGACCGGTAAGCCTGACATCGGTGGTGGAGAAAATGCTAGAGTCAGTTATCAAAGATAACTGCACATTTGGAAAGCAGTGAAATCATTGGACAAAGTCAGCATGGATTTGTGAAAGGAAAATCATGTCTGACGAATCTCATAGAATTTTTTGAGGATGTAACTAGTAGAGTGGATAGGGGAGAACCAGTAGATGTAGTATATTTGGATTTTCAAAAGGCTTTTGACAAGGTCCCACACGGGAGATTAGTGTTCATACTTAAAGCACATGGTATTGGGGGTAAGGTATTGATGTGGATAGAGAATTGGTTGGCAGACAGGAGGCAAAGAATGGCAATAAATGGGATCTTTTCAGAATGGCAGGCAGTGACTAGTGGGGTACCGCAAGGCTCAGTGCTGGGACCCCAGTTGTTTACAATATATATTAATGACTTAGACGAGGGAATTAAATGCAGCATCTCCAAGTCTGCGGATGACACGAAGCTGGGTGGCAGTGTTAGCTGTGAGGAGGATGCTAAGAGGATGCAGGGTGATTTGGGTTGGGTGAGTGGGCAAATTCATGGCAGATGCAATTTAATGTGGATAAATGTAAGATTATCCACTTTAACAGGAAAACAGATTATTATCTGAATGGTGGCCGATTAGGAAAAGGGGAGGTGCAACGAGACCTGGGTGTCATTGTACACCACTCATTGAAAGTGGGCATGCAGGTACAGCAGGCGGTGAAAAAGGCGATTGGTATGCTGGCATTCATAGCAAGAGGATTCAAGTACAGGAGCAGACAGGTACTACAGCAGTTGTACAAGGCCTTGGTGAGACCACACCTGGACTATTGTGTGCAGTTTTGGACCCCTAATCTGAGGAAAGTCATTCTTGCTATAGAGGGAGTACAAAGAAGGTTCACCAGATTGATTCCTGAGATGGCAGGACTTTCATATGATGAAAGACTGGATCGACTAGGCTTATACTCTCTGGAATTTAGAAGATTGAGGGCGGATCTGATTGAAACGTATAAAGTTCTAAAGGGATTGGACAGGCTAGATGCAGGAAGATTGTTCCCGATATTGGGGAAGTCCAGAAAGAGGGTTCACAGCTTGAGGATAAAGGGGAAGCCTTTTAGAACCGAGATGAGGAAAAACTTCTTCACACAGAGAGCGGTGAATCTGTGGAATTCTTTGCCACAGGAAACAGTTGAGGCCAGTTCATTAGCTATATTTAAGAGGGAGTTAGATATGGCCCTTGTGGCTAAAGGGATCGGGGGTATGGAGAGAAGGCAAGTACAGGGTTATGAGTTGGATGATCAGCCATGATCATACTGAATGGCGGTGCAGGCTCGAAGGGCCGAATGGCCCACTCCCGCACCTATTTTCTATGTTTTCTATGAATTGTCTGTCATAGAAACCAAAGCTGGGGGAATGGATTTTCATTCTGTCCATGTTTTTTGGTGTTCATTACCCCATACCTAATAGTCTGAACTGCTATCTACACTTATACCCTTTTTCCCACTTGTGTGACTTCACATGCATGTGTTTCCTCAGACACCTTTTAATACAAATGGATTAAAAGCACCCTAGAGACATAGTTCCACATTTAATGCTGTGAAGCTAACCTCCTTAAGTACATAAAATGCCCAAGTATAAACGCATCAGATATTGATATGCTAATTGATACTTTTCATCTATTCTGCAAGCTTCCTTGAACTAAACAGCTTAGTGTCAACTTGTCTGCTTGCAACAATCCAAATGGAACAGGTCATTGACTTATACTTCATCTCTCCAGCGGTAATAAAGCAGGTATAGTGAACTAGCTTCTTACTTGTCACAGACAGGGCATCTGTGCTATAAATAGAGTTTGTTTGCAATGCTGTGTTTTTAAACTTCAGGCTGATTACTGCGTGTCATTTACATTTTAAGAACTGAAGACTGAATTCTGTTTATGAGCAGAAACTAAACAAAGCAATTGCAAGACTCTGTTAGATAGTGATAATGTAAGTTGCGGCAGGCCTGTTACCATTGTCTGGTGGAGGGACAGTCACCATAGGAGCCGTGTAGCCTCAGTGGTAGCCAGAACTAGGCCTCAAGCCTTGGGCTTGCTGAAGAGGTGAGTGACAGGGAAGTGCAACAGTGTGGTTGAGCTCAGCTGGTGCCTGGTCTCACCCATCGGTTCTGCTCTCCCATGTTCGAGTCATGGAATGACAGGCTGGATTACATGCTTCTGTGCCCTGTTGGGAGTCTGTACCATTGATTGCCGGACATTATCGCCCAGGGTCTTGGATTATATAGATTTGTTTTTGATTGAATATGCTTCTTTGCTCGATATTTTGAATTATGTTACTCACTATTTTTGAATGTTTGCTTGCTTATTTAAATATTTTGCACCTTGGCCCCAGAGCTGTCTCATTCAGCTGCACCTATGTATGGTTTGAATGTATATTAAACTTGATTTAACTTGATTTGAAATAGTTTAAAATTTACTTCCAACTGTTGTATCTTACAAGTAGCAGCTGCTGTGTTTAGAAAGCTGAGATTAGTAAACATCCAAGAAGTGAATATCTATAACAGGCATATATGTTGGCAAAATGGTCATTATTACAGCTACTATGCTTGAATGTTCACTTCTGCTGCTAAAGTTAAAGATACCACTAAATATAATTCTGCTTTTGCACTGAGACTCTAAAAATTGTGTTTTGATCTTTTTCGAACAATTCCAAGACAGATTTGGCTCAGGCTCACACTAAACTCCAGACTTTCTGACACTCTCAGTGGTGTGATTCTCCATCTTTCCCCTAATTGGCAGAAATGCTGGAGCATCTGCAGTGGCAGTGATAAGAGCTTTGACTCAGATGAATGGGAGGGGGTGTGTATGAGGGGGGGTGGGGAGAAGAGAGATTAATATGGGGAAATAGAGCTGAGGGGCTGCAGGGCAAAATACTACAGCAGAACTGTATGTCCTGTGGAAGGACAGTCTGGGAAAGGGCAATAGTGAATTAGCAACATTTCAGAGAGTTCGTTGTTTTGAATGAACTTCTGATTCCTTTTAATCAGTGTAAAGTTGAAGTTACCTTAATTGTCTATGTAAAAGTTGTACTGTAAAATGAGCAAGCAACACTAAATTTATAAAAACTCAAAGAGATTAATGGTGTTATTTTCATCTTAAAATTCCTTTATGAAAAACTTTATCATCTTAAGGTGCACATTTGTCATCTGGCTTGATTTTCCTTTAATGTGTTGAAGAGTGGCTCTGAAGCAATGGAAAGAAAGATAAAGCACAAACTACAAAGATAGGTGCAGGATAAAATGTGTACTTGAAATGGAAAACTATGCAGGACATGGAAAAAGCCTGGGGAATAGATATTATTGGACAGCTTTTTCATAGAAATACCCCTGTGAGTAGAATGCAAGAAAACACAGAATCACTAATCAAAGTTAGCACAGGGATGAGATTAAATTTATATCAAATCACAACCAAGACTGGTCATCTTGTAATAGAAATAAAAGAATACACAATGATTGTGGTATCTCAGTTGTCTTTTTTTACTCAGTGGTATTGAATTAGGACATGAAGGAGGAATACTCTTAGAAACAGAAAAGGTCTGATTTGTGTAACTCTCACATCACAAATACCAGTAGGCCAGCTCGTTGTATGTTTCATATCAGCTGTACTGAGACATACAGTAAATGTCATTGTGTAGTCTGCATATTACCAAATTAGTCATGCCATCTGGCTCTGGTCAGCTCTGAGCCAAATCCATTCTCTTATCTCTGGTTTAGTGCTATGAAAGAAAACATGAGTTGAAAACAGCATATCTTTCAGAAAATAATCTGAGATGTTGTGAGTTGTTACATGTGGCCACAGAGTCCAATACTTTGCCAGATAATACAGCTGAAAACCTGAGTGAGCAATTCCTGTTGCGAATTACTTTCTTTCTCTTAGTGTTACAAATTCCAGCAGGTACCAGGATAATGAGAAAGTACAATCTCAATGCCGATTTTAATTTAAAATTCCAAATAGTCACCAGTTTATTATCGAAGTAAACACCACCATTTGCACTTTAAACAACTTGAATGGATAGTTTTGTCACTGCCTTGATTCTGGGCAATTCAGAGTTTCATGGAATCCGGCCAGAATTTAGCTCAGAACACAATGCTGCTGAAAGGAATGCCGTCAGAATTCCAACTGCTACTTGGACAACAGATAAGAAGCCATTTGTAAGCAGGTAGAGTGAAAGTGAGATGGCAATGGAAAGGTGGGAAAAATAAGAAAGCCTGAATTCAAGAGGTGACTTCATGTATATGTGTTCCCCTTTACCTCAGTATATAGAAATATGAGGTAACTGCTTGCAGGGGGCAGCTATTCACCTGGAGTGTGCATTGCACTAGGGCAGCTTGGGATTTTCCAAACATGTTACTCAGTATTCCACTGTTAGGTTTCAAGTTCAAGTTCGAGTTGGATTGCCATTCAACCATGCATGAATACAGCTAAATAAAACAGCATTACTCTGGGATCAGGGTGCAAAACACAGCCCCAACATTTATACACAGCACAAGGCACATATAGCACACAAGACAGCAAACATATACTGTATAAAACACCAGTAAAATACAGTCATACAAAAAATTTATAGTCCAAGTCCCTGAGTCCATGAACGTTGAAGCGATCTGCAGTTGAACACGATACAGCTTTTCTGCTGAGTGAACACAGGGGGTGCGGGGATGGGGGCAGCACCAACTCCCACATGGATGCCACGCCACACCGCCTCGGACATTCCAGTGGAGCACCCAATGCTGATGCCTCCCTCTGGGTGACTGCAAACAACCGATACTGTGGCTTACGGTCTGGTCCTTGCTAGAACCAAGGCCATGCAGCTGCCCCACTGCCTGCCATGGAGTCCACCAAAAAACAGTGAATGACAGACCACCCATGTCCAACAAGGTCTTGCAATCACAAGAGTAGAAAGACGATCACTCGTGGTCAGACTGCACACCATCTTTGTGCACTGACTCCTCCGACGCCTCTCTGATGCAGGCAGCATCACGATCCACACCAAGTCCAGCTCCATCAGCTTCTCTGCCAATGAGTAACTTACTGATGGGGTGGGCCTGCAGTACTTTCAGTTCTTAATGTCCAGCAGGGTCTCATGATCGTAAAAAGTACACTTAAGAAAGACAATGACAAAATTGGTTGACCTCATAGAAGCCACTGCATCTGAGCGCACTCCTGTCTTAGCGGACGGATGTTTCACTTGGTGTTTCCCACCTGTTGTTTTCTGAGTCACCAAATATATCATCTAGAGAGTAAAACTCCAAATCCTATGCATGCAGGTGCATCTCAGAGTGCTTTGTAGCTGAATGTCAAGTGAAACTGTACAATTCTGGACTGAGAATCTGAAACCCATACCTGCAGTAAAAGCTGAGGGCAACTACATGCAGGAACAATTCCTGACCTTGAATTTCTCCCAGGTTTGATTATATCAGTGTCTGTATCAGCACGAATAGAAAGGACAAATATTTATTGTTTGAAATGAATGCAAGCAACGTTTTTACTAATATCTTCAGGCCGGATTTGAGTTGTTAATGTTGAAATCTGCAGCTAGTATTCTCCTTCCATTATATACACAGATGGATTTCATTATGAATCACTTGATCAAATGCCTTCCTGTGCAGGTTTGAAGAATATTATCCATAAAAAATTGGTAAATAAGTAATCCCAAAAACCTCCGACTAAAGCATAACACTCTTCCAATAGATCGGAAATGTCCCTTTAAGGGTGTTTTCCTGTTGCACACTACTCAAATGGAATAATTATAAAATATTTGTCACATAACTCCAAACTATTATTTCTGTACATATGGACACACACAGCGTTCTGAAACCATGACATGGAAATGAACTAAATCTTTTCACATAGATTCATTGATCTTGAATACTGGTGATTTGCATATCACAATCATATGTCCAGCAACTTCTATCCTTAGCTGAATTTGAAATGAAGACTTTTTCACTCAGTCACAGCATGGGCACAGAGTTGTCTCCATCTTGTCCCTAATCTCAGAATAGCACCAGAGCGTGCCAGCACTAAGTTTTATATTTTTCATTCCTTTGACTTGCTGCTCGTTATACTTTTGTATTGTTTTGGAAAGTTGGCACCGACAATATATATCAATATAGTTTCTTTCGTGAGAAGCTAAAGAGTTCTTGTTATCCTTGATTTCTGCCTGAAAAGCCAGAATACTTATGAATGAATCTCCATACTTTTGCCTCAGAGATATAAATGTGTTAAGGGTCAAAATCTAGATGTTGCAGTTGCACCAGATTCGAGTATTTAATGCTTGATTGCTGGAATTCCTCATTTCAAGAAATATTTTCCAAGATGTAAACCAGGTTTTTGTTCTGTTGAGTATATTTCCTGCCTTTAGTAAAAACTCCTAGGGTGCATCTACACTCGAATCTGGTCTTCAACGTAAAAATCACAGGAGAATTTGCAAGAGTTCCCTTACTACTGCAGCTGCTGGCTCATCAGTTTGGACCGCACACTGAGAAAAATCTTATTTTTGTAGGCAAAACATTTTTGTTCCAGCTGGGGCATTGTGAAAATGTGGCCAAAAACAGTTTATTGTCTGTGTTAAATCCAAGCACAGCCAGCAGGGCCAAAGGTGGGGGTGTATCATATTGTGTCATAGTTTTAAATAATATTTGGTTTACTAATTAAAGCAACTCCACAAGTTCTTCATATTCATCCGTAAAAGCTATTTTCCCATAAGCATCTCTCAGATTTAAGAGTAACAGAGAGATGGTGGAATTTTGTACAGCTGGGTTGTATTTACTACCTTCTCTGCAGTGTAATGTTGCAAACTCACAGAACTTAGACCCATCTGGAGAGGGTGGTGAAAAAGGTATTTGGCATGCTGGCCTTCATCAGTCATTGAGTACAGGAGTTGGAACATTAATTTGCAGCTCTACAATTTATTGGTAAAGCCGCACTTGGAGTATTGCGTTCAGATTGATCACCCTGTAATAGGGTAGGTGTGGTTAAAACGGAACGGCGTGCAGAAAAGATTTATGAGCATGTTGCCAGGACAAAAAAGCCCGTATTGAAGGGCAGGCTCGATCTTTATTCTATGGAGCATAGAATGAGGGGTCCTCTTATAAGGTTTATAAAATTATGGGGGATATAGATATGTAGGAAGTTTTCTCCCCAAGGTAAGTGAGTTCAAAGTTGAGAGTGGAAAGATTTATAAGGGACTTAAGGAGCAACCTTTTCATACAGGGTGTATGGAACAAGCTGCCAGAGGATGTGGTTGAAGCAGGTACAACAGAATAATTTAAGAAGCACTTGGATATGTGCAGAAAGGATGAGGCTCTGGGGAATATCAGCTGAATACAGGGAATTGGGAGTAGCTGGGTAGGCCTGTCGGGCTGTAGTCATTGTGCTGCAGGACCTGTATCTGTGGTGTATTGCCCAATCACTCTATGACTCTAACTTATTCTACAAAGAGCCAGACCTGGAGGAGGCTATGTAGCAAAGCACTCGACTAGCTCGTGAGCTATCTCCTTGATCAGCTGGTGAGTTTCAGCCAGATTAGTCCATGGTGAGAATATTAGGTCTTAAGGTTTAGTGATCACAATGTTCTGTGTAATAATTTATCTCAGACAGAAAAGTCCAATTCTCTAAGTGAGTCAGCAGTTCATTGTTGGCAGGAATGGTTAAATGCGCTGCCTGCACTTAACAGGCTTTTGAACTGGTCTAGACTGCTCTTTACAGATGAGAGACAGCATAGGTTAGAACAAACTGTTTGATGTCAAATACTGGTCTAGTTCCTTCAAGGAAACAATATAAATGGAAGCTAGACCAAGGTCACTGAAGAGTTGTGCAGCTTGTGTTCTCTGTGGGCTTATGCTGAAGAAATCCTCTTTGATTAATGCTGTGCAAATGCTCAGTGAAACATGCAATGTGAGGCACACACTTTGTAGCTATAAGTCACATTGTCATAATGTACCACACATGTAGCCGCCTCAGGGTGGTTTGCACTTATGAATTTCTCTTACCTGCCGACAGTTTCTTTGATTCTATCTATCATGGAATTGGTCTCATTGAGACCATCTGCACAGCCTTAAATTTACCAACCTTGAATGCTGCTGTTCCTAAACCGCTAACAAATAGTTTGAATGAGACAAGCATCACGGACAAGGAGCAGCTTCAAATGCCTGGGTGTCAAGATCTCTGAAAATCTATCCTGGGCCCAACATATTGATACAATTACAAAGAAGGAACAATAGCAGCTATATTTCATGAGGAGTTTGAGGTAACAAGTGGAGAAAGTGACTATTCAGACACCTGAGGAGATGGAGAGTGATGAGTCAATGCAGTAATAAGAAGATCAGGATCAGTGTGGAGAGGATGCAGTGGCCTCAGGCCTGAAAAGAGGTTGAGATTGGAGCATCTATTGGGACTTCAAGAAAATGGGGACAATGAAGAGTGACACAAATCCACTCTCACAAATTCATCTTAGCTTTTAAGTGATAACATTTAACATTAAGTGATAAATAAAGCTTTTCCTCTTGTTTCTTATTGTTATTGAGTGCCGTTGAGTCATGGTGACCCTATGGATAGTGTAGCTAGGATTTCGTGGCAAGATATGGAAGTAGATTGCCAAGCCTTTCTTCCGCACTGATACTGATGCCGCCCAGGTTGGGACCTGGCCAGATTTGAACTCAGGACCACACACCTTGAAGTCTAGTGTTGATGCCACTGACTACCAGCCGGCTCTTACAAGGGTGCAATTAGGCTCGTGGAGGTCTCATTGCTAGAATTTATTTTCCAAGTGCTTCTAGTCGTCTGTGCAAGTCTAGGCAATGAGTGTTGTTAAGCTGGAATTTCTTCAGTTAGAGGGAAGGGCTGGACAAATAGACATTATGATCGTTGTTCAACAGAAATGCAGCTATTTCTTAATATTGCTATTTTGCAAAATTCTCAAATATTTGAAGAAATAATTTAAAATGTGTCTATTTTAAAGAAGAATACACAACAGAGAAAATAGCCCTGAGTAGAACCAATGTCAAAATCTTTTTTTGAGGGCAATTGATTAGGTTCTGCTACACTTTGATAACACTGGATTGCAGAATGTTTTACTCTGCACGGCAATTGTTTTCAGTAGAAACTGGAACTGGTGTCATCAGCCACAACAGTTGAAAGGATGTATTTATAATGGAGGTATAGTGGAATATCAGCTTGTCACATTTGTAGCTGCAGCTGTTCACAAAATTGCATCAGTGATATGGGGGTTGGGGAACCTTAAATACACAAAAATTACATTTTTTTTGCTCTGACAGGTATTTAAAAACTTGTGAAAACAAATGAGCCTGGTATTTATGCAAAAAAAAAGTGATGCTGTGGCATGAAGGCTTTGTGAGAGGTGAATGAGGAGAGGAAAATATTCTCCTCTGCTGGAAAGTTTTGATTCTTTTAAAATTCTTTTATGTTTTTGTATGAGCAAATATAAACCTGCCAGCCGAGCCCCATCAGCTGACAGAACACACGCAGCCGATTTCAGAGAATTTCAGTGCAGAAAGCTGGTGAAGTTGACACAATTGAGGCAGGATATCACATAATGATTGTCAAACAACACGCTTGGTGTTCATGTCTGTGAAATATAATGGAACTAAAACTGGAGGGCGACCTTTGCAATGTTGTTTTTTTCCATCACTTCCTATAGTTGTACTTGGGCCAATTGAATAAACTATGAGACAACCCTATCTATCTGCCCTTTCGAGAGAGATGGATTCAGGATGCTTTCTTTTGCCTGGAGACTGAATATTGGATCTGACGTTGGTTTATTATTGTCACATGTACCAAAAATACAGTGAAAAGTTTGTATTGCATACAGTTTATAGAGATCAAATCATTACATAATGTATTGAGGTAGAACCAAGTACAACAATAACAGTAATACCTTGTCTCTGGTAAAGTGTTTGAATTGACAATGTACTGCCATAGCTATCTGCTTCTCCAAGAGATTTGCATGAAGATCAAGGTCAAAAACCTTCAGCTTTTGATTAATTATTGACTTATTTCTCCTTCTCACCACTAGCCCCATTCCAACCCCATGCCTTCGTGGTCAAAGAAAGCTGACATTAATTCTTACTAACCACAGGGTTGGCTTGAATTAGGTACCCACCCAACTTGATATTATTAATACCGTTTTGACCATCTGGCTGGAGTTATTTTCAGCAGCTTCCTTTTCATTATGGAAGAGGGTTTAGTGCAGAATACTGCTTACTCTGAGGATTTTATGTGAATGAAATAAATCAATAACTGAGAAACCTTAAATTGCAACAGACAGGGTACAGGGAATGTTTACATCAGTAAGTGATCCTGCTGAATATTTGTCCTTGTTACTTTTACACCTATATTGAATTGAATTGACTTTATTTCTTACATCCTTCACATACATAAGGAGTAAAAATCTTTGTTACGTCTCTGTCAGAATGTGCAATTTATAGTAATTTGTAATAAATAGTATGTACTCAGTTAAATCCTGTGAAAAATAATATTTCACTGTGTTTAAACCATGGAACCTCTGAAGTTAAAGGAGCTGCAACATTTCCCTTATTATGATTTAAACTCAACCACCATAATATAATGCAAAAGAGAACTTTTGGTCCCTCATTACTTTATTAAAGGGTATTAAATGATTAATCTAGAATTCATTCAATGGTGTATAAAGGCCACTGAGCTTGAGGAAAGAAACATTTGGCTAGCATGCCTTTTCTCCTTGTGGAAGGCAAACAGCCAGGGCAAGTCATTTCTTGTCTTCATCTTAATAAGATCATGAATGGTTCACAGATATAGTTCAGGTACAGTTCTTCAAAAAGAAAGTGAAGTCACTGAACATTTTTGCATTGAGATGCTGTACTTTTAATTCCCTCCTGTGAGATTTTCTCTCCAGCACACAAGCATTTGAGAGAATGGCTTGTATTCATTAAGGACCTTACCATATCTCTGGAAGATATCTGCTATCATTGTATAGCAGCCCCTGTTTCTATGGCGCTGATGGAAGGCACGATAAGGTCAAAGTCTACCTTAGAAGGCACCTCAGTTAAATTTAAGCACGATACATTTTGTTGTACTGGTGGATAATTCATCATTTTTGGTTCTAAATCTGTATCCCTATAAATTCCCTTAAAGGCCCAGCCAGCTCTTTTGAAAACTGACTCTGTTTCCACCACCCTTAAAGGCAGCAAGTTTCACATCATATTTCACATTCTGACTGATCCCCCACTCTAAGCTTTGTATCATTTTATAATCACTGTATATCAGAATCTTAGGTTCTTTGAACCATGCATACATGAGAATAGCTTCCCTCTATCTCCTGCATCTAAACCTGTCATAATTTTGGATACACATCCTCAAATTTCTTCTCAACCATCTTTGTGCCAAGGAGAACAATCACAGTTTCTACAATCTAATTTTGGATGTGAAATTCTTCCTTTCTGGCATCACTGTCTTAGGAACCCCCTTGAAGAAGATTTGGCTTCCAGTCAATTATTCTCTGACATGTATAGGTCCGAGATTATCTAACAAAGTACGTGAACACTAGGATAGAGAACCCAATGTTGATGTAGTGGGTGACTGATCTGATGATGCACACTGTGCTCAGTAGTGGGGTCCAGGCCAAGAGAATGGACTTATTGAAAAATGGATGGGGATGAACCATATGGGTGAGAACCAACACAACAGATAGTGGAGACTGGATATTCTGGTGGGGCAGGATGAGCAGCTGAGGAAGGGTGTCTAAACTCCCACTGGTAATCATCCTGTGGTTTCCCCACAGGCTGCAGGAAACTGAACTGGCCAATGATGGAGCATATGTTTGGGGAAAATCCACCTGAGAAAGTCAAGCTCCAGTTCTTTGTTGTTATCTGGCGTGATTTAACTGCTCCATCACAAGCAAAACAAGTGATCAGCCTGACTGGCAGCATTCTGTGGCCCTCCATAGGTATCAGAAAGAAGTCTCCGGAATGTCTTGGCACCACATCAAGTGTGGTGCAGGGACAAAAGTTTATTTATGTAAAAAAAGCAGGTGAGTGCTCACCAAGACAGGAGTTCTTTGTTGTATTTTATTTCCTTTTAAAAAATAATTACATGTGGCACAACGTCTTTGTAAAGGGTTGTGTTTATCAAGTCAGATGACATAATGCCGTGTTGACAAAACATGGACCAGGTGTGCACAGAGCATTGGCTAAAATCAGCTGTTGTACTCACTGTAATGTTAGTTTCCTAATATGGGCACAATTAACTATCTCAAAGCATCGATGACATGGTGCTCACATGTTGATATTTATGGTGGAATTATTATTATCAGTGCTTATAAAGGCCATTGAGGTCCTGATCCAGTACCATGTAATAATAGGCTCACTTCTGTAATGATATTTACTCCTTGATAATTCACTTGAAGCACACAGGAACTTTTTAAAGACAGTTATTCCTTTTCCATGCTCAGTCAAATTGATGACAGTTTCACTTGTTGATGATACCACTATTAAATTCTAGCATCTGATTGCAATTTTCTTTTACAATTAGCTGTTGAAATCCCTGGTCTGGGTGATAAATTGGTAGTTAAGTTGTTTTGTTCAGGAAGGGTGATGAACATTTTCACCTGCAGGACAGCAGAAGGAGGAACACAAATTTACACTTGAGTAAGCATTTTGCCATTGCTTCTGTTTCAAGGAGACAGAAGGGGTCACGATGTCAGCTAATTGTCCTTCAAAGCTTTTCATCAGGGAAACATTGAAATAAATGAAAGATTAATTGGTGTAATTTATAATCTCTCAAGCATAGACTGTTTCTCTACCAACATGGATTGGGTTGAAGGCACTCACATTCTCTCTTTCTCATTCTCTGTCTCTCTTACTTATCTCTTTCTCTCTGTCACTCTTGCATGTCTGTACCTCTTTCTCTCTGTCTGTCTCTCTCTTTTATTAACTTACTTTGATACCCATTCCTCACACAAACAGTGGAAACAAATTTTTAGATGATTTAACTAGTCAGGACTGATGCTATATTTTTATTCTACAGTATGTACATATTGATTGCATCACAATGCCAACTTCAGTCTTTCTGGAGCTTTTGTCCTTCTGGCCTCTCTTTAGTTTCTATCCGAAGCAGCTGAAATCTGCTCAGGCCCGAGACTGTGGTGAAACATTTAACACTGAGAAAACTCTCCACACCTCGCCTACATGAACTAGAAACTCATTACTTCTTGGTAATCACAAGACTGAATCTTCTTTAAGGAGAGCACTGAGAAAGCCAGTAGTAAGATCTCAGCAGAACCTTTCTGCGGTATGGACAATCGCTCTACAATCTGCAGCCGCTTGTATGAGGCAGGTGTCCTTCATGTATTCCTTTTCTAATTCACTCATCTTTCAGGTGGGGATACACAGGATGTACCTAGGTTGGAAGGCTGGTAGGACAGGTGGCTGGAGAAGGCAGGGGAAGCACATACTGTGTATTTTCTTTTTCAAAAGACCAAATGACAGTGAAGAAAGTAATGGCACCTTAGCTTTCAATATGCCAGCAGCCGTATAAATAACCACTATACATGAATATACTCTGACTGGAATACTGTGATTGCAATGTTAATGGACCAAAGGATGAAATATAAACCAAGCCTGCAGCCCCTACATGTAGCTAGCCATCAGCCTGGTATTGGCAGTAATGAAAGGCGATAGCTCTAGCTGGTGCTGGAGAGATGGGATGAATCTGCATAAAACTAAATAAATAGTGGTATCACCTCTCTGTCATGGACAACATTACAGTGGGTTACTGTCGTGAGCACAATATTCAATAATCAGGGGTGTACTTGTCCCAACCTTCTCCTGAACTCTGTAGATGGAAACTTGTTACAAATCATCAGTTTGGTTTACTTAATTTACAAATACATATGAGTGCTGCAGATTTCTAACAATTTTACTTCACCAGGTCCACCATACCTGTACTAAGTATATATATCACCTAATTAGAATACTCCCAACAGTTTCCTGAATCAAAGGTATTGCCTTTGCTGAGAATCCAATGTCAACATCTAGAGGTCACCATCCCTCAGAAACTCAAATTGACCAGCCACATATACATTCTGGCTACAAATGCTGTGGTTAGCACAATGCATTACTGTACCAATGACCTGGGTATATGTAAGGAGTCTGTATGTTCTCCCCATGTTCGTGTGGGTTTCTTCCAGGCACTGGGGGCTCCTCCCTCATTCCAAAGACGTACTGGTGAGTAGGTTAACCAGCCATCCTAAATTATCCTGTCATCAGTGTAGGGTTAAATCAGGGAATTTTTAGGCTGGAAGGGTTTATTCTGCACTGTAGCCCAATATATAAATAAACTAACAAACAAACAAGAGCAGGTCAGAAGCTGAGTATTTGGCAACAAAAGTCTCACCTTCTGACATCCCAATGCCAGCTACACAGCACAGACCAAGGGCTTGATGGAATATTCTTCACTTGCCTGGATGAGAGCAGCAGCAACAACATTTATGAAGTTCATCACTATTCAGTACAAAAGTCCATTTACTGGCATCGGTCATCGACTCTAATCCTTGTTCCCTCCACCAGTGGTGCATGCGGCTGTGGTGTGACTATTTTCAAAATACACTGCAGTTACTCATCTATGTCCCTCTGAGAGCACTTCTCAAACTATGAAAGACAAGCCAGCAAGTGCAGATTTCCCTTCAAGTTATTCACTCCCTTTGGAAATATATCATCAGCAACATAAGCAGAATGCCGGTGTAACTTAGCAAGTCAGGCAGCATCTATGGAGGAGAAGTTTTGGGTCAAGACCCTTTATCAGAACTCATTGTCATTAGATCTAAGTTTTAGAATGCCCTGTCCGTTAACCCTTTGGATGCACCTACATTCACTGGGAAAAATGCTGCACTTTACTCACCACCACCTTCCCAAGGACGATGAGGGATGGGTAATAATTGCAGCCTTGTCAGTAATACCAACCTCCTGACAAATAGTTAGATGTAGATAGATAATTAGATAGATAGATAGACAGCTAATTAGGTAACTAGGGAAATGTGCAATGAAGAATCTGTCTAGTTGAAGGCTACAAGAAGTGGGGAAGGTGTAAAAGAGTAGATATTATTAATGGCTTTCATGGTGCTCTCCTTAGCAGAACAGTGTAACCTTGGGTCTGAGTTATACCAAAGAGGTCCACCACATTAGAAGGAGACTTCAGTGAAGACATGATGTCAAACATCCTCAGCACAAACCCTGGCCCCATCCTCTCCCACACTGTTGCAAATAGAGGACTTGCTTCTAGCATTAATTGCTGCTAAGTGTATTCCAGCAAACTGTAACCTTGGAATGACAGAGTTTGGTGTGATTACTCTTGTTTTCCATGCACAAGCCCAAGATTCTGTCACACCTGCAACTTCTTATGGAGAGAGTCTTGCAAAAGGACCATTTGATTATGTCTGAGGTCTCCTGAGTATTTATTTCTAGCTCTAATATATTGACACATTCAGGTGTGCATGGCAGACTAATAATTGGCAACAGTTCGAGGCATTGACCATTCAGCCTATGGTGCTGAAGTGGGAAGTCACCAGGTCTTCTTCATTGTGTAATATAGACCAACCCCTCCTGTGGGATTTGTAAATAACTTGCTGCTGGTTCTCCAGAATCAGAATCAGATTTAGTGACATACAGTATGTGATGTGAAGTTGATTGTTTTGCAGCAGCAGTACCGTGCAGAGACAGAAATCACTATCTCAGAAAAATCTCTGCATCATTGACCGTGAGTCTTCAGTCTCCTCTTCCTCCAAAGGTAGTAATAAGAAGATTGAGATGGATATTGATTGACAGAACATTTTTAACTGTTTGTTACTCAAGAGGATTGCCATTTTATCCCTTACCCATCTAATCCCAGCACCTTCTATGCAGGAAAATTAACATAAATATTACTTACTGCTTTGCCTGACGTAATTTCAGTAGTGAAAAACCAGAATGTCTGACATCAAAAAGCTAGTTTCAATTACCTTAAAGTATCATTGAATGTTACATTGTTTAATAAAGTATCCTTATCTCAGAAGGAATTGCTCTATGATTTCTAAGTATAGTTCTTAGGTCATCTTGAGTCACTGTATCATAATATGAATACAATTAAACATCTCAAAGCTTTAACATTACCAGAGCTTATAAAGGTCATTGAGGATATGATCCACCTTTATGTAATAACAGGTTCACTTCTATGATGGTACTTTCCCATTGACAGTTTGCTTGAAGTACGCAGGAACTTCTTGAGATGATTAAAGTATTCTTTTTCCGTGTTCAGTCGAGGTGTAGACAGTTTCCCGCTTTGATACTGCAATTAATTTCTAGCACTTGGTTTGAGCTGGAGCCTATTGATGGCAGGAAGCATAAAATGTTACAACACAGGAAGTTATTATACCACTTCCAGCTCTTTGGAAGAACTTTTCAATTCAAGCCTTTCCCTAAAGTAGTCATCTCTAAGGAAGTCAAATATCTTGGGTGGTCACTTTGAGGAATAATTCTATTTAGTCACAGGGGTGACACATGGAACTTTCATTGCTTGTCACTTTAATTCTCGACCTCATTCCCATTCTGACCTCTGCCTTTCACTTTCCGCGCTGTTCCAACAAAGTTCAATTTAAGCTCAAGGATCAGTTACACACCTCCCAAACTGGCAAAATACAACTGTCCAAATTCAAAAGTGAATTCAGCAATTTCAGATAACAAGCCATATTGGTATTTTATCCTACATTTCCAATATTATATTCTTTTGTTTCCTCATCTGGTGTTTCAGATCTCCTTGCTCTCTTTCTAATTGCATTTCATCCAGACATACCTCTACCTCCGTCTTCCAGACAGTATCTGTTTCCTGTTATCTACTTACTCCTTGTGTTGTCCAGCCTCTCCTGATGTCTACCCTATTAAGAGCCTGCACCTTTGTTCTTCTTCCCTTATCAATTTCACTGTAACATTATTTATTTAGAGACAGAGTGAGGAACAGGCCTTTCCAGCCCAATGAACTGCAATGCCCAGAATGCACTTATTTAGTCCTAGTCCAATCACAGGACAAGTTACAATGGCCAATTAACCTATGAACCAGTTCTGGACTCTGGAATGAAACCAGAGCACCCAGAGGAAATCTACACACTCATGGGAACAAACTTCTTACAGGGGGCACCGGAATTGAACTCTGACACTGTGAGCTATAATAGCATTGTGCGAACTGCTACATTAGTGTGGCACCCCACTAACTTTAAAACAAACTACATGTATAATTTTGTCCTTTTTCTGCTTCTCCCACTTGGTCTTTTATTTATTATTTCTTTTTCAAGCATTTATCCAATTTCCTTTTTAAACTACTGTTAGGGGTTAAAGGTCGATGATAACCAGGAATCGTGTGGATAGCAGTCATTAATACAAAAAAGAACCAGTCTTCAAAATTGTTCACAGTGGGTGATTACTTGAGAAATATACTTGGAGCTAATTGGGCAATCTCTTCTATTGAAAAGGATACTATATTAAACAATATAATATCTAATGATATTTAATGTAATTGAAATCAACCATTTGATGTGGGACTTTCTAGTTTTTCACTACTGTAAATTATGCAAAGCAAAATAATATTTATGTTATAAATACATGAATATTTATGTTAATTGCCCCTCATAGAAGCTCCCAGGATTAGTTTGAGGGGGGCTACTGCATAGGAGCAAAAGAAGCCCCCGTGTATCGCCCAGGGCATGCCCCCTTCTCATTGTTACTGTTAGGGGGGAGGTGCAGAAGCCTAGTGACACGCACTCAGCGATTCAGGAATGGCTTCTTCCCCTCTGCCATTTGATTCCTGAATGGACATTGAACCAATGAACACTTTCCCCCCCCCCTTTTTAAAATACATATTACTTCTGATTTTGCACAATTTTATTTAATATAACTATTTAAACTTACTGTAACTGATTGGTTTGTTTTCTATATTATCATGTATTGTACTGCTGCTTCTAAGTTAACAAAGTTCACAACACATGCCAATGATATAAAAAAAAACCTGATTTTGATTCTAATTCTGACTTCAACACCAGCTTTTTATCTTTGTCCTTAAAGAGTATAACACCTCCATGTACTTCGAGTTCAGTGAGATTCTTTTGTGACTTCTCTTAGATAGATTTTTCCTTCTTCTTGTTCTAAATAAAGACCTTTTACATCTACAGCTCTGTGTCACTCATTCGCATTCACATCCACAGTATTTAAAAGTTATTCAGGATATATTTGTGACTCATTATATGGCCAGTGAATTTAGCAGGGGATGAATATTTTAAAGTATGGAACCCCATAATTCAATCTGTTTGGGCTAACATTCATGATTTTAGTTTGGACATAGAAGATAGAGGGTGTGGTGGAGGGCTATTTTTCTGATTGGAAGTTTCTGAACAGCAATGTACTATAAGGATCAATGATGGGAAATCTGGTCTTTGTAAGGTATAGAAAATGATTTCTAATTGCACTTCATTTAGAAAGTGATCTGGACTGGTGGTCTGATTGCTAAGTTGGCGGATGCAACACCTGTTAGTGGAGTTGTAGATAGTGAGGAAAATAGTCAAAGGATACAGCACAATATGAATCAATTGGAAATCTTGCCAGAAACATGGCAGACGGAGTTTAATCTGGACAAGTGTGAGTTATTGCACTTTCAGAGGACAAATGCAAAAGAGAAGTTTTCAATGAATGGCCGGACCCGTAGGAGCATTGATCAAAAGCAGTTGCTTGGGATGCAGGTCTATAGCTCACTGAATTACCAACAGAAGTAAATGCAATTGGTAAAGAAGGTCTTTGGGATATTTTTCTACATCATTTGGGAATAGAGTAAAAAAGTTGGTAAGTTACAGCTGTATAAAGCTTTAATTAGGTCATATTTACAGTAGTGTATGTGAAGCCAGGTCACCACATTACAGGAAGGATGTAAATCCTTGGAAATTTCTATTGAGGCAGGGAAAGGATGGTAGGGGTAAAAGAAGCATGCTGTACAAAGGATGTAGAAAACCTAGTTAAGAAGATATGAAAAGCTTATGAAAGGTTTAAGAAACTAGGTACTGTTAGAGCTCTAGAAAATTACAAGGTTGCCAGGAAGGAGCTTAAGAATGAAACTATATATTTTGGGTATATACCTCAAGAATGGTTGAAAATAGATAAATATTTAATGAATGTACCGCTGGGGGCTGGTAAAAAGACCCTTACCAGGAAATGGTTATCTCAGGAGAGCCCAACTTTAAATGTATGGATGGAAATTACAATGGATATTTACAACATGGAGAAGATAACAGCATCTGTTAATCATATGTTGAAACAATTTTATTCATACTGGAAAAAATGATTTAACTACATAGAACCTCATAGGCCTGATTTTATTCTCACAAGTCAATGAATATGTTAAAAAAAACACTCCCTACTCTGTACATAGTTTTCTTCTTTTGATTATTCTTTCTTTCCTCTCCTTTCTATAAGTATCTACCTCAGATAAATATTATGTGGAGATTTGTGACAAATATGATTATATTATATATATGTACAGTATCTGAAATACATCTTATGGAAATGTTTGTTTGATGATGAAATTTAATAAAAAATAAATTACAAAAAAAAAGAATGAAATTAGGAGAGCTTGAAGGGGCCATGAGAAAGCCTTGGTGAGGAGGATTAAGGAAAACCCCAAGGCATTCTACAAGTATGTGAAGAGCAAGAGGATTATCCCTGTGAGAATAGGACCAATCAGGTGTGATAGTGGAAACGTGTGCATGGAGTCAGAGGAGGCAGCAAAGGTACTTAATGAATACTTTGCTTCAGTACTCACCAGGGGAATGGACCCTGGCAATTGTGGGGATGGCTTACAGCAGACTGAAGTGCTTGAGCATATAGAGCTTAAGAAAGAAGATGTGTTGGAGCTTTTGAAAAGCATTAATTTAGATCAGTCACCAGGTCCAGATGAGATATACCCCAGTCTATTGTGGAAAGTGAGGGAGGAGATTGCTGAGTCTCTGGCAATGATCTTTATGTCTGCAATAGGGATGGGAGAAGAACCAGAGGATTGGAGGCTTGCAAATGTTGTTCCCTTGTTCAACAAAGGGAGTGGAGATAACCCAGGAAATTATAGACCAGTGAGTCTGACTTCAGTGGTGGGCAAGTTGTTGGAGAAGATCCTGAAAGGCAGGATTTATGAGCATTTGGAGAGACAGAATCTGATTAGGAATAGTCAGCATGGCTTTGTCAAGGGCAGTTCATGTCTTACGACCCTGATTGAATTCGTTGAGGATGTAACAAAACACATTGATGGAGGTAAAGCAGTGGATGTAGTGTACATGGACTTCCGTAAGGCACTTGATAAGGTTCCCCATGCAAGGCTCATTCAGAAAGTAATGAGGCATGGTATCCAAGGAGACCTTGCTTTGTAGATCCAGAATTGGTTTGCCCACAGAAGGCAAAGGGTGGTTGTAGATGGTTCGTATTCTGCATGATGGTCGGTGACCAGTGATGTTCTGCAGGGACCTGTTCTGGGACGCCTCTTTTTAATGATTTTTATACATGAGGAAGTAGAAGGTGGGTTAGTAAGTTTGCTGATGGCACAAAGGTTGGGGGTGTTGTAGATAGTCTAGAGGGTTGTCAGAGGTTATAGCGTGACATTGATAAGATGCAGAACTGGGCTGAGAAGTGGCAGATGGAGTTCAACCCAGATAAGTGTAAAGTGATTTATTTTGGTGGGTCAAATCTGAATACAGGATATAATGTTAATGGTAAGACTCTTGGCAGTGTGGAGGATCAGAGAGATTTTGGGGTCCGTGTCCATAGGACACTCAAGGCTGCTGAGCAGGCTGACAGTGTTAAGAAGAAAGCATATGGTGTGTTGGCCTTCATCAAACATGGGATTGAATTCAAGACCTGTGAGGTAATGTTACAGTTATACAAGACCTTTGTTGGACCCCACTTGGAGTACTGTGCTCATTTCTGGTCACCTCACTACAGGAAGGATGCGGATACTATAGCGAGAGTACAGAGGAGATTTACAAGGATGTTGCCTGGATTGGGGAGCATGCCTTATGAGAATAGGTTGAGTGAACTTGGCCTTTTCTCCTTGGAGTGACGGAGGATGAGAGGTGACCTGATAAAGGTGAATAAGATGATGAGAGGCATTGATTGTGTGGATAGCCAGAGGCTTTTTCCCAGGACTGAAGTGGCTAACACAAGGGGGCATAGTTTTAAGGTGCTTGGAAGTAGGTACAAGGGGGATGTCAGAGATAAGATTTCACCCAGACAGTGGTGGGTGCATGGAATGCACTGCCATTGACGACGATAAGACGGATAAAATAGGGTCCTTTCAGAGACTCTTAGGCACATGGATCTTAGAAAAATAGAGGACTATGCGGTAGGGAAATTCTAGGCAGCTTCTAGAGTAGGTTACATGGTTGATACAACATTGTGGGCCGAAGGGCCTGTAATGTGCTGCAGATTTCTATGTTTTAAATGATACAGAAGCAGCTCACCAGGGGCATTAAGACCAAAGTAACCAGTTTTCAATGAAAAATATCTCACCTCTCTTTCAGGCAGGGTACTCCAGAGCACAAGCAATACTTCCGTTTTTTTTGTGTCAATTAGCTTAAATTCCTCTGGTGATAAACTTCTTCCAGTGGACAGTTTCCTGTTATTTATTTAACCAAGACAATTCCTGATTGTGAGTATCTCGATGAGAACCCTTTTTAACCATTATGATGTTTATGGAGGTTTCAGTCTGTGATCCAGCAGCACCATTCTCCTAAATCTCTTCCGCAACCTCTTTGAGGCCTGATGCACAGTGTTAGAATGGGAACACAGGGCCCGGGAACTCCTAGTTCTTTCATGTTTGTTGAGTTTCTACAAATCAAGTTGACAGCAGATGAAAAGAGAAAGGCTGTTGTTTAGCATTTTTGTGGAGTGCAATATGATAGATTTTTAATTCTAAAACCTATTAGCGGAAGTGTCGCTGGTACAATCCAGCGATAAGACTCGCAGTAACAGCCAGCTGGAGGAATTCAGCAAGACGAGCAGCATTGACTCAACAGTTACATCTAGCAAATTTATGAGGCTCCAGATTTCGTCATCTTTGGTCTCTTGTATCTTCAAGGAAACTTGCAGCCGCCACTGGTACTTTCTGCTGCCATCTCTCCAATTTGGACGGACATGTCCACTCCGTTCTCTGAAACCCCAGAGGAGCATTCTGTTTACTCCCAGAAAGCAGCCGCTCCAGCCCCGTGAGCCCTATCAGATCCATTCCCGTTGATGCTGGCACTCAGCCTGTCCCTGTCTGGGTCTGTCGGCAAGGATGTGAACACACACCATGGGGCAGGAGACCAGACAGCAACCAGGGGCAAGGTAAACCAGAAGTGAGCCCCTAAAGCAGGAGGAATTACTGCTGGGGTCAGAAGAAGCATATACTGGGTTCCATAAAAATCCATACTCATCACACCACCTCCTTCGCCAATAAACTAAAAATATCTTGGGTTTCCAGTGTCCTTACAGTTACACAGGAAAGCATACATCACATTTGTGACATCGCTTAGCATGGTGATTTTCAATGAACTCCTTAGTGGGTTCTCAATGTCACACCTGCCATTTGTTTCGTCCTCTCCTACAATGTTTGTATTTGGACAGCGCAGTACGGGAACATGCCCTGCAGTCCATGCATTTTGTCGAAGTTAGATTCCAAGAGGCTAGAAGCAGATGTACCAAGCCTTAAAATAATTGGGAGGAAAGTAAAGAGAAGTGAAAGTAGTTTCAATAGTTACTTTCACAAGGGAACTGGATAAAGAATAGAAAAAGGAAAAAAAATTGCGGGGGAAAGGGTTAAGTGCTGAATGGGATTAATTGGAAAGTTCTTTCAAAGAGTCAGCATGAGTGATTTTCATATTTCCTTACAACATAGGAGGGGATCATTCTGGCTCTTAGAGCAATCTCATCAAACCCATGTCCCACTTACATTCCTGTAACCAATTCCCTCACACGTGTCCAGCAACACCGTCCTGATTTTCCTAACAGTTACCAACATTCTAGCCAATTAACCTGACAGTGAACACCCACTTTTCACTGCATAATTCTATAACAATCATTTAGAGCAGCATTATCATGTTGAAAGTCTACCTCTGCCTCTATCAAGACCAGATAATTATTATGTGGTTCACTAATGCTTCCTGAGGAACTCTGTGAAGCAGTGACTGGCCACAGAGTCATATCGCACAGCCAGAGGTCCCTCGATCCAACATGTCCATGATCCCAATCTAGGTCAGTCCCGCTTGTCCACATTTGACTTATAAACCCTCTAAGCCTTGCCTTTTTATACATCTTTCCAATAACCTTTTAACTGTACCTGCCTCAACCATTTTCTCTGGCAGCTCAATTTCTTATTTGATCTCTCCTTTTTATCTTAAGCATTTTCCCTCCAGTTATTCAACCCTGGGAAAAATACTGTGTGCATTGACCCTGTCTATGTCCTTTGTGATCCTATACACCAGGATAAGATCATTCCTCATTCTCCTATGCTCCCATGAAGAAATTCTCAATGTGATCAACCTCTCTCCTTAAGTCATTTCCTTCATTTCTGGCATCTTCCTTGTAAACCCCCTCTGCACGTTTTCCAGCTTAATGGTATCATCTTATAGAAGTAACGAAAGAAAGATTTGTATTCCTGAAGTGTCCTTCACAATCTCAGGATGTACCTAAGACTATTAGGACCATTTGAATGCAATTTGAAGTGCATTCCATGTTGCAACACGAGAATGCAATAGCTGGGCAATGCCCTGCAGCCTATACCAGACAGCAACATTGATGTTGTTCAAGGACTATTAGAAGTCACTGGGGAGAATTTTCTTGCTCTTTAACAAGTAGTGCTGGAGAGGCCTAGGAGTGCAATTGTGTGCGCGAGTTTTCTTTTAGGTTTTGCATGACTGAACTGAAATTAAAATTGACCATAAGTGTTTTCAGCACATCCTAGTTTGTAAACTGCATGATGTGCTCTGTGCACACAATGTACTGTACTAGTACACGTAGGTCATTGAGTATGTAGCTGTGATATCAACATCGTTCAATGTGTGTGTCACTGAATTTCAAAGCATCTGACACAGGGGAAATACCAAGATGGCAGAATGATACAGTGATTAGAACTGCTGTTTCACAACTCTAGAGACCTGGGATGGATCCTGATCTTAGATGTTACGTATGTAGTGTTACTAACTTGATTATGCTTTTTGATGAGGTGATGAGTGTGATTGATGAAAGTAGAGCTGTGGATGTGGATGCTATAGAGAGAGTGCAGAGGAGATTTACAAGGATGTTGCCTTGATTGGGGAGCATGCCTTATGAGAATAGGTTGAGTGAACTTGGCTTTTTTTACTTGGAGCAATGGAGGATGAGAGATGACCTGATAGAGGCGTACAAGATGATGAGAGGCATTGATTGTGTGGATAGCCGAGGCTTCTTCCCAGGGCTGAAATGGTTAACATGAAGGGGCATAGTTTTAAGGTGATGGAAGTAGGTACAAGGGGGATGTCAGAGGTAAGTTTTTCCACACAGAGTGGTGAGTGCCTGGAATGCACTGCCAGCGAAGGTGATAGAGGCAGATACAATAGGGTCTTTTAAGAGACTCTTAAATAGGTACATGGAGCTTAGAAGAATAGAGGGCTATGTGGTAGCGAAATTCTAGACAGCTTCTAGAGTAGGTTTCATGGTTGGCACAACATTGTGGGCCGTAGAGCCTGTAATGCGCTGTAGATTTCTATGTTTCTTTGTTTTATGTATACATAGATTTTAGTAAAGCTTTTGACAAGGTCCCTCACAGAAGATTAAAATGCAAGGGACCCATGGTGAATTGGCTACTTGGATTCAGAACTGGCTTTTCCATAGAAGTCAGAGGGTGACGGTCGAAGGGACAGGGGTTTGTGATTAGTGGTGTTCCACAGGGGTCTGTACTGGGACCTCTGCTGTTTGTGATGCATATAAACGACCTGGATGAGAATCTAGATGGGTGGTTAGTAAGTTTGCAGATGATATGAAGATTGGCGGTGTTGTGGATAGTGCAGCAGACTGGCAAAGAATACAACAGGATATTGTTCAGTTGCAGATATGGGCAGAAAAGTGGCAGATGGAGTTTAACCTGGACAAATGTGAAGTATTGCACCTTGGTGGGTCAATTGTAAAGAGACAGTACACACTTAAGGGGAAGATCCTTTATAGTGTTGATGAGCAAAGGGATCTTGGGTCCAAGTTCATAGTTACCTGAAAGTAGCTACACAGGGTGATAGGGTGGTTATAAAGGCATATGGCATGCTTGCCTTTATTAGTCAAGGCATTGAGTTCAAAAACAGCAAGTTATGTTGCAGCTTTATAAAACACTGGCTCGGTTGCATCTACAGTTCTGGATGCTCCATTATAGAGAGGATGTCAAGGGTGCAGAATCGCTTTACCAGGATGCTGCCTGGATTAGAGGCCATGTGCTTTTATGAGAGGTTGGACAAACTTGGGTTGTTTTCTACTGAGCAGTGGATAACGAGGGGAAATCTAGTAGAGGTTTATAAAATTATACGAGACATAGATAGAGCAGACAGACAGTACTTTTCCCCAGGGTTGAAATGTCTAATACCAGAAGGCACGTATTTAAGGAGAGAGGGGGTTGTTTCAATGGGGATGTGAGGAGAAGATTTTTTTTATATACAGAGAGTGGTGGGTGCCTGGAATATACTGCCTCGGGTGGTGGTAGTACAGGGACTTTTAAGAGACATTTAGAGAATCACATGAATAAGGAAAATGGAAAGACAATGACATTGTAGGGAAATGGGATTAGTTTGACTGGCCATTTGATTGCTTATTTAATTGGTTTGACACAACATTGCGGGTTGAAGGGCATGTTCCTGTGCTGTACTATTCTATGTTCTATTTTCATCGAGTCTGCATGTGATTGCCCTTGGTTTAGGCAGGTGGCAAAGAATCAGTGGGGTTGTCTGGGTGGAGAAAGATGAAGAATTGAGATAGAAAATGGCATTAGCGTAAATGGTGCTTCTTAAGTGACGTGGACACAACGGACTGAGAGGCCTGAGCATGCTGAATGATTCAATGATCCGCACAGATCCTCCGAGTGTAGTCTTAA
Organism: Mobula hypostoma; assembly: GCF_963921235.1. Classification (NCBI taxonomy): domain Eukaryota; kingdom Metazoa; phylum Chordata; class Chondrichthyes; order Myliobatiformes; family Myliobatidae; genus Mobula; species Mobula hypostoma. The sequence continues at coordinate 63,433,437 of NC_086098.1, forward strand.
ATATTTACTGCAGGATCTTTCACATCCAAATAAAAGGATCTGATCTAATGCTTTACCTAAAAGATCATGCAACAATACCTGATGAAGTCATGCCCTGGAACGTCAATTATTTATTGTTTTCCATAGATGCTGCTTGAACTGCTCAGCTGCCTCAGCATTTTGTGTGTGATGCAAAATTGCAACATCCCTGAGTTTTACACAGGACTGTCAGCCTGGGTTATATTCTTAAATCCTTGAGTGCACTGTCTTCTAACTTAAAAGCAAGTTTGCCATCCTGGAATTACAGCTGTGACACCTCTTTTCAAATTCACTCCCTATACATTCTTTTTACAGGATATCTCAGGGATTGGGTGCTGTAGTCCAAGTTTCTAACTAGTATCCAGTGGAATAATTCACTGTAATGTTGATGCACATTTTAAGTATCATTCTTTTAATTCCAGTTGCTCCAAGATCCAAATAAGGTCATCACAAAACAATGTCAGAACACCAGTTTATCCTCATATTTCCAAACATATGATGCTTGTGCTGTACTCTACACAGTTTCTATGCATCTCCCTTCTCCATCCTAACACTCTTAGAGAAGGCATTTGTTCTTAAAGAGTCTATCTCAACAAACTCCAATCACAGTACTGCAGAGTCAAAATTATGGACTATAGCGAACTAAAGTGCTTGCATTGAACCCGGGTATGACTTGACACAAGATAACTGGTAAACAGAAGTATTGGGAGTTTACCATGCTTTCCTGTAAAGTTTCCCTAAAAGCAACAGCATCATTGCAAAACTGGAATAAGAAGTCACTAAGTGTGCATATTTACAGTTTGAGGTAAACATTCTTGGGTACGATGCTATAGCGGGGAGAGCTGGGGGAAGGGATATCTATCAGAAAGTAACACATTCTGAGCTGATATCATGTAAGATTTATGCCTGGAATTGAAGTGCTGCAAGCTGTAACTTTGCCGACTTTTCATCAGCTGATTAAGCATGACAGATGAGTCAAATGGTTGACCTTTATTTGGCTGGGGAAAGTGAAATGACCTCTCTTTTACCTCTTCATGGCTTTGAATACTTCCTAATTGCAAAGGAACTACACAAACTCAAAGAGGAAATACAGGCAAAGAAATTAATGCTTTGACTCAAATAATAATAATAGATTAATAACCCAGAAGAAACATGTTACTCTAAGGTTTGGAGTGTGTCTTCTAAGGCATTGTATAAGCTCAGGTTTGAGTTTGTTGCTGTACAGGGTACAAATGAAGCCAACATTTGAATATTGCAGCAACAGCCCAGCACAAAACAAGGACAAAATTTACCATAAACGTAAATTAATGTAAATTCTACATAGCTTACACATGTTCAAAATAAACTGCAAAGTAAACATAGCATGAGAAAATCTGCAGACACTGGAAATCCAGAGCACCTGGGATAAATCGCACCTGATCATTGGGATTTATCTATCTTTAACCCCGTTAAGGCACTGAGTGGTTTATTTTTATTTATGGAGACTTGCAGTGGACTTCCCCTGGCCTTAGATCACAATGTCTGTTGTATGCATCCTTTTTCTTTTTATCTGACCCTTGGTATTTCTTGATATCTATGCTTCCCTGTACTTGTTACCCTTGGCTTTCAGCCTCGGAGGAACATGAACTCTCACTATTTCTTCACTGAATGGTTTTGTCCATGCAGATGTAGACTTTCCTGCAAGTAGATGCCCTCAGTATAGACGAGGAAATCTGCAGATGCTGGAATTTCAAGCAACACACATAAAAGTTGCTGGTGAACGCAGCAGGCCAGGCAGCATCTCTAGGAAGGGGTACAGTCGACGTTTCGGCCCGAGACCCTTCGTCAGGACCCCCAGTACAGCTTTGCTAGGTCCTGTCTTATTCTAATGAAACTCACCTGCCTCCAACATAAGACTTTTATTCCTAGTCTATCTCTCTCTTTTTGCATGACAACTTTGAAATATACAGAGTTATGGTCACTACCTCCAAAAGGCCTGCCCCCTCATTGACACACCCTCCACCTGACTAGTTACTTTCTCAAGACAATGTCTAATAATGCTCTTTCCCTTGTTGTCTATCTAAATACAGTATCAAAAGATCTCCTAAACACACCTCAAGAAAAATCACACCCCCTCTGTGCCTTTTTTACTAAAGGGAATCATAGTTAATATTTAGGAAATTGTTACTATAACCTTATTTTATCAAATTTCTATGCTATTTGAATGCATGTCTGTTCTCCTTTCTCTAGTTCGCTGCTAGATGGTCTGTAGTACATCCCCAGCAAAGCAATAATACCCTTTCTATTCCAAACCTCTACCTATTTGTCTTCATTTAAGGACCCTTTTGGAAAACTGTTTCTCAAAGTTGAAGCAATTCATTCCTTGACTAACAATACAAGCATATTTCCTCTTTTACATCTCAGTTTCTCCCTCGCTCTCTCCTGAAAATTCTATACCCTGGGATACTGGGCTGTCAATTCTGTCTGTCTTTCAATCATTTAGTGTGTGCCTTCAGGCTTCTGTAGCTCCTTCTTGATGGTAACAATGAGAAGACAGTATGCCCTGAGTGATGGGGGTCCTTAATGATGGACGTTGCCTTTTGAGGCACTGCTCCGAGAAGATGTCTTTGATACTACGGAGGCTAGTACCCCTGGTGGGGCTGACTCATTTTACAACTCTGCAGCTGATTTCAATCCTGTGCAGTAGCCCCCCACCCCTCCCCTCCATACTAGATGGTAATGCAGCCAGTTAGAATGCTCTCTATGGTGCTGTACATCCGTAGAAAATTACGAGTGTTTGAGGTGACATACCAACTCCTAATGAAATATAGCGGCTGTCTAGCCTTCTTTATAGCTGTATTGATATGATGGGACCAGGTTAGATCTTCTTCAGAGATATTAACACCCAGGAACTTAAAATTGCTCACTCTTTCCGCTTTTGATCCCTCTATGAGAATTGGTTCCTGTTCCCTCGTCCTGCCCTTTCTGAAGTTCACAATCAGCTCTTTGGTCTTACTGACGTTGAGTACGAGGTTGTTGCTCCAACGTCACTCAACTAGCTGGCAGATTTCGGTCCTGTATGCCCTCTCATCACAATCAGAAATTCTACCAACAATGGTTGTATCATCAGCAAATTTACAGATGGCTTTTGAGCTCTTGCTAGCCACACAGTCATGGGTGGAGAGAGAGTAGAGCTGTGGGCTAAATACACATTATAAAGTGTGTCAGTGTTGATTATCAGCAAGATAGAGATGTTATTTTACCTCCACACAGATCCGGTGAGGAAGTCAAGGATCCATTTGCAGAGAGTTATTTGTTTACTTTTTATTGTTTGCATGATTTGTTCTTTTATTTTGAATATTGGGTGTTTGACAGTCTTTTTTAATGGGTTCTATTGGGTTTCTTTATTTTGGTGGCTGCCTGTAAGAAGGCAAATTTCAAGGTTATACACAGTATACATACTTTGATAACAAAGGTACTTTGAACTTTGAACTCCCTCTTGTACACCCTTCTCAGAAACAGTCCCAATGATTCAGGAGCTTAAACTCATTGCCCTGCACCAACCCTTCATAACTCATTGACCTGTTATATCCTTCTATTCTATATTCACTAGCTTGTGGCACCAGAAGCAATCCAGAGAATATATTTAGGCAGATACATGTACAGGAAAAGTTTAGAGGTACAAGCTAAATGCATGCAAATAGGTCTGGCTCAGGTAGGCAGCTTGGTCCACACGGATACCTCCATAACTCTGACTCAACAACAGTGATTTCAATTCCTTCTCCTTATTAGGGAGATAGGAATGGCAAAGAGACAGGGGTGACCGTTCTTACTCTGTCATTCACTTGCACAAATGGCAGTGAACTGAACATTGGGACATATACAAATGCATAACATAAACAATAATATCACCAAATTAGTGTTTTGAGACAACCTGGATTCAGAAGCTGTTTTGGTTGCGAGTTGGGGAAGAGGAGTGGTGTGGAAATATAGCCGAAACTGTCACAGCCTCACTGTCCATGAGACCCAAGTTTAATCTCTACCCAAGGTTCTGTCTATGTGGAGTTCGCATGTTCTCTTTCTGACCATGTGGGTTTCATCTAGGTTCTCCAGTTGCCTCCCACATCCCGATAATGTGTGTCGGTAGGCAAGTTGCCCTTAATGTGTAGGTGAGTGGTGGGATCTTGGGGGGGGGGGGAGTTTGATGAGAATAGGGGGAGAACAAAAATGTGATTAATGTAGGATTAGTGTCAATGTGTGGTTACTGGTCAGTGAGGATCCAGTGGAGTGAAGGACCTGTTTTTATGTTGCATCTCTGAATGACTATGACTTTAAGAAACCAGCAATTTCATCTATATTCCCATTCCTTTCCCCTAATACTCCCTTCTTAGTTTTATGGCTTGTATCTTAGGAGTTGTTTTTCTCTCTCTAGTCTTTCTTCAGCCTGCCTTGGCAACATCATAACTTTAAGCTGATTCAATCTGAAGCTTATTATTACAATAACTAAGTGATCTGGAAGTTTACTGAAAAGGTTATGATAGTTGATATATTAGTACGTCTTTTTCATTTATATTAATAAATCAAATAGGGAATTCAAGAGTGTGGTTAGAAAGTGGAACTTGCCTTCACAAGCAGTAGTTGAAGCAAATAGTATTCTTGCTGTAAAAGGGAAATTATTTAAGTACAGAAATGGAGAAAACAGTACATGAGTGGGATGATATTCATCCGGGGCACAAATGCTGTATTTAAAAGTGAGATCAAATGATCTGATTCTAAGCTTTAATTCTCAGTGATTCTAATATATTTTGGAATCTCTCATAAATAGAAACAGAGGGTGCTTATTAAAATTTCTTAAGCAGTTGTTTCTCCATCTTGTTATATTCTAGCTGGTCCTGTCTTCTCTGTCAATGTAACAGATGCCAGTGCTGTCACTCTGCTATGTACTGGACACAAAATGCTGGTAACTTGCACACAAAATAGCAGAGATGTAAGAATGCTTTTGCACTTGAATATAAACATCCTCATTAGTTTTTCCTTCCTAGATCTTTTTAATTAGCATAGATTTAGTGATAAAATTTCATCCATCCTCAGCTAACACCAATTAAGCAGCATTCCCTCCATTCCTCCCCCATCTCCCACCCCTTAAAATCCCAATAAACTATTGAAGGAGGTCTTCAGGTAGCATTAATGAGATTTGCAGTGGAAGGTATTTAATAACAGGGCTGAGATTCAAATAAAAACTGGTGATGGGGAAGTTTAATGTATTATTGTGCCTTCTGGGTGCCCACCATGATAAGGTGCACCTGCACAACTCAATGTAGCAGCTGTGGACCATGCTGTATATGCCTGTTGTGTGCTGCCCTCCGGTACATATAAAGTGCAGCCAATGTAATGACTTCTGAAGGTAATCACGTAGGCCAGAAAGATTAAACACCATAATAGAAATTTTCAGTTAAAGATAACACTCTGGGCCTTTCAATTTATGCATTTCTTCACAGCTATCTAGGATTAACGAAACAAATTCTGGAATGTGATCCAGAAGCTAAATTTGCTTTCGTTTGCAAATAATATCACAAAATCCACAAATGTGGTCAAGGATGTGTTTAGGAGTTGCATCTTGAAAAATGTTTGAGGACTGTTGTGTGTCAAAGGTTTCTTTTGTAAAATAGATAGAGAAAAAAATTTAAACTTCAGAATGAAACCAGTGTTAGAAATACTCATAGGATCAGTTGGTATCTTTTGGGAGAGAAAGAGACTAGACATTTCAGACTAAATATTTCAGAACTCAATCTGTTATAACTTTACCACACTGAGAAAATAGAATCAGAATCAACTCCGATAAGTGTGAGGTGGTTAACTTTGGTCGGTCAAATATGATGGCAGTATGATAGTATTAATGGCAAGACTCTTGGCAGTGTGGAGGATCAGAGGGATCTTGGGGTCTGAGCCCATAGGACACTCAAAACTGCTATGCAGGTTGACTCTGTGGTTAAGAAGGCATACGTGTATTGGCCTTCATCAATCGTGGGACTGAGTTTAGGAGCCGAGAGGTAATGTTGCAGCTCTATAGGACCCTGGTCAGACCCCACTTGGAGTACGGTGCTCAGTTCTGGTCAACTTACTACGGGAACGATGCAGGAACCATAGAAAGGGTGCAGAGGGGATTTACGAGGATGTTGCCTCGATTGGGAGCATGCCTTATGAGAATAGGTTGAGTGAACTCGACCTTTTCTCCTTGGAGCGACAGACAATGAGAGGTGACCTGATAGAGGTGTATAAGATGATGAGTGAAGGATAATCCAAAGAGCTTTTACAGGTAGAGCAAAAGGATTGTAAGGGATAAAATTGGTCCTCTTGAAGATCAGAGTGGTCAGCTCCAAAGGAAATGAGGGAGATCTTAAGTGGGTTTTTTTCATCTGTATTTACAAAGGAAACTGGCATGAAGTCTATGGAATTAAGGGAAACAAGTAGTGAGATCACGAAAACTGTACAGATCGAAAAGGAGGAGGTCCTTGCTGTCTTGAGGAAAATTAAAGTGGATAAATCCCCGGGACCTGACAGGGTGTTCCCTCGGACCTTGAAGGAGACTTGTATTGAAATTGCAGGGGCCCTGGGAGAAATATTTTAAATGTTGCTGTCTACAGGTGAGGTGCCGGAGGATTGGAGAGTGGCTCATGTTGTTCCGTTGTTTAAAAAAGGATCGAAAAGTAATCCGGGAAATTATAGGCCAGTAAGTTTAACGTCGGTAGTAGGTAAGTTATTGGAGGGAGTACTAAAGAGACAGAATCTACAAGCATTTGGATAGACAGGGACTTATTAGGGAGAGTCAACATGGCTTTGTGCGTGGTAGATCATGTTTGACCAATCTATTGGAGTTTTTCGAGGAGGTTACCAGGAAAGTGGATTAAGGGAAGGCAGTGGATATTGTCTACATGGACTTCAGTAAGGCCTTTGACAAGGTCCCGCATGGGAGGTTAGTTAGGAAAATTCTGTTGCTAGGTATACATGGAGAGGTGGTAAATTGGATTAGACATTGGCTCAATGGAAGAAGCCAAAGAGTGGTAGTAGAGAATTGCTTCTCCGAGTGGAGGCCTGTGACTAGTGGTGTGCCACAGGGATCAGTGCTGGGTCCATTGTTATTTGTCATCTATATCAATGATCTGGATGATAATGTGGTAAATTGGATCAGCAAATTTGCTGATGATACAAAGATTGGAGGTGTAGTAGACAGTGAGGAAGGTTTTCAGAGCCTGCAGAGGAACTTGGACCAGCTGGAAAAATGGGCTGAAAAATGGCAGATGGAGTTTAATACAGACAAGTGTGAGGTATTGCATGTTGGAAAGACAAACCAAGGCAGAACATACAGGGTTAATGGTAAGGCACTGAGGAGTGCAGTGGAACAGAGGGATCTGGGAATACAGATACAAAATTCCCTAAAAGTGGCATCACAGGTAGATAGGGTCGTAAAGAGAGCTTTTGGTACATTGGCCTTTATTAATCGTAGTATTGAGTACAAGAGCTGGAATGTTATGATGAGGTTGTATAAGGCATTGGTGAGGCCGAATCTGGAGCGTTGTGTTCAGTTTTGGTCACCAAATTACAGGAAGGATATAAATAAGATTGAAAGAGTGCAGAGAAGGTTTACAAGGATGTTGCCGGGACTTGAGAAACTCAGTTACAGAGAAAGGTTGAATAGGTTAGGACTTTATTCCCTGGAGCGTAGAAGAATGAGGGGAGATTTGATAGAGGTATATAAAATTATGATGGGTATTGATAGAGTGAATGCAAGCAGGCTTTTTCCACTGAGGCAAGGGGAGAAAAAAAACCAGAGGATATGGGTTAAGGGTGAGGGGGGGTTCTTTTTTAACATTTAAGAATAAATTGGACAGATACATGGATGGGAGGTGTATGGAGGGATATGGTCCGTGTGCAGGTCAGTGGGACTAGGCAGAAAATGGTTCGGCACAGCCAAGAAGAGCCAAAAGGCCTGTTTCTGTGCTGTAGTTTCTATGGTTCTATGGTTCTATGACAGGCTTCATGGTTGTGAACTCACTTCTGTGAACTTTAGTTCTAAATGTTATTTACTTAGTTTTTATCGTTTGTGCAATTTATTCCTTTTTTTGCACATTGGGTGTTTGATGACAGTCTTTTTTAAAATTTGGATTCTATTGGGTGTCTTTGTTTTTGTGGCTGCCTGTAAGGAGACAAATCTCAAGGTTGTATATAGTAGAGTGTACATACTTTAATAATAGTGTACTTTGAAAAACATGTTGGATGAACTAACAGCACAAATGAAGAAGTTGGGTTTCACCTACTTACCATAACAAACTAAGCAACAGCAGAGGGCAGAAAATATTGCTGGGAATTATTGCAAGCCTCAGAATAAGGGTAAAGAGTGATTGAGGAAATTAGATGGGTATGAATTACGTTTTTATGAAGGACTTTAATCTACACATAGACTAAGCTAATCAAATTAATGCAAAGAAGATGGAAAATGAATTTTTGGGTTTTAAGTCAATATGTCAAGGAACTTACTAGAGAACAGGCTCTTTAAGATTCAGTATAATGCAATGAAAAATGGTTGATTATTAACCTTTTTCCATGAGAACCTGAGAAAATGATGACCGTAATGTGTTAAAATTTTTACATTACATTTGAGTGACAGCACTTTCAATATGAAAGTCGGATTTTTCAATCTAAACAAAGGGGACTATGAAGATGTGAGGGGCTGCTTGCTTGTGGTAGAGTGGAAACTGCATTAAAGTGCACAACAGCAGAGAGGCAATGGTGAACAGTTTTTAAAAAAACATGGTTTTCAACACCTACCCTCTCCTTTAAGGCACAGAAACAGAGAGGGAAATGCTTCACCATGGATTACAATTTAACCTTTCCCATAGATTTAATACAGTCAATCAGCCAATGATTGCAAGAATTTTAAAAGTCAGAACAGGTTACTAAACAAGAGATAGAGAGGAAAGTTGGAATGTGAGTGCAAACTCACGGGAAATGTGAAAATGGGCTGAAAGGGCATTTGTCAAAAACAAGACTATTAAGAGCAAGTCTAGGAGAAATATGGGAGAATTTATAATGGAGAAAAAAGAACATCAAAGGAATTAAAGAAGTACTTTGTGTATGTTATCATAAGATAAGACACAAAAATTCTTCTAGAAATAATAGAGAACTAAGGGGCTAGTATACATAGGGAAATAAAAGTAGTAAGAATCAGGAAAAAAATTATAGAGAAATTAATGAGCCTGAAACTAAAAAGTCCCGGAATTGAAACTCGGACTCTTCTATCAGGAGGTTGTCCCAATACCACAATTGTAATGAGGAATACTAGGGGCTGTAGTTCATGTACTTGCTGATGCAGATGCTATTATTGGCTGCTGCATTTTCCACAACAGTCACTGTATTTCAGAAGTACTATGTTGGCTATCAAGTGTTAATGGTTACCTGAGGCTATGAAAAATGTTATACAAATATAAATCTTACCTCCCTTCACTACTCCGCAGAAGTGACATTCAAATTTACTCAACTCTGTGCAAATAAGCTTTTCCTGTATTCTCCGCTGAATTTTGTGACTATCTCACATTTACTGTCTTTAGTCTGGTCCAAAGTTAACTCTTGTATCTCTCTAACTTTTTAAATTCCTGACAATCTCTTTTTTCGGGATATTCTTTAGTTTTCTAGAGAAGTATCCCAGTTTTTTTTTAAGGTTATCCCAAAAGAAATATTCTCACAGTTCAGGTATTACTCTGTCTCTCTCAAAATTGAGATAGTGCAGTTTTAAGGGATTAAGCATAAATTCTGAAAAGAGAAAATATTAGCTCCACTCTCTGTACAATCTACCCCAGCCTTTATTGTCTCCAAACTAACTTCAAAAAAAGGAATACAAGATTTTCTTATTTTCTGTGAAAGAACTGTGATTTCCTTTGGGACATTTTGCATTCAATTCCCGTATCAATGATGTTCTGTCAGTTTTCTTTGTTACTTGCTGTACTTGTACACTAGTCTTTTGTGAATCATGTAGAAGGGATTGCAGGTACCTCTGAAGCTTGGAGCTCTGTATTCACCATTTCCATAGCAAGCTTTTTGTGTAGCCCCTCTCCTCTGCAAGCCAAAGCCTCAGGTCCCCACTTTATTCCTGACCCAGTCACACAATGGCCACTCGGGAGAATCTGCTGAGAAGAGACAGAGGCTAATGTAGGTCTCTGGTAAGTTTCTTTCTTATTTCAGCATATACAAACTTGAGATTCTTTTTATTGTGGGCATTCACAGTAAATACAAGAAACACAATGGAATCGATGAAAGGCCTGCCCCAACAGGGTAAACAATGTGTGCAAAAGACAACAAACTGTGCAAATACAAAAAGAGAAAAAAATAATAATAACAAACAAATAGTCAATAAATATCGAGACACGAGATGAAGAGTCCTTGAAAATGAGTCCATAGGTTGTGGGAACAGTTCAGTGATAGGGTGAGTGGAATTGAGTGAGTTATCCCCTCTGGTTCAAGAGCCTGATGGATGAGGGTTCATGACTATTCCTGAACCTGGTGGTGTGGGTCCTGAGCCTCCTGTATCTCGTTCCTGATGGCAGCAGGGAGAAAAGAGCATGGCCTGGGTGGTGGAGGTCCTTGATGCTGATTTCCTCTAACAGCGCTCAATGGTAGGAAGGGCTTTACTTGTGATAGACTGGGCCAAATCCTCTACTCAAATCCTCTACAGGCTTACCGTTCAGGGGCATTGGTGTTTCCATACCAGGTCATGATGCAACCAGTCAGTATACTCTCCACCACACAGCTATAGGAATATTTTTTTCCAAAGTTTTAGATGACATGTTGAATTTTTGCATACTTCTAAGAAAGCAGAAGTTCTGCATGCTGAAACGTTGAATCAGGTTCATGGGTCTGGCGAACGAGGCAGAAAACATTGACTGCGAATAAGTGTATTAATTTTTTTTTAAAAACCTCACAGTAAAAATTTGACCCAACATTCATGTTACACAAACCACAAAACTAAATATTCAACAAACAGATACTTCGTTAAAAGTGCATGCAGAGCATACCTTCCTATGTGTTCAATGCCATGAGGCCCAGAGACAAAGGGATCGAGAAAGAGCTTCCACAGGTGCTAGACTTTATACCCAGGACATTTGAAACTGGAGACTAGGCAGCCAACCAATGAGAAGAGCAGCTTTAGTTGCTAAACTAACCAATCACGATGGAGCAGCTTGTGACAAGCCACATCCTGCACAATACATCTACCCTTCAAAAATTGTGACACCATGATGAACCGACCCTTAGACGAGTATGACCCTCTCAATCTCCCTACTAAGTTACATATAAAACACAAGAGTATAATATGCAGTTACCCCCCAGTATACTACAGTAACCCAGTAGAGGATTGGGAAGCTTTTAGAAACCAAAGAAGGCAACAAAAAAAGTAATTAAGAAGGTAAAGACAGAATACAAAAGTCAGCTAGCCAATAATACTAAAGAGGATACCAAAAGTTTCTTCAGATACATAGTGTAAAAGAGAGGCAAAATTGGATATTGGACCACTGGAAAACGATGCTGGAAAGGTAGTAATGGGGAACAATGAAATAGCGGATGAAATGAACAAGCATTTTTCATCATTCTTCACCTCTGAAGACTCCAGCAATATGGTGGAAAGTGATAGGGGCATGCAGTTTGTGAAGTTACCATAACTAGAGAGAAGGTTTTTGGGAAACTGTATAGGTCTAAAGGTAGATAAGTCTCCTGTACCAGATGGTGTACACCCCAGAGGTTTGAAAGATGTACCTGAAGAGATTGTGGAGGCACAAATGACCTTTCAAGAATCACTAGGTTTTGGAATGGTTCCGGAAGACTGGAAAACTGCAAATGTCACTCCATTTTTCCAGAAAGGAGAGAGGCAGAAGAAAGGAAACTATAGGCCTATTGCTCTGACCTCAGTAGTTGGGAAGATGTTGGAATCGATTATTAAAGATGAGGTCTCAGGGTACTTGGAGGCTCATGATAAAATAGGCCATAGTCAGCATGGTTTCCTCAAGGGAAAATCTTGCCTGACAAATCTGTTGGAATTCTTTGAAGAATTAAGAAGCAGGATAGACGAAGGAGAATGAGTTGATGTTGTGTACTTGAATTTCCTTAAGGCCTTTAGCAAAGTGCCACACGCAAGTCTGCTTAACAAACTATGAGCCTATGGTACTACCTGAAAGATTCTAGCATGGATAAAGCAGTGGCTGATTGGCAGGAGGCAAAGAGTGGGAATGAAGGGAGCCTTTTCTGACTGGCTGCTGATGACTGATGGTGTTCAATAGGAGTCCGTGTTGGGACTGATACTTTATACGTCAGAGCTTTGGATGGTGGAATTGATGGCTTTGTTGCAAAGTTTGCAGAAGGTCTGAAGCTAGGAGGAGGGGCAGGTAGTTTTGAGGAAGTAGAAAGTTTACAGAAGGACTTAGATAGATTAGGAGAATGGGAAAGAAATGGCAGATGGAATAGTGTCGGGAAATGTATAATCATGCACTTAGGTAGAAGAAATGAAAGGGTTGACTTTTTTCTATGTTGTGAGAAAATACAAAAAAAAACCTGAGATGTAAAGGTACTTGGGAGTCCTTGTGCAGGGTTGCCTAAAGGTTAATTTGCAGGTTAAATCTGCTGAGGAAGGCAAATACAATATTAGCATTCATTTCAAGAGGGCTAGAATGTAAAAGCAAGGATGCAATGTTGAAACTTTATGAAACACTGGTGAGGCCTCACTTGGAGTATTGTGAGCAGGTTTCAGCCCCTTATCTTAGAAAAGATGTGCAGAAACTGGAGAGAGTTCAAAGGAGATTCATGAAAATGATTCCAGGATTGAATGGCTTGTCATATGAAGAGTGTTTGATGGCTCTAGGCCTGTATTTCCTAGAATTCAGAAGAATGAAAAGCGACCTCATTGAAACCTATCAAACAGTGAAAGGCCTTGATAGAGTGGATGTGGAAAGGATGTTTCCTATGATGGGAGAGTCTAAGACCAGAGGACACAGCCTCAGAATAGAGGGGTATCCTTTTAGAATGGAGATGAGGAGGAATTTCTTTAGCCAGAGAGTGGTGAATCTGTGGAATTCATTGGCACAGGCAGCTGTGGAGGCCAAGTCATTATGTTTATTTAAGGCAGAGGTTAATAGATTCTTGATTGGTCAGGGCATGAAAGGATCTAGGGAGAAAGCAGGAGATTGTGGCTGAGAAATCAGTCTTGATGGGTCAAATGGCCTAATTCTGTATCTTTTGGACTTTAAGCTTGTTGATTTGTTTTGAGCGAATGATAGTATTGAATGCCAAGCTGCAGTCAATGAAAAGCATCTTGATGTATGCATTTTCACTGTCCAGATGTTCCAGGATTGAGTGAAGAGCCAAAGAAATGGCATCTGCTATTGACTTGTTGTGACAGTCGGCATATTGGAGCACAAGTTTCTTCGCAGGCAGGAGTTGATATGTTTCCTCACCAACCTCTCAAAGCACTTCATCACAGTGGAGTGCTCCTCTTGCACGATGTGGGAAGACAGGGAGACCTCCAGTACCCTTGATGATCTCAGCTGTAGGATGTGTATCCTATTGAGCTACTCACAGACCATATTAGGGAATTGGAGCTGGAGCTGGATGACCTTTGAATCACTTGGGAGTCAGAGGGTTTGATTGACAGGAGATACAGGGTGGTAGTTACACAGGAAACTGGCTGACCATCACGAGCGGGATAGGGGATAGGGGATAGGCAGCCACTGCAGGGTAATCCTGTGGCTGTTCCCCTCTGGAGTTTATTGTTTTGGATACCTTTGTTTGGGGGGGGGTGGTGGTTAGTGATAGCCGAGCAGAAGAAAGCCCACAGCAGTCAAGCCTCTGGCACTGACTCTGGCTCTGTGATGCAGGAGGGAAGGAGGCATACAAAACTATGAGGGGTGTAGATGGGTGAGTGTAGAACTAGAGGTCATAGGTTAAAGATGAAAGATGAAATATTTAAAGAGAATCTGAGAGGGAAATTCATTATTCAAAGGCTTATCTAAGTGTGGACTAAGCTGCCAGTGGAAGTGTGAGTTCAATTGCAACACTTAACCAAACTTCTCTTAAGTAAATGGATGGGGGTGGGGGGGCCTAAGGTCCAGGCATAGTTTGATGGGACAAGGAAGAATAACATTTTGGCCTGGATTAGATGGGATGAGAGCCTGTTTTGTGCTGTAGTGGTCTACGTCTTGTAGAATCTATGATTCATAGAGTCATCTATGTCTTCTCAGCAAATTTAGCAACTACACCATTGATGCCTTCACTCCAGTCATTATATAAATTCTAAAACGTCCAGGTCTCAGTACTGATCCCTGTAGCACACTACTCATTACATCTTGCCACTCTCTTATTCAGCATGTTTTCTGTTAACTTGCCAATTTTCTTCCACTGATATATTATTTTATATATCTGAGCTTTTATTTCCTGCAACAACTTTGCATGAGGTACCTTGGAGAATTTCCATTGCAAATTCTAGAATTCCAAGTGTAGATTGCCCATCAGTTTGCTTTTATCAATAACATATGTTGCATTTTTCAACAACATTTAAAAAGTTGGTCAAATGGGATTCTCTTTCATTAATTTCCTTGAACTCAAGTCTTCCCTTGTAACATCTTTCACAATAGATTCTAACTGTTTCCCAATAATGGATGTTCAGCAAATTGGCCGGTAGTTTCCTTCTTTCTTTGTCCCCTCCCCCTCTCCTGTTTGAAGAAAGAAAATACATTTTCTATTTTCCAATTTACAAGAACCTTTCCTGAAGTGAAGGAATTAAAAAAAAAATTTTTCAACCAATATTTTAAGATGAAGAGCACATTAACAGGACTTAATTGGTGAATAGTTTCAAGAGTTTAATTATATTGTCAAGGTACATACAGTATGTCACCATATAATACCCTGAGATTAATTTACTTGCAGTCATTCACAGTAGATACTAAGAAACACAATAGAATCAATGAAAAACTACACACGAACAAAAACAGACGAACAACCAGCTTAAATCTACAAGTTCACAATGGTTCACCCTAACAAATTAAATGAATCTGCTGAGCCATGCAAAATTTGTGGCATCTTAATTGTGGAGAATTGCAATTGCTATTTTTGCTGCATTCAGACAATTTCTCCATTTACTTCCGATTTAAATGAACAAATAAGATCTTACTTCATTGTGAAACATTGAGTTAAAGTTGTCAGGCATTTTAGTTGCTCTTTAAAATAACTCAGGGAGCTCCACTTTACCTGAATTGTAGCTCAAATTGATCAAGAAACATGACTAAGACTATCTCTCAAAAGAGATTCACCAATTTCTTCTTTCAGATTAATAACCATCTGCCAGAAAGTCCCCTGAAAGCAGACTCAAATGCAGACAACCAGTTACAACCCATTGTTCTCCATTTAGGATATACTGAGTAAGAACATTAGTACAAACAATACATAGCAATCAACAATTATTATCAAACCCAAGTTCAAGTCAATCATCATTCAACCAGACTTGAATATAGCCAACTGAAACAGTGTTTGTCTGGAGGCCAAGGTGCAAAATACATTACCAACAGCACATCGCACAGGGCACAAATAGCACATATGGTTATGATTTCAGAAAAACATACAGTCAGAAAGAAAAATGTAATAGAGCCCATGATCCTGAGTGGCTTGACTGATAGCAAGTTGTGCTGGAGTGATAGGAAGAACAAAGACTGGAAGGAAGCACTGAGAGGACGGGCCCATCCCCAACCCAAGTATGGAGTTTGGCACATCTCACAGGGCTCTCCCATAGCACCTCAGTATGTCCTTTCCCGGTCAGCTGCAACAGGCAGCCCCACAGCCTCGACTGAGGCAACGCAGCCTGCCATCGATCTCCCCAATAAATCAGACTTGCAGAGTTCAACATTCTCAGTGTCCAATAGGGTCTTATGATCACAATAAAAAACACCCAAGACAATCATTTGCACTGCACACCATCACAGCACAATGGCACACGACAAGTCCAGGAGACAACACAATAACAATACTCCATCACTATCGAGAAACTCATTGATGGGTTAGTCCTGCAGTACCTGATGTTCTTAGTATCTAGCAGTGGCTTGAGGTTGTATAAAAAAACATAAAAGATGAACGACTACAACTTTGATTGGACCTGAAGAGGCCACTGTGACCAGAAAGTGGTAAATATGACCTTACAAATTTAAATCAAAAGCCTCTTCCTCAATACTTGACCTCTTGTGGAATGTGTCAAGCAGTAGTAAATCAAGGCAACTGGACTAGAAGATGTTTCACCACTCATCAAGTGGCTTCTTCCAGTCTGATCCTTGACTGGGTAGTTTTCCAGCTTCTAAATTTGGTGAGTTATTTAAAGGCATAGTCAAGTCAAGTCAAGTCAAATTTATTTATAAAGCACGTTTAAAAACATCCAATGTTGACTGAAGTGCAGTACAAACCATAACAGGTAGCTACAATCACAAGTACAAGAAACACAGATATAAACAACAAGACACACAGCTTATAGGCACAAAATAAACAACACATGAGCCTAGGCACAAGCCAAAAATCAGCCACATCAGGAAGACTCAAGCGCTAGTGAATAAAGGTAAGTTTTGAGCCTGGACTTAAAAGAGTCAATGGAGGGGTCAGATCTGATAGGGAGGGGAATGCTTTTCCACAGTCTAGGGGCTACAACAGCGAAGGCGCGGTCACCCCTGAGCTTAAATTTAGATCGCGGGACAGCCAGGAGCCCCAAGTCAGCTGACCTGAGGGACCTGGAAGTAGAATAAGGGGTTAGAAGGTCTGAGATATAGGAGGGGGCCAGCCCATTTAGGGCTTTATAAACAAACAGGAGAACCTTAAAATCAATTCTAAACCGTACTGGTAACCAGTGGAGAGAGGCCAGGATAGAAGTAATATGGTCCCTGTTCCGTTCACCTGTCAGGAGCCTGGCTGCAGCATTCTGGACCAGTTGCAGGTGGGACAGGGATGACTGACTAATCCCAGTATACAGGTAATTGGAGTAGTCCAAGCGGGAGGATATAAGGGTGTGGATGACTTTATCGAGATTTTTGAAAGAGAGAACGACTTGATTTTGGCAATAGTACGAAGCTGGAAAAAATAGGCTTTTACTACTGCATTAACTTGCTTTTCAAACTTAAAGGCGAAATCAAATATCACACCAAGGTTTTTGACATGGGGTTTGACAAGGGTGGACAGGTTACCAAGACTGTTGGTAATCACTTTGATGGAGTCAGGGGGGCAAAATAGGATAGCTTCAGACTTGCCTTCATTCAGCTGTAGGAAGTTTTGTGCCATCCAACACTTTATGTCCTCAAAGCAGTTCATGAGGCTGACTAGATTTGACTGGTCGTTTGGTTTCAAGGGGAGCTAAAACTGTGTGTCATCAGCATAACAATGGAAGAAAATGTTGTGTTTTTGAATGATTTGACCGAGGGGAAGCATGTATATAGAGAAAAGAATGGGACCTAAGATGGAACCTTGTGGGACCCCGCAGGAGAAACTAGCTGGAGAAGAGGAAAATTTGCCTATGTTGACGGAGAAGCTTCTATTTTTGAGGTAGGATGTGAACCAGTTCAAGGCAGTGCTATCAACACCAACCCCGTACTGGAGACGGTCTATTAAAATGGCATGATCCATGGTATCAAACGCTGCGCTGAGGTCAAGAAGAATTAGAATGGCAGAGTCACCTGAGTCGGTAGAGAGGAGGAGATCTTTGTACACTTCCAGCAGGGCAGACTCAGTGCTATGATAAGGCTTAAAACCTGACTGAAATCTTTCCAAGATGTTGTTTTGGTGTAGGTAGGGCAGCAATTGACTAAGAATAACCTTTTTGAGAACCTTTGACAGGAATGGAAGATTAGAAATAGGTCTGTAGTTACTAGGAAAGGTAGGGTCTAAGTTGGGTTTTTTCAGGAGGGGCTGGACCACAGCACAATTGAAGCAGGTTGGAATGGTACCAGTGGTCAGGGAGCTGTTGATAATAGAGAGGATGCTGGGACCAGCTATGTCAAAGACATCCTTCAGGAGGGCAGTGGAGACAATGTCAATAGGCCATGTTGCAGGTTTCATGGTGGAAACAATCTTTGTAAGGGAGGGTCGCGTGATAGGTTGGAAACAGTCCAGTTTAGATGAACAGACCAGTGAGACAGTTAGGTCACGGGTGGGGGGGGGGGGGAATGTTCATTCTAATGTCTTCAACTTTGCTAATGAAGAATTTATAGCAATCATAAGAGAGTAGTTAAGAGTGGTATAGGTAATGAGAGGGTCATTAGTCTTATGTTTGCATTAAGGGGGTGTGAACCATTGTGGAGATGCCAGGGTAGAGATGTTAGGACTGCATTGTAAGTAGCTGATAGGTAGTGTCGTACCCCACCCCCTCTGTTCAGGGATAGGTTTTCCAGTTTGTCAAAAATAGCTTCTTTAACCCCTCTTTCAAACCACCTGTCCCCTCCTATCCCAAATGTGCATATTGTTATCATCAAAGGAGTGTCCCTTTGTCCTTTAGGTGTAGATAAACAGCTGAGTCTTGACCTGAGGTGTTCGCCCTCGGATGTTGGGCCATCCGTTTGTGAAGTGGTTGATTTGCCTCCCTGATACTCAGATCTGTGCAGTTCTCATTGCGTTGGATACATATACAATATTGCTCCGTTTTTGTTTGTGTGTAGGATCCTTGAGGTGGATGAGTTTCTGTCCAAGTGTTTTTGTAGGTTGAAAAACACAAGGATTTGGTGTTTGTTGAAAATTCTTCTGAATTTCTCTGAAACTCCAGCTGCATATAGGATGACTATGTTTTCCATCTGCATTGCTCCTTACTTCTGCCTGTTGGGCTGATGTCCCTGCTACCTCTACAACTCTTAATGGCCCTCATGTGATTGGTATACATTTAAACAACACACAGAGTTTATAAGCCGGAAAAGTACCCACCATGGATCAGAACTGAAGAAGCCTCTCAGATGAGTGGTGAGACATCTTCCGGACAACACATCAAGTCCCGTTGCCTTGATTTACTACTGCTTGATATACAATGATCTAGATGACTGGGAACCTCATAGATATCTTGTGGAATGTGTTCTCAAGAGACGAATAGATGGCAAGATTGCAAGTAAAACACGAAGAGTGTAAAGGGGCCCTCACTGTGCATTTCTAATATGATAACTATTTTATGCATGCAATATTAATGAAGTATCTTGAAAGCAATATCCTCTAAACAAAACAAATACACAGATTGGCATCAGTTTCAATACTTAAATTATTTAAAAGTGAACAATCATTTCCTACCCTTGATAAATTCAATGTGGGAAATGAGCCTTTCTTTCCCAGTCTCCATCCCTAATACTATGTCTCTACTGAGGACTATAAATGGAGACTCAGTGATGAGGTGTCCATGCTGAAGTAAACGTTTGCATAATAAAATACCCTGTTTGGCCATATTTTCGTATGTAATTTAGCAATAATTAACATTATCTTTGCCAGATGTATCCAGAAGCTATATTGCTAGCAATTAATAATTCATCAGAAGGTGTCTAAGCATTCCTTCATTATCTCCAGCAGTGGGATGTTGTAGGTTGTTCCTTTTCTTTAAATAACTTTCGATTAAAGTGGAATCCAATCAAATGTATTAATGTCCAAGCAGTCAAATGAAAAAAGCAATAAGAGAAAGTATAAATTCTGAAATACCTGCCGCTTGGGCTTGAGCAACGCAAGGAGCTGCCCTCTCACATAAAACACAATCTATTATTTAAGCCTACACAGGGGTTTTCATAAATTATGCAGTCTTCAGCAACAGAGATGAAAAGTCAATTACTTTTAATGGCTCTATCCGGAATAGCCCCATTGATTTGAAAAGGACACTATCCAAATGGCTGCATTAAGTGCAGTCCAGGCAAAATTTGAAAATCTTCCCAAGGCTAAGTGAAGCCTATCTGACTAAAAGGAAACTGTGTACTCCAATATGAACTGACTTTTGACATGATTTGTGCTGACAGGTTAATCTACAAAACAACATTACAGCAACTCCACTATCCTAAATATTAATTTATTATAAACAAGCAGTGTTTACATTCTGTGTCCAAGAAACTATAGATAGCACTTAATAGATTGGTAAATTATAAGCTCATTATAAAGACCAGATTCGGTGGTAAATTCTTCAGCAATTTAAAAAAATATTGTTTTACCTTGTGTGTTGGTATCTTACAGGAAAAATTATTTCTTCATTGCAATGGGGAAGACAATGTCATATGTTGGGTTTGTGAATATGCTTTCACAAAGGACCAGAAATCTGCTTTTATTTTTAAAAAAATATGTATATCTCTACAAATTTTAAAGTAACACAAATGTAAGATAATATAGACATATCACTAATGAACTAGGCTTTTTGTTTGTTTCCCTGAACAATAAGCAACATTCAAATTTGTAAGTCAACCATTTTGATAGTTTCTCTCATTGTCCAGGGTTTTCCCTCTAGTTTCAAACAATATAAAACAAAGCAGGGATGAAAACATACACTAAACGTTTCTTAAACAGGCTTTTGCAAGGGTGAGCTATGATCCAGCTTGGAGAATTAGTATGCAAAAGGTCGATGTGTGTTACTTTAGTTAAGTCAGTAAGATGGCTCATTGGTTCATAGAAGTATCACACATTCATTACTTACGTTGTCTGGAAAGCCACATTTCCAAAGTTAGAAAAGATTTAATAAAGAAGATCAAAGCTACTGGAGACACAAGAAATTGCAGATACTGTAATCCCAATCAAATCACAAACTATTGGAGGAACTCTGTAGGTGAGCTGAGGAGGCAGTTGGATGATTGACGTTTTATTTATTTATTTGTATTTACTTCGAGATAAAGCCCAGAGTAGGCTCTTCTGGCCCTTCGAGCTGCCGCACCCAGCAACCCCCAATTTAACCCTAGCTTAATTACGGGATAATTTAAATGACCAATTATTCTTCTTACCAGTATGTCTTTGGACTGTGGGAGGAAAGTGGAGCAAACGGAGAAAACCACACATTCCTTGGGGAGGACGTACAGATTTCTTACAGATAACATTGAGACCCAACATGATTGATGATCAGGATCATAGTTACTGTTTGGTTGCAAGATATGTTAAAACCAATGAGTGAAAAAAAAAGCTTGTTATTTGTATTTATGCTCATTATATCAAGTGCTTCCCTTGCTGGCTTTAAACTGTTTGACAGATGATAGCAGAGAGATTAATGGAAGACGCAGTTATCCTGTTAAGATCTTATTGAATCTTACTGTTATGCCCTTGGGTTACACTATCTTGTGGTTAGATATTAAGCTGTGTAATGCACCCAAACAGGTTAGAGGAGTGAAAAGCACAGCTGTGTCCAAGGAAATATCCAACACAAGATTAGGCTAGGGTAGCAGGCTGGCACCATTCAATTGAAGGTTATGATTATTGTGCCAGAAAAGGATTGCTGGATTCATATACCCTAGAGTTACAGGTATAGATTTCCCGCCAGGTTGCATGCAAATGTATTTTTTTGTTTCTGTGTTTTGCAGCAGTGAAAGGGAGAGAAAAACCAGGAGAGAGACAATGAGACCCATTTCTAGAAGACTGAGTGTACAGCTGGGAGGGGAAGTGAATCAAGCAGTAAGGAGATTCTGTAAGAGGGAGCAAGTAAGCAGAGGAGACAATTTCAAAGCAACAGCCACCATTCCATGACATCGCTTGTGTATTTAATATATCAGTAATGTTTGAGTAATATTGCAAATATATTGTTTGATTAAGAATTCTTTTGTTGTTTAAATAATTTATTATGGTTATATGTATGAAGTATATGAATGGTATATGTCATTATGCCACAGCATCATATGTATATGCCTCACTAAAGTAAAATTGAAGATAGATTTGCATTCTGGACTCTCTGCATTTTTCTTTTAAATTAATTTTATGTTTTGGAGTTACAAAACATAGCAGTGGTGACGAGGAAGTTTTAAATGAACCTGAGTTGATTACCTACCTCGTGAAGCACAGTGTAAGGTTCGAGTTTGAAAAAAAGTGCAGCAAGATGTTTGAGTTTATTTTTTTGTAATTTATTTTTTATTGAATTTCATCATCAAACATTTCCATAAGATGTATTTCAGATACTGTACATATATATCATATAATCATATTTGTCACAAATCACATAATATTTATCTGAGGTATACACTTATAGAAAGGAGAGGAAAGAAAGAACAATCGAAGGAAGAAAGCTTTATACAGAGTAGGGAGTGATCATTTTTTACAACATATTCATTGACTTATGAGAATAAAATCAGGCCGATGAGGTGTTATGTAGTTAAACCACTTTTTCCGGTATGAATAAAATTGTTTCAACTTATGATTAACAGATGCTGTTATCTTCTCCATTTTATAAATGTCCATTGTAATTTCCATCCATACATTTAAAGTTGGGCTCTCCTGAGATAACCATTTCCTGGTAAGGGTCTTTTTACCAGCCACCAGCAGTACATTCATTAAATATTTATCTCTTTTCAACCATTCTTGAGGTATATACCCAAAATATATGGTCTTACTTGTTTTTGCAGGGAAATGTACTATGGACATGTTGTTGATGTTTAGAGATCTCTTGCGGGATGTAAGGGATGTAGATTTGTCCCAGTGAGGAAGATAAAGAATGGTAGGGTGAAGGAACCGTGGGTGACAAGTGAGGTGGAAAATCTAGTCAGGAGGAAGAAGGCAGCATACATGAGGTTTAGGAAGCAAGGATCAGATGGGTCTATTGAGGAATATAGGGAAGCAAGAAAGGAGCTTAAGAAGGGGCTGAGAAGAGCAAGAAGGGGGCATGAGAAGGCCTTGGCGAGTAGGGTAAAGGAAAACCCCAAGGCATTCTTCAATTATGTGAAGAAAAAAAGGATGACAGGAGTGAAGGTAGGACCGATTAGAGATAAAGGTGGGAAGATGTGCCTGGAGGCTGTGGAAGTGAGCGAGGTCCTCAATGAATACTTCTCTTCAGTATTCACCAATGAGAGGGAACTTGATGATGGTGAGGACAATATGAGTGAGGTTGATGTTCTGGAGCATATTGATATTAAGGGAGAGGAGGTGTTGGAGTTGTTAAAATACATTAGGACAGATAAGTCCCTGGGGCCTGACAGAATATTCCCCCGGCTGCTCCACGAGGCGAGAGAAGAGATTGCTGAGCCTCTGGCTAAGATCTTTATGTCCTTGTTGTCCACGGGAATGGTACCGGAGGATTGGAGGGAGGCGAATGTTGTTCCCTTGTTCAAAAAAGGTAGTAGGGATAGTCCGGGTAATTATAGACCAGTGAGCCTTATGTCTGTGGTGGGAAAGCTGTTGGAAAAGATTCTTAGAGATAGGATCTCTGGGCATTTAGAGAATCATGGTCTGATCAGGGACAGTCAGCATGGCTTTGTGAAGGGCAGATTGTGTCTAACAAGCCTGATAGAGTTCTTTGAGGAGGTGACCAGGCATATAGATGAGGGTAGTGTAGTGGATGTGATCTATATGGATTTTAGTAAGGCATTTGACAAGGTTCCACATGGTAGGCTTATTCAGGAAGTTAGAAGGCATGGGATCCAGGGAAGTTTGGCCAGGTGGATTCAGAATTGGCTTACCAGCAGAAGGCAGAGGGAGTACATTCAGATTGGAGAATTGTGACTAGTGGTGTCCCACAAGGATCTGTTCTGGGACCTCTACTTTTCGTGATTTTTATTAACGACCTGGATGTGGGGGTAGAAGGGTGGGTTGGCAAGTTTGCAGATGACACAAAGGTTGGTGGTGTTGTAGATAGCGTAGAGGATTGTCAAAGATTGCAGAGAGACGTTGATAGGATGCAGAAGTGGGCTGAGAAGTGGCAGATGGAGTTCAACCTGGAGAAGTGTGAGGTGGTACACTTTGGAAGGACAAACTCCAAGGCAGAGTACAAAGTAAATGGCAGGATACTTGGTAGTGTGGAGGAGCAGAGGGATCTCGGGGTACATGTCCACAGATCCCTGAAAGTTGCCTCACAGGTGGATAGGGTAGTTAAGAAAGCTTATGGGGTGTTAGCTTTCATAAGTCGAGGGATAGAGTTTAAGAGTCGCGATGTAATGATGCAGCTCTATAAAACTCTGGTTAGGCCACACTTGGAGTATTGTGTCCAGTTCTGGTCACCTCACTGTAGGAAGGATATGGAAGCATTGGAAAGGGTACAGAGGAGATTTACCAGGATGCTGCCTGGTTTAGAAAGTATGCATTATGAACAGAGATTAAGGGAGCTAGGGCTTTACTCTTTGGAGAGAAGGAGGATGAGAGGAGACATGATAGAGGTGTACAAGATAATAAGAGGAATAGACAGAGTGGATAGCCAGCGCCTCTTCCCCAGGGCACCACTGCTCAATACAAGAGGACATGGCTTTAAGGTAAGGGGTGGAAAGTTCAAGGGGGATATTAGAGGAAGGTTCTTTACTCAGAGAGTGGTTGGTGCGTGGAATGCACTGCCTGAGTCAGTGGTGGAGGCAGATACACTAGTGAAGTTTAAGAGACTACTAGACAGGTATATGGAGGAATCTAAGCTGGGGGCTTATATGGGAGGCAGGGTTTGAGGGTCGGCACAACATTGTGGGCCGAAGGGCCTGTACTGTGCTGTACTATTCTATGTTCTATGTTCTATGTACTCCCTAAGGGTATCTCACATTTAAAGATGTCTTGTAGGGCATTATGTATCCCACTCCAATAGTCTTTGATAATGGGGCATTCCCAGAAAATATGATAATTGTTTGATTTTGATTTCCACAATTTCTCCAGCAAACAGGGAGGTTACTACCATAATGGGATTTCTGAGAGGGTGTAATAAAATATCTTATCAAGTTTATCCACCCAAACTCCCTCCATTTCTGTGAACCGGTACACTTCCATTGATACCTCCATATTATTGTCCAGTCTCCCTCAGATATTATTATCCCTCCTTCCTTCCCCCATTTTGTTTTAACGTACGAAGTCGAATGTGCTTTAAGATTTGACAAACCCTTATAAACGCTTGAAATTATTCTACTACCATTGTCTGAATTATATGCTTTTCTAAATAGCTCTTTCAGACATGTACTTGCCTTGGTTACATTTTTAACCGTCTATTAACATATTGTCGCATCTGTAAATACCAGTAAAAGTCTCGTTTTTCTAATAAGTGTTTCTCTTTGAGCATTTCGAAACTGAACAGTGTTCCTTCTTTCATTATATTGCAAATAGCTGTTATTCCTTTAGCTAAGGAGCTGGTGGTAGACCTGAGGAGAGCTAAGGTACCGGTGACCCCTGTTTCCATCCAGAGGGTCAGTGTGGACATGGTGGAGGATTACAAATACCTGGGGATACGAATTGACAATAAACTGGACTGGTCAAAGAACACTGAGGCTGTCTACAAGAAGGGTCAGAGCTGTCTCTATTTCTTGAGGAGACTGAGGTCCTTTAACATCTGCCGGACGATCCTGAGGATGTTCTACGAGTCTGTGGTGGCCAGTGGGATCATGTTTGCTGTTGTGTGCTGGGGCAGCAGGCTGAGGGTAGCAGACACCAACAGAATCAACAAACTCATTCGTAAGGCCAGTGATGTTGTGGGGATGGAACTGGACTCTCTCACGGTGGTGTCTGAAAAGAGGATGCTGTCTAAGTTGCATGCCATCTTGGTCAATGTCTCCCATCCACTACATAATAGACTGGTTGGGCACAGGAGTACATTCAGCCAGAGACTCATTCCACCGAGATGCAACACAGAGCGTCATAGGAAGTCATTCCTGCCTGTGGCCATCAAACTTTACAACTCCTCCCTTGGAGGGTCAGACACCCTGAGCCAATAGGCTGGTCCTGGACTTATTTCATAATTTACTGGCATAATTTATATATTACTATTTAATTATTTATGGTTTTATTACTATTTAATTATTTATGGTGCAACTGTAATGAAAACCAATTTCCCCCGGGATCAATAAAGTATGACTATGACTATGACTAGCTGTCCGGTCCTTAAATCTAGCATCCAGTTTATTCAGTGTAAAATCCGAGTCATATGCACACCATTTAAGAATTGCAATGTCTCTCTCTAGTTTATATTCTTTTATAATAGTTTTCCATATTTTAAGAGTCCATTTCACCCATGGGTTGTCAATATTATTTATGTAACTTAGTAGGTTCTTATCAGCCAAAATTGCCTGTATGGGGATGGAAAGTATCCTCTCCTCAACGTTTTTCCATTGAGCTCCATATGATGGGTTGCACCAGCATATCACGGCTCTCAACTGTGCTGCAAAATAATAATCTCTAAGAGAAGGTAGGCCCCATCCCCCTTTTTCCTTGGCTAATTACAAAGTTTTGAAATGAACCCTAGGCCTTTTACCTTGCCATATATATCTTGATAGCATCTTGTTCCATTCATTGAATAGGTTTTGGTTAATCTCTTTTGGTAGGGTCTGAAAGAGATATAATAGTCTGGGCAGCATATTCATTTTAATAGGTTCAATCCTTGAACTGAGACCAAGAAAAGGAATTAGATTCCATCTTGTTATATCTTCCTTAATTTTTTTATATATAGGCTGATAATTGCATTCTGATAATTTTGCCAAATCTTTTGGCATAATGATGCCCAAATATTTGACGGACTCTGTTTGCCACGCCCAAGGATATCTACTGTCAATTTTTCTTGATGAGCTATAGTTATATGAAAGTAGCTGGGTTTTATCTATGTTGATCTTGTGTCCTGATAATTGGCCATATTGTTCAAAGGATTGCATCAATTTAGGTAAAGAGTATGTTGGTTGCCCTGGATAGATCAAAATGCAATCCGTGTAACAGGCCAATTTATGCTCTGTCCCTTTAATATTGATTCCCATGATATCTTGATTTTGTCTGATATATTGAGCTAATGGTTCCAGATATAATGCGAAGAGTAGCGGTGACCATGCACAACCCCGTTTCGTGCCCCTTTCTAGGGTAAAACTATTAGATAAATATCCATTGATTTTAATCCTGGCAGTAGGATCGTCATATAGTGCCTGTATAGTTTTAATAATTGTGTCATGTAGACCAAATCTATGTAAAACTCTGTAAAGAAAATTCCAATTAACCAAATCAAATGTCTTTTCAGCATCCACACTTATCACTATTACTTCAACTTCATTTTTTAAAAAATGATCCATAATGTGAAGTGTCCTTTGTATATTGTCTTGTGTTTGACATTGTTGTATAAAACCTGCCTGATCATTATGATTAGTGTGGGTAGAAACTCTTCTAATCGTTTGGCCATGATGGAGATAAATATTCTATAATCCACATTAAGAACAGATATTTGTCTAAATGACCCACATTCCATTTTATCCTTGCCTTCTTTCGGTATAGCTGAGATTATCGCCTCCTTCCAGCTGGGTGGCATTTGCGCCTTTCTTAGGGCCCAGTTCAGTGTGGGGAGTAAAATAGGAATTAACTCACTTCTAAACTCTTTATACTACTCTGCTGTATATCCATTTGATCCTGGTGACTTGCTTAATTTAAGCCTACTAATTGCAGTTTTTAGTTCAGCTTCAGTTATGTCAGCAGTCATCGTTCTATTTTGTTTTTTGCTTAAAGTGGGTAACTCTAAAGAATTCAGGAAGGTGTCATTTTGGGTAATGCTTCTCTCTGGAACTTTGGAATATAGAGTTTCGTAAAACATTTCAAAAGCTTCTTGAATTTCACTTAGCTTATTTTTCTTATCACTTTTGTTCTTGGATCCCTAATTCCATGAATTGTATTTTCTGCTATCTTTTTTTCAGTCTCCACGCCAGTATTTTCATAGATTTAGATCCACTTTCATAGTGTCCCTGTTTCAGAAACATTGAATTTTTTCTAATTTCTTCTGTAGCCAAACTATTAATTTCATTCCTAATTTTTAAAATTTCCTCTAGTGTATCCTGTGCCAAACTCAATTTGTGTTTTTCTCTAGTTCCTTCAGCTTATTTTATAATTCCTCTAATGTTCTATTCCTTATTTTTTTCTTATATGAAGATATCGCTATAATTTTCCCTCTTAAGACAGCCTTCAGAGTATCCCATAGAATGGGAGGTGAAACCTTTCCATTATCATTGAATTCTAAGTAAGGACCAATTTCTTTTTTAATTTGTTCCTTAAACTAGGGATCATTGAGTAGACTTGAATTTAGTTTCCAAATAGTATTCTTTGGTTGTAGGTCAAAATCAACAGATAAATATATAGGTGCATGGTCACTTACATCTATTTTCCCAATTCCACAGGTGATTATTTTGTGGCTATCTTTTCCAGATGTTATGAAATAGTCTATTCTTGTATATACAGAATGAGGGGCAGAATAATGAGTGTAATCCCCTCTGTCGGGGAAAAGGTCCCTCCATATATCAATTAGACCAACATCCTCAAAAAGAGTGTTAACTTTCTTATGTAAGGACTTTGTTTCATAAGTTTTTCTATTGGAAGAGTCTAACTTGCTGCTGGCTAGGATCTTTATGTCCTCGTTGTCCACAGGAATGGTACCGGATGATTGGAGGGAGGCAAATGTTGTCCCCTTGTTCAAAAAAGGTAGTAGGGATAGTCCGGATAATTATAGACCAGTGAGCCTTACGCCTGTGGTGGGAAAGCTGTTGGAAAAGATTCTTAGAGATAGGTTCTCTGGGCATTTAGAGAATCATGGTCTGATCAGGGACAGTCAGCATGGCTTTGTGAAGGGCAGATTGTGTCTAACAAGCCTGATAGAGTTCTTTGAGGAGGTGACCAGGCATATAGATGAGGGTAGTGCAGTGGATGTGATCTATATGGATTTTAGTAAAGCATTTGACAAGGTTCCACATGGTAGGCTTATTCAGGAAGTTAGAAGGCATGGGATCCAGGGAAGTTTGGCCAGGTGGATTCAGAATTGGCTTACCAGCAGAAGGCAAAGGGAGTACATTCAGATTGGAGAATTGTGACTAGTGGTGTCCCACAAGGATCTGTTCTGGGACCTCTACTTTTCGTGATTTTTATTAACGACCTGGATGTGGGGGTAGAAGGGTGAGTTGGCAAGTTTGCAGCCAACACAAAGATTGGTGGTGTTGTAGATAGTGTAGAGGATTGTCAAAGATTGCAAAAGGACATTGATAGGATGTAGGAGTGGGCTGAGAAGTGGCAGATGGAGTTCAACCTGGAGAAGTGTGAGGTGGTGCACTTTGGAAGGACCAACTCCAAGGCAGAGTACAAAGTAAATGGCAGGATACTTGGTAGAGTGGAGGAGCAGAGGAATCTCGGGGTACATGTCCACAGATCCCTGAAAGTTGCCTCACAGGTGGATAGGGTAGTTAAGAAAGCTTATGGGGTGTTGGCTTTCATAAGTCGGGGGATAGAGTTTAAGAGTCGCGATGTAATGATGCAGCTCTATAAAACTCTGGTTAGGCCACACTTGGAGTATTGTGTCCAGTTCTGGTCACCTCACTATAGGAAGGATGTGGAAGCATTGGAAAGGGTACAGAGGAGATTTACCAGGACGCTGCCTGGTTTAGAAAGTATGTATTATGATCAGAGATTAAGGGAGCTAGGGCTTTACTCTTTGGAGAGAAGGAGGATGAGAGGAGACATGATAGAGGTGTACAAGATTAAAAGAGGAATAGATAGAGTGGATAGCCAGCGCCTCTTCTCCAGGGCACCACTGCTCAATACAAGAGGATATGGCTTTAAGGTAAGGGGTGGGAAGTTCAAGAGGGATATTAGAGGAAGGTTTTTTACTCAAAGAGTGGTTGGTGTGTGGAATGCACTGCCTGAGTCAATGGCGGAGGCAGATACACTAGTGAAGTTTAAGAGACTACTAGACAGGTATGTGGAGGAAATTAAGGTGGGGGCTTATATGGGAGGCAGGGTTTGAGGGTCGGCACAACATTGTGGGCTGAAGTGCCTGTACTGTGCTGTACTATTCTATGTTCCATGTTCTAACTTTGGTTGTAATTGTAAATTTAAGTCTCCCCCACATATCAAGAGACCTTCTGTTTCCGTTACCAGAAAATTAGTAATTTATTGGAAGAAACTAATATCACTTCCTAAGGGTGTGTATATATTCAATAAAGTAACTGGATTTCCATCTATGTTCCCCCTTACCAGAATATACCTGCCCTCCTTATCTCCAATTACGAATACTTTTTCAAAATTTAGCTGACTTGAGATGAGAATAACAACTCCTCTTCTATGTTCTGATTTATATGATGAGAAAAACAAATTAGTGAAGCCCATTCTCTTTAATTTTCCATGCTTGTTATCACTTAAGTGAGTTTCCTGTAAATATACTACATGGGCTAGTTCTTTTCTCATTTTTGATAGAATTTTACTGCGCTTGACTGGATTTAACAGCCCATTGACATTAAAAGAAATGAATTTTAATTTGTCCTTAGCCATGTGTATTTATCTGTTAGTATATCATTGAAATTTGCAGAATATAACTTCATCGATCTACTCCCTGAACAAATAAGAGCCAAGAAACGCGAATAATTAAAAAAAAGTAACAAAGGTGTGATTCCAAGGCTGGGGTCTCTAGATAACCCTGGGTTGGGCTAGAAGAAAAGTCTAACCGTGGGGGTAGTCCCTCCTACCTGTGGGTTGAGGGTCCCCGTTGCAGTACCTATAAAAGTAAGTCAAAAAAACTATGTCCATTATACAGAAATGATTTCCCTGTGCATTCCTTCCATGTATATATTCTCATTTTGGTGGGGAAAAAGGAATGAATAAATGAATTTTGAAAAATTGAATAATATAAAATCCACATTATAACACGCATTTCTCGAGATAGGTATATCACTGTCTATTTTTGCTTCAGTTTAGTTTATCAGCACTTTTAAAGTTAGCCAAACCTTATGGCTCTTCTGGAGGAGGTGAGGGCTGTCCTCGGAGAACTGACAGTCTCCTCCTAATATCCTTCTCTCGTCCTGCTCCCATCCCCTGCTTTCTAGGTTCTCTTACTATTTCCCAAGCAGATCGGGATAACTGCTCAGCTAGACTTTCCCTTGGTTTGACCATGCTAATGGACAGTCCTCTGTTGTTCATGTCTGTAGTCGCCTCCTTCACCGTTGGGTATAGCTGTATCCCTTCTTGGTAAAAATACCCTCAATTTAGCGGGGTACGGGGTTTGGAATTTAATCTTTTCTTGCTTTAATATTCGTTTCACTTCGGAATGTTCCTTCCATTTCTGTAGGACCGCCGGGGGGTAATCATGATCGAAGTATATTAACTTCCCGTTCCAAAAAACCCTCTTCTTACCCCAGGGCCTTTGTAGAATCTCCGCCTTGCTCTTGAATCGAAGGAATTTAAGAACTATTGAATGCGGTTTACTTTCTCATGGAGGGCTGTGGGACGAACGAACGATGTGCCTTCTCAATTTCAATCGCCATAGTCCGGGGAATCGCCAGCGCTTCCCGCAGCAGCTTTTCTACAAAGTCCATCATCGATAATCCCTCTGCTCCTTCGGGAACATTATAAATCCTGATTTTTTTCCGTCACGATCTTCCCTCCTGGTCAAACAATTTACTTACCTGTTGATTTAATATTTTTATCATCTTACTTAGTATCTCTTCCACGTTTTGCACGTCATCTTCCACCTTCTCAATTGGAGTCTCAGCCACCACTATTTTCTGATTGACTTTGGCAAGCTCTGACTTTATATCATTGAGTTGTTGCTTTTTATCTTTTTGGACTTCCCTTATCTCTACCAGAATCCTTATCATATTTGCCGCTTCGCTCGCACGAGGCCCCGCGTCAGCCTCGCCACCACGCGCACGTGTAGGAGAGCCACGCGCTGCACCTCTCTCTTCCATAGACTCCGCAGTGATGCTTTTTTTATCTCCATTCTTTTTCCCCATTCTTTCCCCCCTTATCAATTCAGATATTTTTGAAAGATCTTGTGATTAATGGACTAACGGGGCAAAATATGCGTTTTTCCGGAGGAGCTGTTGATTTAAGCTGCCATTATGAACGATGACGTCACTGGAACCCCAAGACGTTTGAGTTTAAAAGAAAGCACTGCATACCTTCTTCGCAAGAGAGAAATGGTCAGTTGAAAGATGCAGTGCAGCACATTTCTTTTCTTTGCAAGGGGAGAAAGCTAGTCGAGTTAAAAAAAAGTCAGGAAATGGACAAATACATGGGTTCATAAACAGTGATGACATTAACCATAAAAAGTACAGAAACCAATGGCTACATTGAAAAGATTGACATGCCAATTGCACAACGGATAATGAGATTTGGTATACTGAGCAAATTGAGCAGTATTTTAAAACAGATGGAATAGCCCATGAGAAGAGCGCCAATCTTGCTGAGCACATTGGATTTAAAGGCATATAGTTTGCTTAAAAGTTTGACCACTCCAACCAAACCAGCCAAGATGAGCCTTGCTGATATCGTGAAAATAATGCAGGAACATTTAGAATGAAACCCACTGCAAAGAGCTTTAGGTTTAATAAATGGAATCAGAAGGAAGAGGAGTCCATTTCATCTTAAGTGGTTGAATTGAAGAAGTTATCTGAGCATTGTCAGTTCAGTAATGGGTTTAATGATGCACTGAGAGATCATATCATTTGTTTAATCTTACGAGAAAGCATTCAAAAGCAGCTCCTAACTGAAGCACAACTTACATTTAAAAGAGCAGTTGAAATATTTGTATCAATAGAAACAGCAGACAGAGACCCAAAGGAGGTGCAGTCAGGAATAAACGTGAGCACGAACAAAACTGAAACCTGAAACCAGAGACTAGCCTGGCCGAAACAATTTGTGGCAGAGGCTCACATACACTAGACCAACGCAGGTTTAAAGGCAAAATTAACAGAAAAATGCAGCAAAGTAAGACACATACACGGAGCATGTTAGGCAGACAAAAATAAATGGATGCACAGGGAAGAGAAAAAGATAAAATTCAAATTCCCACAGAAAAGATAACTTTTGTGGCAATGACATTTGTAATAGTTTAATACAACAACTTACAAGCTACATTGGCATTGTATGTGGTAAAAACAGGAAGGCCAATATTGGGGGAAGGGGAGAGCATGAGTGGCTTAGACAATTACAACTTGATTGGAGATCCATCCACCATTTGCATGCCACATTCCCAGCAACAGAGTCAACTGAAAATGAATTAAGAAAGGCACTTGATGATGCTACAACTTTCTCCGTGCTGTTCACCATGAACCATTGCCCAGCAGAGGGCAAGCAGGCGTTGGTGCCATCCTCTGTGCCTCTGCTTGCAAAGCATATTGAAGAAAGGAAGGACCAGGCTGCTCAGAGGGATTGTGAAAGTGATGAAAGCAGTGGCCCGACTACAATAGAAACATAGAAAATAGGTGCAGGAGTAGGCCATTCGGCCCTTCGAGCCTGCACCACCATTCAGTATGATCATGGCTGATCATCCAACTCAGAACCCTGTACCTGCCTTCTCTCCATACCCCCGATCCCTTTAGCCACAAGGGGCATATCTAACTCCCTTTTAAATATAGCCAAAGAACTGGCCTCAACTGTTTCCTGTGGCAGAGAATTCCACAGCTTCACCACTCCCTGTGTGAAGAAGTTTTTCCTCACCTCTGTCCTAAAAGGCTTCCCCTTTATCCTCAAACTCTGACCCCTCATCCTGGACTTCCCCAACATCGGGAACAATCTTCCTGCATCTAGCCTGTCCAATCCCTTTAGAATTTTACACGTTTCAATAAGATCCCCCCTCAATCTTCTAAATTCTAGAGAGTATAAGCCTAGTCAATCCAGTCTTTCATCATATGAAAGTCCTGCCATCCCAGGAATCAATCTGGTGAACCTTCTTTGTACTCCCTCTATGGCAAGAATGTCTTTCCTCAGATTAGGGGACCAAAACTGCAAACAATACTCCAGGTGTGGTCTCACCAA
This sequence comes from Mobula hypostoma, assembly GCF_963921235.1. Taxonomy (NCBI): domain Eukaryota; kingdom Metazoa; phylum Chordata; class Chondrichthyes; order Myliobatiformes; family Myliobatidae; genus Mobula; species Mobula hypostoma. The sequence continues at coordinate 63,467,346 of NC_086098.1, forward strand.
GGCCTTGTACAACTGCAGTAGTACCTCCCTGCTCTTGTACTCGAATCCTCTTGCTATGAATGCCAGCATACCATTTGCCTTTTTCACTGCCTGCTGTACCTGCATGCCCACTTTCAATGACTGGTGTACAATGACACCCAGGTCTCGTTGCACCTCCCCTTTTCCTAATCGGCCACCATTCAGATAATAATCTGCTTTCCTGTTCTTGCCACCAAAGTGGATAACCTCACATTTATCCACATTAAATTGCATCTGGGATGAATTTGCCCACTCACCTAACCTATCTAAGTCACCCTGCATCCTCTTAGCATCCTCCTCACAGCTAACACTGCCGCCCAGCTTCGTGTCATCCACAAACTTGGAGATGCTACATTTAATTCCCTCGTCTAAGTCATTAATATATATTGTAAACAACTGGGGTCCCAGCACTGAGCCTTGCGGTACCCCACTAGTCACTGCCTGCCATTCTGAAAAGGTCCCATTTATTCCCTTCTTTGCTTTCTGTCTGCCAACCAATTCTCCATCCACATCAATACCATACCCCGAATACCATGTGCTTTAAGTTTGCACACTAATCTCCTGTGTGAGACCATGTCAAAAGCCTTTTGAAAATCCAAATATACCACATCCACTGGTTCTCCCCTATCCAGTCTACTAGTTACATCCTCAAAAAATTCTATGAGCTTCTTCAGACATGATTTTCCTTTCACAAATCCATGCTGACTTTGTCGGATGATTTCACCGCTTTCCAAATGTGCTGTTATCACATCTTTGATAACTGACTCTAGCATTTTCCCCACCACCGATGTCAGACTTACCGGTCTATAATTCCCCGGTTTTTCTCTCCCTCCTTTTTTAAAAAGTGGGGTTACATTAGCCACCCTCCAATCCTCAGGAGCTAATCCAGAATCTAAAGAGTTTTGAAAAATTATCACTAATGCGTCCACTATTTCTTGGGCTACTTCCTTAAGCACTCTGGGATGCAGACCATCTGGCCCTGGGGATTTACCTGCCTTTAATCCCTTCAATTTACCTAACATCACTTCCCTACTAACATGTATTTCCCTCAGTTCCTCCATCTCACTAGACCCTCGATCCCCTACTATTTCCAGAAGATTATTTATATCCTCCTTAGTGAAGACAGAACTAAAGTAGTTATTCAATTGGTCTGCCATGTCCTTGTTCCCCATGATCAACTCACCTGTTTCTGACTGTAAGGGACCTACATTTGTCTTAACCAATAGTTTTTGTAGGCAACATATCTGATAAATTAATCAGGCAGTTACTTGCAAAATGTGGTTTGGTTCTAAACTGGAATAGAGTTCAAAGAGTTTCAGGAAAGTTGCAAGCATTTTCCTTTCAGGAGTATAATGAACCAGAATCTACTATATATGCATTAAAGTTATTGCATGAACTTGAAGTGGGAGACAGAAAGCTGCTTATAAAAGTAAATGTAAAGACCAAATACAGTTGGATGAATGGAAGGCCAAATATAAAGGAGTCAATAGAGATACATGAACAGAGGGTTCATCAGATGACGTTGTGGATGAGGAAACCAAGAAGAAAGATCAGATTGTAAAGGGAGCCATAGAAGGATTAATAAAAGAATACTCTAGTGAACTAAATGCACATTCCCCAAGATCAAGATGCATATTGTAGAAAGAAGAAAAAGGAAAAGAAACAGGAGGATGACATAAGTTCTATGGAAATGGAAGAGAATAAACAAGACATAATCTCTCAAGAGATTAGCAAATTCGGAGATACAGAACTATAAGAAAAAAGAGGAAGACAAGAAAAAGAAAGACTAGAAGTTGAAAAGGAAAGAAGAGATAGAGAGAAAGAACTTGAACAAGTAAGAGAAAGGCCTGAAAGAGAGGAGAAACATGAGAAAAAAAAGAAGCAGGATAAAGAGAGAGAAAGAAGCCAGAACTGGGAGAAAAGCAACGATCAAAGTAGATCCAGAACGAAAAGCTGAGAAAAAGGAGAAAAAAGGTGTCCAGAGCTGTCAGAACCACTTTCTGCAGTCTCAGAGTCATCTCCTACAACCACCTCGGAGGAGGCCCCAAACCTGAGATTGTTTCCACAACCACAAGTCCCACCTGCCAAGCAGAGTGACCTCCCTAGTCAGGAAAGACGTTATCCCACAAGAATAAGAAATTCTCCACAGTGATTACATCTTTAGGTCTGAACGTGATGAGTTAAGATTTACTTTGCTGTGGATGTTTATACAGTAATTGTATTATACAGTGTACTGTATATATAGTGTGTGTATGTATATATATATTGAGATACGTTCTATATTGAGTTGGAGTTTATTGCTAGGCAGGGAGGAGTGTTGTGTATTTAATATATAGCTAATATTTGAATATTATTGTAAATATATAGTTTGATTAAGTATTCTTTGTTGTTTAAGTAATTCATTATGGTTATATGTATGAAGTACATGAAAGACAAACGTCATCACACCACTGCTTCATATGTAGGCACCTCAGTAAAGTAAAAATGAAGTTAGACTCTTCACATTTTTTAAAATTAGTTTTATGATTTGGAGTTATAAACGTAACAGCTCTTTCAGCGATGACTGCACTATATTGTCCGAGGTTTTTATTCGATGATTGTGACAAAGAAGACCATTGCATTCCTCATGCTGCTCACCTCATAAACATTCTGGGCTGCAGTTGGTTAATAGTAACATCAGTCAACCTGCAGCCGATTCATATGTCCAGCATTTCACTAGCAGCATCCACAGAAAGACTTTTCTTAACCCTTAAAATCGTTTTTCACAGTTGTTTGAGGTGGTAGAAAGTGGCTGGTGGTTCTGCCATCAGATCGGATTCAGATTCATTTATTTATCACATGTGACATTGAACTTAACAACCTACACAAGCCAAGGGAGTGCTGTGGGCGGTCCACAAGCATCAACACACATTCCAGCGACAACATAGCATGCCCAGAAGTAATAGCAAAACAAGCACCAACAACAACAGCAACAAAACAAACAACAGCAACAAACCAAGTTGTTTCCTCCTAACTCACACACACAGACAAGCCTCCAAGCCCAGAAAAGGGTAACTCCGCTCTCTAGCCTGGATTTGCAGACGTTGGGCCTCTGACTTCTGGACACACTAAACCAACGGCTTTGACTTTTGGGCTTTGATCTTTGGTACTGACCACAGAACTCTCTTTTCACATGATGTTGAACTCAGGACCTCAAACTCAAAGTTCACAATAAATTTTATTATCAAAGTACAAATACTGTATGTCACCATATACAACCCTGAGTTTCATTTTCCTGGCCATACTCAGCAAATCTATGGAATAGTAACTATAACAGGATCAATAGATCAATCAGAAGACAGAAGACAACAAACTCTTATAATATACAAACAACAAAGACAGGCTTTTATTTTGATTTAACAACTTTACTTTCTCCATTTACTTTTATTACACTAGGTTGCCTCTTTCTTACCCAACATTCCCCCAACCACTGTCATGCATATGCCCATAACAGGTAAAATGAACATTCCAACTAAATGCTTACATAGTACAAATGAACAGAACTCAACAATCTCCCATCCTTTTATGTGTATTAAAAAATAAATGTCAATTGGTTTTAATGTATTACTTTTACGTCTTGTTGTTAGGCCTGATACATTTCTTAAGATACCCTATTCCCTCATTTGGCGCCTTCAAAGTAAAAAAATATATATATCAACTCAAATGTCCTTTAGGACATGGGAATTAATTCTAACGCTTGATGTTGATACAGTTCTTAAGATACTAAATGCCTTCACTAAGTGCCTTCGGCAACACAAGAGCTTATGCTTCTGCCTTTGTGAGCCAGTCAGCTAGTTGTTCCTTTGTAGCTGACCATATCACGTGATGAATTTTCTCTGCTTGGGTCAGTTCCTTGATGCTGCTCATCTCTAGAAGAAGCTTCTTCTCTGTAACTGACTTGGTGGATTTGATGGCATCAACCAGAGAGTAGTTGTCTGTGACACAGGTTACTTGTAGACTGTTCTTCTTTGGCTCTCCATGAACAACCTCAGAATAGAGTATGGCCAGAAAAATAGCATTGTCAATACCTTTAGACATTTTGCAAAAGTTTTTCTGCCAGCGTACTCTATACAACTCTTCCGATCCTTCTTGATTGCCAAGACATGAACGGGTCTCCTACTCTGGGGATTATCCCTGGCCCAAACTCACAGACATCAGGCCTCTGACTTGCTGACACCGGGACTTTGACCATTGGGTCTTGACTTCCAGGCTTGCAAACTTTATTCTTCAATCTTCAGTATTGACCCCAGGACTCATTGATTATGGACCTTGGAAATCTGGGCGTCGAACTCTAGACTCACATGGACCTCAACCCTGGGATTCACTGACCTGGTGGGTCACCAGCCCTCCTGCCTCCTGGTTACACAGACTTCTAATCCCGTTACTCACCGATTTGGGGGTCTCACTGATCTGGAGTGTCCATAAGGCCTGTCATGGTTCCATTTGGCTGTCCCCCTTTAGTGCTCCTTTCTCCCTGATTATGCCCTAATTTCCGTCATTAGATTTCCAATTGCTGCTCGTTTACCTAATTACAGTACACCTGGTTTTCATCAGAGACTGTGAAATAAGTACGATGGCGTCACTAGACAGGTCGCCAGTTTGTTAGTTTATTCTCGTGTGATACCTCCTTCTCTTGTCCGCTTAGAACTGTTAGTTCTAAGTTTAGTTCCAAGTTCACCTCTAGTTTCAAGATAGTTCCTGTAGATCCCATCTTCTTGTCAAGATTCCTCCGGTTTGCTGTTCTACGTTCCTGTCTACACCCGCATCCCCAACTCAGTTGACCTGCCGGTGTCCTGCACTTGGGTTCTCCTCAGGCGCCCCGTGCAACAAGACCATAAGACACAGGAGCAGAATTAGGCCATTCAGCCCATCAAATCTGCTCTGCTATTCCATCATGGCTGAACCCGGATCCCACACAACCCCATACACCTGCCTTCTCGCCATATCCTTTGATGCTCTGACCAATCAGGAAACAATCAACTTCTGCCTTAAATATATGCGTGGATGTGGCCTCCGCCACAGTCTGTGGCAGAGCATTTCACAGATGTACTACTCTCTGGCTATAAGAATTCCTCCTTACCTCTGTTCTAAAGGATTGCCCCTCAATTTTGAGGCTGTGCCCTCTAGTTCTGGATACCAGCCCTTCTCCATGGGGTTCTCTGACCTCGGTCTGGACCATGAGGATCCCTTGTCTTTGTCTTCAGTGCTCCACTGACCTGATATCTATCCACTTAAATCACTGACCTACCACAGAGTGGTCCAACCTGGACTCCAGCACCTGCCTCGTCTCTTCATTTACTGCCCCTGACCTTTAACTCTCCACATATCTGTCCCTAAACAATAACCAGTCCCCTAAACTCCCTGCACTGCCCCCCAAACGATCCCTATGAACCTAAAAAACTACCAAGTCTGAGCCACAACCTCGATGGACATCAAAGCTCAGTGCCATTTTGTCAGGGATTTCCAGGTTTCTTGATCAGGTTTCTTTCAAGGAGAAAGTATTGGTTACTGCACCTGTCAATGAACCAGCAACTCCTGTAAAATGAAAACACTTTCATTCATTTAGCCAGGGATGGATATGTAAATGCTTGAAAAGAGACTGAGCTAAGAATTGGGAAAAGTCAGTACTAAACTGCAGACCAAACCTGCAGGGCAAGAACAATTGCAAAGCCTCTTTCTAGGGAAATGGAGGTGATCTTCTAAAGCTGAATTAGCGGACATCAAAATAATTGTGATCACATCTTCTACTGAAGCACCTTTCATTCTGTTTATATTTAATGTCATTGAAAATGATCAAGTGGGTTTGCACACGATGGAAAATAGTTCTTAACTACGCATATACACATACCAAATGATATTTATTATTAATACACATTTAATATTAATACGCATTTGTAAACATTCATTTACCTATGTACACAGCAGGAAATCACATTCTTTCATCAGTAAAGTTTTCCCTTTGTATTTGTATTTCTGGTTCTTGTTGAAGGTTATCTTTCTTTACATCACTTATTCACAATCCTACGATATCCTTGTTTTCTTTCCCCAGTCCAATTTGCTGCCCAGACTTCACAGCATGTAATCAGATACAAAAGCCCTTAAGGGCCCATTGAAATCCTGCCATAAAGTGGTCGAACGTGGACTCCGGCACCTGCCTTGACTCTTCATTTACTGCTCCCGATCTTACGGTAGCATAGTGGGTACCACAACACTTTACAGTGCCAGCGACACGGGTTCATTTCCTGCCACTATCAGTAAGGAGTTTGTACATTTTCCCAGTGACGATGTGGGTTTCCTCGCACAGTCCAAAGACATACCAGTTAGTAGGCTAATTGGTTATTTTAAATTGTCCCGTGATTAGACTAGAGCTACGTATAAGATCCTAAAGGGATTGGACAGGCTAGATGCGAGAAGATTGTTCCCGATGTTGGGGAAGTCCAGAATGAGGGGTCACAGTTTGAGGATAGAGGGGAAGCCTTTTAGGACCGAGGTTAGGAAAAACTTCTTCACACAGAGAGTGGTGAATCTGTGGAATTCTCTGCCACAGCAAACTGTTGAGGCCAGTTCATTAGCTATGTTTAAAAGGAAGTTAGATATGGCCCTTGTGGCTACAGGGGTCAGGGGGTATGGAGGGAAGGCTGGGTTCTGAGTTGGATGATCAGCCATGATCATAATAAATGGCGGTGCAGGCTCGAAGGGCCGAATGGCCTACTCCTGCACCTATTTTCTATGTTTCTATGTTTAAGTAGGTGGGTTGCTGGGTGCCACAGCTTGAAGGACCTATTCTGCACTGTATCTCAAAAAATAAATAAATATTTCAACGAATTCCAATCCACATAATATTGTGTGTCCTAGGAATTCTAGATTTAAAAAAATGTAAAGGAGCACATTTCTCTCAATCATTCAGTAGTAATCTATTAAATTAGATTAGAATTTTCTTTTCAATGTTTGCCACTTACAACAAGGCACAATGAAAACGATGAAGCAATGCTATTTCAATTGTTGTGAGGGTCACTAATAGATTCCTTGGGATTCATTTGCATCTGGTGCATTTTACAATCTTGCATTAGCATTCTATCAATGCTATTTTACATGCCCTTGGGCACAAAGAGTGAGAGGCCTCCAACATGTCAGTAGGGTTTCAACCCCTGCTTACCGCTAATTAAAAATTAAGCTGCACACCTGCATTTCCAAGACTTTGATATCAAGGGACATATAAATAGTAGCCAGCATTCATGATGACATTAATTATTTCTGATTTTAAAGGGAACCCATTGCTTTTTCTAGTCGGGATGGATTGCTTTATATTCTTAATGGAGATGTCCTATAGAATATAACGACTGGGCAGCAGCACATTCATATTTTCAATATTGAAGCAACTACTTTGTTTAGCTAACTATCACGGAAGATATAGTTAATTATCTGAAGAATACTACTGCTTTGATGAAATAGAATATAATTGAAGTGCTTTTGAGCACATTGAAATTTTAGAAATATTTGGCTGAATTTTTAAGATTGATGTCTTTAAGTTATGTCTCAGGTTTGATTTAAATATTGTAAACGGGTTTCAATGAGTGTCTTCAGTGCCCTAAGTATTAGTGTGTTGTAGGTTGCGGTCTCTTTCCAGTGAGTTTTGTGCAGGTCAGAAAATGTGATACAAAAGAAAATACTAAATTATGATGCTTTGTTACTTTTATAGCTTTCCTCAAACCAAGATCAAAAATGTTCTTGTCATTTGGCTGCAGCATGAATGCTGGCACCTTGCACTGCATCAAAGCCATTATTCACAACAGCCAATTTAACAGTGGTTGTGTGCTCTGCTAATATGGTGGGACATTTAATGGGCTTACAACAGTGAAGTATTTCTTTTGTGATTGTCTGATTGTGCATTTGTAGAGGATGCACACAAATAAGATAGATCAAAATTCAAAAGGTGATGAGAAATATCAATTCTTTAAATTGTAGCATTGAATTAGACCGGAGAGTTCCATATGATTAGTAAAACAAAAACAAAGGTTCAACTATGCCACTAGAGAAGAGGCATGGGGTACGACACTTTGTGGTGCTTTAAACTTAATTGTTATTTTATTTAAACTCTTTAACATAGCATTAAAAATAAAGGACAGTCAGTTTATTAAATCTATCATTCGCAAAGTCAAAGTTCAGTTTATTGTCATTGTCATATGCACAAGTACATCTAAGCACAGGTGACTTGAGATATTAGCTTTCACAGCATTACAGTCACATTGCATCATATAAACAGGACTTGCTAGAAAAACAAAAATTAAGCATAAATTATATGTGATTATTACAAGAAAACACGGTGAGAACTAGAAAACAAATTCTATTTTTAGTGAAAAATGGTCATAGTATTGCTGAACTGTACTGGTTAGGGTTGTCCCAGTTGGTTCAGAAACTGAATGGTTGAAGAGAAGTAACTGGTCTTGAACCTGGTAGTCTGGAATTTCAGGCTGCTGTACCTCTTGCCCGAGGATAGATACAAAACCATGGCATGAGGATCTTAATGATAGATGTTGCCTTCTTAACACAGCGCCTCATTTAGACACTACCAATAGAGGGATACGATGTTGATATGATGTATTGGGCACAGTCCACTACTTTTGGTAGCTTTGTATATTCCTGTGCATGTGAATTGCCGCACCAGGCCATGATGTTACCAGGCAGGATGTTTTCAACAGTTCATCTGTAGTTCTATGTTAGAAGTGCTTTAAAACCAATTAATTAATTTTGAAATGTAATAATTTTAGTAATGCAGCTAACACACACAGAAGCTTCCAAAAATAGCTATTAAACTCCCCCAATGTTCTTTGATACAATTAGGGCTATTGTGTCTACCACTGAGAACAGATGAATCATGACTTAAGCATAAAAGGCAGTATTTCTGATAAGACAATACTCCCACTGGAGTATTGGCTTAGCCTTTGTCTGCATTGTGGCTGGAATATCTATCTGGACTCAGAAGCAAGGGTACCTACTTTCTTTAGATGCTTTGCTTTAAATTGGGTTTGTTCAGTAGCACAGCCTCCCTTTTGTGCAGCTATGCATACTTCCCAATGGATCTGATTTGCGAGGCTTTCTCGAGTCTCAATTTAGTTCCCTGATCTTACTCTCCTGGCTTAATTAATCATCTTTATTCAGAAAGATTTCTTTCAGGATGCAGACAAAGATGAAGAAGAGGGACAAGCCTTCCAAACATATGAGGAAGCAGCAAGAGAGAGAAAGCCTAGCATGATTGGGAAACCCTCCTTAAAAATTGGGATGTGGGAGTGTCAAGATGCTCTGAGGTAGCAATTGTGGCATCTATCCAACCACAGACAATTTTCAAAAATATAATAAAATTCTAGTGATTTTCAAAAATGTCTCTGATTTTCAAAAATGTCTCTGAAATATAAGAAAACAGAACACAATAATGCAGCATTATAATATTGAAATACTGCATATTTTTATCAGAATCAGATTTATTAGCACTGACGTGTATGATTTTAAATTTGTTGTATAAAATTACTACACATGACAGAAATAAATAAATAATGTAAGAAAAAGAATTGACAAGATAGTGTTCATGTATCTGTAGAGTGATCAGAAAACAGTGGTGGAGGGGAAGAAGCTGTTTCTGAACTGTTGAATGTGAGACTTCAGGATCTCATACATTTGTTTTTGTTAAAAGTTAGCACATGTGGCAACCACAACCAATCACATCATCATCACCACCTCCCAGTTGCTTTCAATAAAAAAAATTGAGAGCATTAAAATTCAGATGTTCTATCAGGAACTGGATGGAGAATTGAGAAATCATGAGCTTTAGCTACATATTTAATTTCATTAAACCTCTTCCTGCAATGCTTTGCACTGACTGCCTTAGCATTTTTCTTCCACGAGGACTCAGCCTATAGACCACACTAATTCCTTTCCCTTATCCTTTGATTAATACAGAAGGCAGTTCACCTGAGAACCTCAGAGTTCTTCCTGATGCTGACAGCCTGAGTATTTTTAACTCTCTGATGTGGTTCCTTCCAAAAGGAAGGGTTAGCCTAACCAGCTGAACCATTTTAAATGCTGCACCAGTGCTTAATTTTCTGCCTTACCAATGACAGGAATCTATTAATGGATGAGCTGTTCCAATGACTATTTTGTTAGCTCCTTCAATAAACTGCTGCAGGCAATTGTCTGTTTTATAGAGGAAGATCTTTTTCTGAAGCTAGGAGGGGCAGGATTACTCCTTACAGCTCCACTTCAAAAGCAGAGGTCAAGTCTGCTACCATTCATTTTACAATTCCCACCCTTCCCTCTCTTGGTCACCTCAAATGATACTAAGTTTGCCAACACAATTACAGACAGCATGTCCCAATGGGATGGAACTGGTGTCACACGCAAGGGCAGAAGTCCTGGTCTACCTGTCTGAGGGAGATATCATCCAGTATGTCCTTCAATTGACTCGTACACAAAGAAGGAGGCGGCAACTGAGATTAGCAGCAAAGGAGGGGCAGGGATGGTAAAGTGAGTGGTGACTGACATCGGTTTTCGGATGGAGCTGGAGAAAGTAATCTTTTCCTCCCAGTTTTACAAAGTGATTTTACCTTTACAAAATTTATGGTTAAGCAATGGCCTGCGGTGATCCTTGTAAGGGGTTCGTGTAACTCCTTACACCTGCCAAGCTCCTAATAAGAATCAGAAGATTGCAAAAAAATGATTTTTTTTTGTATTGATTGCAAAAGCTACAAGTGCTGTTGAAACACTCTGAAGGAATCCCTGGGAAAACTAGTCATGGAATCATAAAAAGATATGGACAACAAATCAATCTTGTAAACATGGAGGTGAATATACTCCTACCTATTCCATTAAACGTTTTATCAACTTTAATAGTTGACCTCAGGTTTCTGTAACCATTCTTCAAACAGTTTGTCCCTTTTGCCTCATTCTTTTGCATGCTCTGAATTTTGTGGTCTGATGACCAGAAAATGCAAAGCACCAAGTGTGGTTTCACCAGTGATTCACAGAGCCTCAGCATTGTCTCCAGGGACTTGTACTTACCCAGTTTTGTTCCACAAGCCGGTGAGGATGTTGCCCTCCTTGCTTTTATGCTCATTTTTCAAAAGATAACAAGATTACTTAGAAATGTTATATGGTTATATTGGGCTAAGTGTAGGTCGGTGGGACTAGGTGAGAGTAAGAGTTCGGCACGGACCAGAAGGGTCGAGATGGCCTGTTTCCGTGCTGTAATTGTTATATGGTTATATGGTTCAATTAGAAATCTTTGCATTAAACTTTACAGATGAATCAAGTAATTGAACTTATTTGTAAAATAACAACAATAATGTTAATTTTAAGGAATAGCATAGATTTTGTACAGAACTTTGAATTACTTTTCTGGTAGGTTGTATAGGACACAGTACAGATCAAAGGGGTCTGAATGGGTTATTTCTACCTCAGTTTCTATAATGCAATATTGGTTTATGCAATTGTAACAGTTAGAAAATATAATTTGCAATCTGGCATAGATGTAAGAGTATTAATGGAAAAGTTAAGTGTCCCAAATGGTTCGTGAAAGTCTGACAGATTGGTTGCAGTAAATTTTCCCTTCATTGGAATAGGGAGTGGCAATGTGCACCCAATATTGGACATTGAATTTCATTTGGGAAGAATATTTCAATTTTGAACAAATGAAGCCACCTGCAGAAGGTACCAGATGGGCTACTGAGGAGATAAAGAGGGAGAAACCCATTGGGAAGGGCAGTAGGGACTGTAATGGTATTATATTCCCGGTCTGCAAAACCCTAAATTCAAAGCAAGATTTTAAGCCCTATCCGATATAAATATCTATTCATCCCTCACTGTAGGTAGGTTGTACTATAACGATTAACAATTACAGCACAGAAACAGATCTACCTGTTCTTCAAAGACTAGCTTACTTCACTGCCTGGCCTCTGGGTGACGCTTAGCTGTCAATATCCATTGCTTGACTGATGGGATCCCCTCAACATTCCAGTGAACAAAGTAGCTTAAACAAAGTTATTTTATTTTTAATGATACAGGTTTAAATTTTAACACACATTTAAAACTAAAAGGATTTCTAAATTCTTAAAGATTTCTAAATTACAAAATATTTTACAAACTACAAAGGATTTCCAAACACGAGGAAATCTGCAGATGCTGGAAATTCAGGCAACACACACAAAAATTGCTGGTGAATGCAACAGGCCAGGCAACATCTATAGGAAGAGGTACAGTCAACGTTTCAGGCCGAGACATTGACTGTACCTCTTCCTATAGATTCTGCCTGGCTTCCAAGGATTTCCAAACCCAGGTACAATTGTTAAGGACTAGAAAAACATAGCAACAAGTTGCAGATGAAAGAGTTGTCTATCGCAGGAACTAAAGGATGAGGAATAAATTCTAGTGTTTCTTTCTATAACCCTATCTTTCTGTCATTATCTTTGTCAGTCTTAACAAGCCCAAATCTATGATGGCGCTTATACTATTTTCTACCAGATGACATCATCTGCATTTGATGCTTTTCAGATATCTATGCTGGGACAAAATAACTCACACAATGATCTTAAAAGCTTCTGACAACAGAGATAGAAACATAGAAACATAGAAAATAGGTGCAGGAGTAGGCCATTCGGCCCTTCGAGCCTGCACCGCCATTTATTATGATCATGGCTGATCATCCAACTCAGAACCCCACCCCAGCCTTCCCTCCATACCCCCTGACCCCCGTAGCCACAAGGGCCATATCTAACTCCCTCTTAAACATAGCCAATGAACTGGCCTCAACAGTTTGCTGTGGCAGAGAATTCCACAGATTCACCACTCTCTGTGTGAAGAAGTTTTTCCTAATCACGGTCCTAAAAGGCTTCCCCTTTATCCTCAAACTGTGACCCCTCGTTCTGGACCTCCCCAACATCGGGAACAATCTTCCCGCATCTAGCCTGTCCAATCCCTTTAGGATCTTATACGTTTCAGTCAGATCCCCCCTCAATCTTCTAAATTCCAACGAGTACAAACCCAGTTCATCCAGTCTTTCTTCATATGAAAGACCTGCCATCCCAGGAATCAATCTGGTGAACCTTCTTTGTACTCCCTCTATGGCAAAGATGTCTTTCCTCAGATTAGGGGACCAAAACTGCACACAATACTCCAGGTGTGGTCTCACCAAGGCCTTGTACAACTGCAGTAGTACCTCCCTGCTCCTGTACTCGAATCCTCTCGCTATAAATGCCAGCATACCATTCGCCTTTTTCACCGCCTGCTGTACCTGCATGCCCACTTTCAATGACTGGTGTATAATGACACCCTGGTCTCGTTGCACCTCCCCTTTTCCTAATCGGCCATCATTCAGATAATAATCTGTTTTCCTATTTTTGCCACCAAAGTGGATAACTTCACATTTATCCACATTAAATTGCATCTGCCATAAGTTTGCCCACTCACCCAACCTATCCAAGTCACCCTGCATCCTCTTAGCATCCTCCTCACTGCTAACACTGCCACCCAGCTTCGTGTCATCCGCAAACTTGGAGATGCTGCATTTAATTCCCTCATCCAAGTCATTAATATATATTGTAAACAACTGGGGTCCCAGCACTGAGCCTTGCGGTACCCCACTAGTTACCGCCTGCCATTCTGAAAAGGTCCCGTTTATTCCCACTCTTTGCTTCCTGTCTGCTAACCAATTCTCCACCCACACCAATACCTTACCCCCAATACCATGTGCTTTAAGTTTGCACACTAATCTCCTGTGTGGGACCTTGTCAAAAGCCTTTTGAAAATCCAAATATACCACATCCACTGGTTCTCCCCTATCCACTCTACTAGTTACATCCTCAAAAAATTCTATGAGATTCGTCAGACATGATTTCCTTTCACAAATCCATGCTGACTTTGTCCGATCATTTCACCGCTTTCCAAACGTGCTGTTATCACATCCTTGTTAACTGACTCCAGCAGTTTCTCCACCACCGACGTTAGGCTAACCGGTCTATAATTCCCCGGTTTCTCTCTCCCTCCTTTTTTAAAAAGTGGAGTTACATTAGCCACCCTCCAATCCTCAGGAACTAGTCCAGAATCTAATGAGTTTCGAAAAATTATCACTAATGCATCCACTATTTCTTGGGCTACTTCCTTAAGCACTCTAGGATGCAGACCATCTAGCCCTGGGGATTTATCTGCCTTCAATCCCTTCAATTTACCTAACACCACTTCCCTACTAACATGTATTTCGCTCAGTTCCTCCATCTCACTGGACCCTCTGTCCCCTACTATTTCTGGAAGATTATTTATGTCCTCCTTGGTGAAGACAGAACCAAAGTAATTATTCAATTGGTCTGCCATGTCCTTGCTCCCCATAATCAATTCACCTGTTTCTGTCTGCAGGGGACCTACATTTGTCTTTACCAGTCTTTTCCTTTTTACATATCTATAAAAGCTTTTACAGTCCATTTTTATATTCCCTGCCAGTTTTCTCTCATAATCTTTTTTCCCCTTCCTAATTAAGCCCTTTGTCCTCCTCTGCTGAACTCTGAATTTCTCCCAGTCCTCAGGTGAGCCACTTTCTCTGGCTAATTTGTATGCTTCTTCTTTGGAATTGATACTATCCCTAATTTTTTGTCAGCCATGGGTGCACTACCTTCCTTGATTTATTCTTTTGCCAAACTGGGATGAACAATTGTTGTAGTTCATCCATGCAACCTTTAAATGCTTGCCATTGCATATCCACCGTCAATCCTTTAAGTGTCATTTGCCAGTCTATCTTAGCTAATTCACGTCTCATACCTTCAAAGTTACCCCTCTTTAAGTTCAGAACCTTTGTTTCTGAATTAACTATGTCACTCTCCATCTTAATGAAGAATTCCACCATATTATGGTCACTCTTACCCAAGGGGCCTGTCACGACAAGATCGCTAATTAACCCTTCCTCATTGCTCAAAACCCAGTCCAGAATAGCCTGCTCTCTAGTTGGTTCCACGACATGTTGGTTCAAAAAACCATCCCGCATACATTCCAAGAAATCCTCTTCCTCAGCACCTTTACCAATTTGGTTCACCCAATCTACATGTAGATTGAAGTCACCCATTATAACTGCTGTTCCTTTATTGCACACATTTCTAATTTCCTGTTTAATACCATCACCGACCTCACTACTACTGTTAGGTGGCCTGTACACAACTCCCACCAGCGTCTTCTGCTCCTTAGTGTTACGCAGCTCTACCCATATTGATTCCACATCTTCCCAGCTTATGTCCTTCCTTTCTATTGCGTTAATCTCTTTTTTAACCAGCAACGCCACCCCACCTCCCCTTCCTTCATGTCTATCCCTCCTGAATATTGAATATCCCTGAACGTTGAGCTCCCATCCCTGGTCACCCTGGCGCCATGTCTCTGTGATCCCAACTATATCATAATCATTAATAACAATCTGCACTTTCAATTCATCCACCTTATTACGAATGCTCCTTGCATTGACACATAAAGCCTTCAGGCGCTCTTTTACAACTCTCTTAGCCCTTGTACAATTACGTTGAAAAGTGGCCCTTTTTAATGCTTGCCCTGGATTTGTCGGCCTGCCACTTTTACTTTTCTCCTTTGTACTTTTTGCTTCTACGCTCACTTTACACCCCTCTGTCTCTCTGCACTGGTTCCCATCCCTCTGTTGTGAACTAACCTCCTCACGCCTAGCCTCTTTAATTCCAAGTAATCCCAAGTATTCGCAACTAATGTTGTGGGGGATGACCCTATGAGTGCACAAATATCCCATTTGTAAACATGTTTGATGTGCTAAGTGAACCATGATTTTGCATTTGGCTAATGGAACCAAGTCACTTTACTGTGTCTCCAACCTCAGACTGTTTGTTGCTTGCAATTTACATTAAGAACTGGGGAATGGTTCTTGATTACAGCAAAAAGCTGATCAAGGAATAGTTGGCTAAAGTTTAACTTTATCACCAACAGCTCTGATCTTGTGGAAAGGTCATGCAGTGAGCTGGAAAGCTGAGTTTACCAATAAGCCTCTCAAGCCCTGCAAAGTGAACATCCATCACAGGACAAGTAGGGACTAGGGCTTGGAGGAAGTAGTGGTGTGGAGAAATTGGGAGAGAACAGCTACTCTTATCTCTGCAGTGAGTTGGAAGGTTGATTTGGAACAGAATATTCTCCTGATTGCTATGGCTGCTGCCTGAGTTTACTCAAGGGCAACAAATATTACAAAAGACATTGAGCCCTTTATTTTCCTTTAGGGAGTTGGATTGCCTGTATTGTGCCCTGATGACTTCTCGAAGCTATTCTAATTTAGTGAGCATCACATTCCAGTACTGTGTGAGCATTGACTTGCCACCAAGTTATAAATTGTGTCACCCATTTTTTAGCTTCAGGTATAACTTTAGAATATTGCTGATGTATATAAAATTCCAGGAACCATGTTTAAGAACAAAAATCATAATTTATATTTTTCTTACATCTTGAGATTATAAATTTTAGGTTATAGTGTTAATAAAAAGTGTGACGGGATTGGGTTTCTGACTGCGGCGTTTTAAACTCAAACAAAAACCTTAAGCTCTGTCGGATATAAATAACCATGAGTACCCTCACTAAAGGGAAGTTATACTGTGACTGCTCAGTCTTCAAAAGCTAGTTCACTTCCCTGCTTATCCTCCATGGTGAGTTTAGATGCTAATTCCCAATATTTGAGTGATGGACACTCTCCCTACCAAGGAGGAGATACTTCCAGCTAACCAAGTAGTTTAAACAGAGTTCATTTATTTTCAGTGATACATGTTTAAATCCAAATAACATTCTTAAAACACATTTAAAACCTATTTTGTAAAATATTTCCAAATTGTAAACCATTTCTACAACACAAAGGATTTCTGAAACACAGGTACAATTCCTACAAGCTAAAAAGATGTACCTCCAAGCCACAGACAAACAAATCATCTGCTGCAGAAATCGAAGGCAGAGGAATGTACCTGTGTATTTGCTGCTGTGGAAGTTAAATTTGCAACAGCTGTAGAGGTCTTAGCTATTGTTTAATCCAGGGCATTAAGCCAGACAAGGGTTTAGTATGGTCCCACAAAGAAAACTAGTGAAAGGAAGTGCCTCACTAATCTAATTGTGTAAATTCATTTACTCTATAGTGTATTGAGAAATATTCTTTAGATTTGATAGAGTTTCTTCTAGCTATTGTTAATGAATGTTAAATCCTTCGAGAATATTATTTGATGTGTCTACCATAAATAGTTCCTTGAAACTGGACTTGGATTTCTGTTTTGAGATACACAACATAGATTAAATAATCAGATTACTTCAAGAGTCTTTTATCTACAAACCTTAAAAAGTGGGTGATCCTTTGATAGTGGTATGTCTGAACAACTCCTGTCATCAGAATTTTTTACATTCTGAGTGAACTGAAGGATCACATCAGTGTTATGAGACCAACACTGTCAGAATATAGCTGCACAGGCAGCTTTACTCTAATATTAGCAAAAAAATATGAGAATTGTTAACGGCCGAATTGTTTTTTGCCTGTTCATGACAATACCATCTGACTGAATACATAGCAATAATCAAAGGATTGTTTATTTGGGGAGTAATGTTATCAGTGCAACTCCAAAGTTTAACATTATCAATTGGTCTCCAACAGTAAAATTTTTCATAGGCTTGTTTACCCCATCTTTCAACTTGTGGTCAAAGTCTATCAGAAGTACTGTATAACTGGATTTGTAATGACTCCAATAGTTCAACTAATTTTTGTAAGAATAGTTCAACTAATTTTTGTAAGGCATTATTCGCACCACAGCACAAACAATTTGTGACTGTCTGATTAAGGGCAAATAAGAAATCTGGATAGATATAATAGTCTATGGGTCTAAAATTTCTAAAAAGCTTATTGGATTTGACAGGTTCATTTGACCAGGGAGGAAAATATTTTTGTTCTATCTTTCTTTCTGCTTCAGTGCATCTTTCTGTCTTACCTTCCCATGAAAGAACCTGGGATAAGGGCTTCAAAGAACCATTTAGAATATAAAGTAGTAACACAGAAAATTTTTATGTTACCTTGACATTGAACAATGGAGTGGAATGGTGGCCATAGTTGGGGAAATGGAAATGTCTGAAACCCTTTTTTAGTAAGAACGCTTATATTCTTGTTGGCCAGAAAGGGAAAGTGCAATGAGATATCCGTCTAATTGAGAAGAGTCTTCATTTAAAAAATAGGCTTTTCACAATGTTCTAGTCTAACAGCTTCAAAGTCATGCTCCCATGAGTGGGACCATTCAGTGAATCTGAATCAGAATCTATACTTTTCTTCAAGTGCAGCGGGATCCATGTCAAGGCATTCCCCTATGAGTTTACCTTCAATATCTGGGCTGGAATTTTCAGCTTTGTTAGGGTGTCATTAATCATTTCTGCAAATGATTCTTTGCTTTCCCATGTATCTATGTTCACTTCATCTGTAATATGGTCAAAGTGAATGTTTAAATGGACAGGAACAATCACTTTGGCAGAGGCAAGATTAAGAGTTCCAGTGTATTAGTTCACACATGACCAAGGGGTAAGGTCTGTTTGATGATATTTTAATTAGAGTCATCGTTACTCGCAGTACTTCTTAATCTAATATTCTCTGATTTATTAAATGTAGGGGTGTCCGAGCCAGATGAGAAAATTTCTGTAGTAAATGCAACTTTGTATGTGAAGAAAAGCATAAGGCAGCACTGAATAACATTGTATAAACACAGATACTAAAAAGAAAGCATAACAAGAACAACATTTCTTCCTGGAGTCTTAGTCTTTCCTACTCTAAAAAAAAACAATGCATTTTGGGTGTATTATTCTTGGGCAATATATTTATGAGATCTTCGGCAAGTGAATTGGAATTTTTTTACATTTCTTTTTAGATATAGATACGTGTTTTATCTTTTCAATACATCTCACCCTATTTCTCATCAGGGTGTAGGGGTTGTGTGGTAGACCTAATGTAGGAGTTCCAGTCATTCTGAGGAGATAAACCCTGCTGAAGCAAGTTTTATATTTTCTATGGAGACAGTTTTATTTAGTTTTTTTTTCATCTCCCAGTCGCAATTGCCACAGTCCTATTGTTAACCTGGGTCGCGAGACAAGGAGCTTTCCATCTCAGACCGAAACTAGGAGTGGAATTATTTTTATGGAATTTCTTTTCTTGGGGCCAGTCCCCTTTCTGTGGTCTCCAAAATACTGTCTCATGTTATTTTGCTTTCTCTTGAATTCCCGGATTCCTCAAGGAGCGTTGTATCTGGTGTAGGCAATGGTTAGGCTGAGTTAGTGATCAGGGGGATATTGAGGTGGACGTTACACAGTAAAGAAAGAAGTGTACATCCTTGTGTGGTCCAATTTTTGCAATTGGTTCTTTGTTTATGGGCACCTGCACTTCAGGGACAGTGTAGCCTACTTTTGGCCTCTAGAATAGACCAGTTTTGCCAGGCCTCTCTAATCTTGATTCCTTCACTCTACTGTTCCACTCAGTTGTTGCTGGAATGGAGTGTTGTACTCCTCTTGTATACCTGTTTGTTCACACATAGCCTGAAAGCCTTTACCACTGAAGACGCACAGTCACCATGTATGCAAGCAGGGGTGCCAGCATGTGTGAACATGGAGCTTTGGAATGCAGTGATGATTGTGGCCTCACCACAAGAAGCCATGGAGACTAACCACTGTATATTCCGTACAAAGAGCAACTATCATAAAACTACACTTATTCGGTTTCCGATAAGTTAGTTTGCTTTGGTATGCCAGAAATATTCAATGTTTCACATCTGCATTGGTACAGTTGGTTTTGTTTGTCATTCTCTACAATTTGCAACAAATTGATTAAGTCATTCAATGTATAAGGCCACCAGTATAACATGGCAAAAATTTGCATGAGAGGGAGGGACGGAGGGAGATAAACAAGCCCTCAAGACTTCAGTGGGAAGTGGATCTCTCAACCAGCATCTCAGCACTTTCTTGCTGACATACTGCCACCACCAAAATGTCTCCAGCCACTGCGCTGATGAAAAGACAGCTTTGCACTTGGATTGACCTGCTTAGACCTTCAAACAAAGAATAGATTGTGCTAGATGAACAGGCAGGGTTCATGCCAAAGCTATGTACGGAAGTTTCCCTGCAGGAGAGAGTACTTACCCGGAGCTACATTTCTGGAACGAAGTGGACACCTGGGATGGTGGTTGCACAAACTGGTCCTGTGTTACGCTTTGGTGCTGCCTCCGGCACCCGTGCTGAACTCGTCAACTCATCCACTTTGCCTCCAGTTTCCACCTTGCCCTCAAATTCACTTGGTCCATTTCGGACACCTCCCTTCCCTTTTACGATCTCACTGTCTCTATCTCTGGAGAAAGCTTATCCTCTGATGTCTATTATAAACACTTGCACTCTCACAGCTACCTGAACTATACCTCGTCCCACCCTGTTACTTGTAAAAACCATCCCTTCCTCTCAATTCCTCCGCCTCCGCTGTATCTGCTCTCAGGATGAGGCTTTTCATTTTAGAACAAGGGAGATGTCTTCCTTTTTCAAAGAAAGGGGCTTCCCTTCTTCCACCATCAATGCTTCTCTCAACCACATCTCTTCCATTTCACACATGGGTTCCTCTTGTTATCACCTATCACCCCAACAGCCTCTGTGTCCAGCACATAATTCTCTAAAACGACTGCCAATCCCCAACAATTTCTGCTTTCTGCAGGGTTCGCTCCCTACGTAACTCCCTTGTCCATTCGTCCCTCCCCACTTATCTCCCTCCTGGCAACTATGCTTGCAAGCAGAACAAAAGCTACACCTCTCTTACACTTCCTCCCTTACTACCATTCAGGGCCCCAAATAGTCCTTCCAGGTGAGGCGACACTACACCTGTGAGCCTGTTGGGGTCATTTACTGTGTGCAGTGCTCCTGGTGCGGCCTCCTGTATATCATTGAGACCTGACGTAGAATGGGAGACTGCTTTGCCGAGCATCTACGCTCTGTCCACCAGAACAAGTGGGATCCCCCAGTGGCCACCCATTTTAATTCCACTTCCCATTCCGATATGTTCATCCATGGCCTACTCCACTGTCGTGATGAGGCCACACTTGGGCTGAAGGAACAATACCTTATATTCTGTTTGGGTAGCCTCCAACCTGATGGCAAGAACATCGATTTCTCTAAATGCCTCCACCCCCCACCCCGCCTTACCATTTCCCATCCTCTTTTCCCTCTCTCACCTTATCACCTTGCCCGCATCACCTCCCTCTGGTGCTCTTCCCCATTTTTCTTTCTTCCATGGCCTTCTGTCTCTTTCACCAATCAACTTCCCAGCTTTTTACTTCATCCTTCCCCCTCCAGGTTTCACCTATCACCTTGTGTTCTTCTCTCCCCTCCCCTCACCTTTTAAATCTACTTCTCAGTTTTTTCTCCAGTCCTGCTGAAGAGATTCAGCCAGAAATGTCAATCATACTATTTTCGCAGATGCTGCCAAGGCTGCTCGAGATCCTTCAGCATTTTGTATGTGTTGCTAGGAAATGCAACGAAGTAGGACATATGCAAAGAACATGTCATCAGACAAAAATAAATGGACTGCGCAAGGAAGAGAAAAAGCTAAAAAATCAAGTTGCAGTTTCAAAGAGTGCTAATATGCATGCTGTTGATGAAAAATCTGACAATGATGAGAGTGACAGCGAACTGCGCAGTGTTAAGAATTAGAACGTGAACATTAACAATAGACAAACAATATGGCTCACACCAGAAGTGAACAACAAATTAATTTAAATGGAATTGGAGACTGACTCGGCTGTTTCAGTCATTCCACAAAATGAGCTTGAACAGCAATTAAAAGATCCAAACTGAAACCTGCAGGTATTGAAATAAGAACTTACACTGGAGAAACAATAACTCCAATGAGAATGATGTTTTTGTAACAGTGAGCTACAACAACCAAGAAGCCACATTGGGCTTGTATGTGGTAAATACAGGAGGGTGTGGAGGCGAGACCCGACGCAGACTGGGAGACCGCTTTGCTGAACATCTACACTCTGTCCACCAGAGAAAGCAGGACCTTCCAGTGGCCACACATTTTAATTCCACATCCCATTCCCATTCTGACATGTCTATCCACGGCCTCCTCTACTGTAAAGATGAAGCCACACTCAGGTTGGAGGAACAACATCTTATATTCCGTCTGGGTAGCCTCCAACCTGATGGCATGAACATTGACTTCTCAAACTTCCGTTAATGCCCCACCTTCCCCTCGTACCCCATCTGTTATTTATTTATACACACACACATTCTTTTTCTCTCTCTCTCCTTTTTCTGCCTCTGTTCCCCTCACTATACACCTTGCCCATCCTCTGGTTTTTTCCCCCTCCTCCTTTTCTTTCTCCCTAGGCCTCCTGTCCCATGATCCTCTCATATCCCTTTTGCCAATCCTGGCTCTTGGCTCCATCCCTCCCCCTCCTGTCTTCTCCTATCATTTTGGATCTCCCCCTCCCCCTCCCACTTTCAAATCTCTTCCTAGCTCTTCTTTCAGTTAGTCCTGACGAAGGGTTGTGGCCCGAAACGTCGATTGTACCTCTTCCTAGAGTTGCTGCCTGGCCTGCTGCATTCACCAGCAACTTTTATGCGTGTTACAGGAGGGTGTGATTGGCTGATCCAACTACAACTTGAGTGGAAATGCATCCACTTTTTTCTTGCCACATCCCCTGTAATAGAGTCACCTGAAACCAAATTAAGAAAGGTACTGGAAGATGCCACAGTTATCTCCATTCTCCAATCATGAACCATTGCCCAACAAAGGACAAACTGTGTTGGTGCCAACCTTTGTGCCTCTGGTTGAAAAGCAGTTTGGAGTAAGGAAGGTCTATGCTGCTCAGAGGAATTGTGGAAGTGATGAAAACAGTGGTCCAACTACAACAACTTTTGTAGGCAACATATCTGAGAAAGCTTCTGATTTGTTAATCAGGCAGTTACTTGTGAAATATGACATAGTTTTAAGCTGGAAGAGAATTCAAAGTGCTTCAGGAAAGTTGCAAGTATCCAGCTTTCGTGAGTATAAAAATCAAGGATCTACCCTGTAGCATTTAAGGTTATTGCATGAACGACAAGTTGGAGACAAAAAGCTGCTTTTAAAAAACAGATGCAAAGACCAAAGCCCAGCTGGATGAATGGAAGGCCAAAAGAAAATGAGTTAATGGAGATATGAAAACAGAGGATTTGTCTTGTGGATGAGGAAACCAAGAGGAGAGATCAGATTTTAAAGGGAGCAATAGAAGGATTAATAAGAGAATACTCCAGTGAACTAAGTGGACCTTCCTGAGATCAAGATGCACAAACTAGAAAAAACAAACAGGAAAAGAAAGGAGGATGTCATAAGTGCTATAGAAATAGAAGAGGATAAATGAGACCTAATTTTTGAGAAATTAACAAATTTAGATATCCTCACAGGAAACTAGAAGAAAAAGGAAGATGAAATAAAGAAAAACAAGAAGTTGAAAAGGAGAAGAAAGGTGTCCAAAGCTGTTAGAACCACTTCCTGCAGTCTCAGAGTCAGCTCCTACAACCAACATGGAGGAGGCCCCAGAACCTGAGATTGTTTTCACAGCCACAAGTCTCACCTACCAAGGAAGCTTGTTAAAGTGGCTGATAGTCTACACTCAGCCAGACAGAGCTGCAAATTCCTCTTCCTTTCCCTGCCTCAATAAACAGTGTCAGCAGAGCATCCAACAGACTCACGCCCTCAGCTCAGAACCACACAATGCCGGGTCTGTGTCTTTACCATGCACGCTTCGGCACGAATGCCAAGAAGCACCAACAGCCACGCACCTTCGACAGTGCCAACACTTTGGGACTTCAGAGGTTGGGGAACACCGTGGGTTTCAGCTGCCAGAGTTGTATGTTGTTTATTATGGACATTCTTTCAGAGCGACACATCTTGAGTGATGTGGGTACTCATCTGAGTGTGGTGCCAGCATTGCCTATTGATTAGAAGGCAAAGAGCGGCAGACCCCCACTGGAGGCTGCCAACAGCAGGAGGATCTGGAATTATGGGATACGACCCATGATACTCTATTTCAGTGGATTACACACAGATGGGACTTTGTCTGGACTGAAGTTGCTGGATCTCTGCTTGGTGCAAATTTCATGTGTGTCAAAGGAATGCTGGTAGTTCTTAAGAACTGCTGGCTTGTGGACGCAAAGGACCTTGGGTCATTACCCTGTACTTGCATTAAGTTCCCCACTACAACTCTGTCTAGTGCATGCCCCAACACGAGTGAATTCACTCACCTATTGGGCGAATTCCCAAATCTCACCAAGCCTACATTTTCTACTACAGTCACAAATCATGGTGTTGCGCACCACAATTCTACAACTGGCTCACCGGTCTGTGCCCGTGCGGGTAGACTGAGTTTACAAAAACTGGCCAGTGCGTAGCCTGAGTTTGCTAACAGGGAAACGTTTGGCATTGTGTGCAAGTCGAATGGCCCCTGGGCTTTGCCCCTCCACTTTGTCCCTAAGCCTGACGGTGGTGCCCATCTATGCGACAATTTCCGAAGCCTTAATGAGGATCCCAACTCCAATCGTTACCTGGTCTTGCATATTGAAGAATTTTCGGCATGTTTTGCTGAAAAGAGATTTCTTTTTCTAAAGTGGATTTAGTCAGAGCTACCACCAGGTGCTTATGTGCGCTGAGGACATTCCCAAAACTGCCATTATAACCCCATTTCACCTATTTGAGTTTCTGTGCATGCCATGTGGACAGAGAAATGCAGTACGGACTTTCCAGTGACTAATGGACACTCCCATGCAACTTCACTCTCCAGATCAGCCTGGCATGTGGGACCTTACCAAGGGCCTTACTAAAGTCCATATAGACAATATCCACTGCCCTGCCTTCATATAACTTCCCACACACAAAATGATGCTGATTGTTCCTGAGCAGGATTTGATTATACAAGATTTTGTCGCTCATTATTCTCTTAGTAACTTTCTTACTACTGAAGTCAGCCTCACTAGCCTATACTAGCCTGTCCTTGCTACAATGGAACAACTTTAGGCACCTTCCAGTCTTCTAGAACTTCTCCAGTAGCTAATGACAAAGCAAATATCTCTACAAGGGCCTCTGTGACTTCTTCCCTGGCCTCTCATAGGTCCAGGGGTGTACTTGGTCAGGCCCTGGGGATTTGAGCACCTCAATGTGCTTCGAGGCTATAAATACCTTCTTCCTCAAAATATGTATGTGATCCAAGACCTTACTACTTATTACTCTCGTATGTTTACCATCCATGATATTGTTCTTCGTAAACAATGAGGAGAAATGGATGTTAAAAATCTTGGCCTTCTCCTGTGGCTCCACACATAGGCAGCCTTGATGGTCTTTAAGAGTCAGCCCTTTACCATTAATACTAAAGAAGCTTTTGGGATCTTTAACCCTGCTTGCCAAATCCATCTCAACCTTCTGTTTGCCCTCTGGATTTCCCTCTTATATTTGCACACAGCTGCATAAAAGCAATGTATGCTTCATTCTTTTTTTCTGGACTAGAGCCCTGATATCTCCCATCAGTCAAGGTGTCCTGAACTTGGTATGTTTACCCTTCACCATAACATGAACATGCTGATGTTGGACTCTTGATTCAACTTACAAAAGTCTCCCACTTGCCAACTATTCTTTTGCTTCAAATTCTGGGAAAGCTACTTTTTTTTTAATCTCCCAGTTGATCCCAGCTAAATCCTTCCTGATGCTCTTAAGGTTGGCCCCTGCACCAGTTCAGGACATTCACCTGTGGACCTGTTCTATTATTCTTCATAGCTATTTAAAAATTAATAGAATTGTGGTCACTGGACCTAAGATGTTCCCTAATTGTCACTTTAGTTACTCTGCCCACCTTGTTCCCCTGGCTCCTTCCCAAGTAGGCCCCTCTATAAATTGTGTGAGGCAACTGACTTGGACGTACTGCACCAATTCCGTCTGATCCAGGCCCATTGCACTCTGGGAGGCCCAGTCAATGTCGGGAAGGTTGAAATCTCCCACTAGCACTACCCCAATATTCTCACAACTATGTGCAATTCCTTGACACATCTGCTCCTCGAGCTCCCACTAACTATAATAATATAGCACACTAGTCCACTTCTTATTTCTAGGTTCTTTCCAAATAGCCTCATTAGATGATCTGTCTAGTACATCCTCTCTATCAAAAAAAAAACCCTCACTACACTTTTACCTGTTCCTCTGTCATGCCTAAAGCATTGATATATCAGAACACCGAGCTACCAATTCTGTCTTCTCAGCTATGCTTCTGTTATGGTCACAGCAACCCAGCCCCGAGAGCCAACAAACACTGCCATTTCACAAACTTTATCTGTAAGTGACCTGCATTGAAATAAATGCATGTAGCATATAAAAACATTGAAATAAATGCATGTAGCATATAGAAACATTGAAATAAATGTATGTAGCATATAGAAACATTGAAATAAAGCAGTGGCATTATCTGCTGTTAATAATTAGATCATAAAGAAACCAAGCTCAAATAATGATTAATATATTGTTTAAAAATGTAAAGGTAGAATTTTGCAGCTGGCATAATTCTTATCACAAAATTGTTAACTGTTCATTAAAATTGCATTTGTTTTGTGGAAGATTGTTGTAAAATATATTCTTCTTTAAAGCATTAACAAAAAATGTGCACATACCTTCAAAAGTTCCTCAAAGTATGCTGTACATGGTGGAATTTCAGAGAGCATGAGATTGCAGTGAAAATGTTTCCAAGGAGGGGTATCAGGTTGTAATACAGGACAGATGTTGCTCATTGTGGTTAACATGCTTTAAGATTACTACAACACTCCGTTATTTTTGATTCACCCTGTCAATGGGCTCACTTGTGAACTTCTGCTCTTTTTTTCTGCTACCTGGTGTTGATGAGTTGGGAATCGTGTTAAATTTTCATGTATGAGATTGCAAGAAAAGTAATGAGAGATAGCAGGGAGCAAATTGGGAAAGAGGCTCGGAGGAGGAGCATCTGTTTGAAACTCAGAGCCAAGTTTCATGAAAATTGATCTCATTCAACAAGGTATTTGTGTTAGGCTGTGAAAAATATGTTCTCTTGCCTGCTTGGAATGGTCACATGTAAAGCATTGGAGAGTGGTATTAATTGGGTAGCCCATGCAAAGAGCTGATCAGCATTAATAGTTTGGATTGAATGACCTCCTACTATGCTGTCAGATTCTGTGATCAGCATGAACTGGTACTTTCAGATACAGTATATACTTTTTAGATACATAAAGAGTAAAAGAGAGATGAGAGAGCTAGTATGGGGTACAAAGAAATGGTGGACAAACTCAAAAAGTATTTAGCATCTGTCTTCACTGTGAAAGACACCAGCAGTATGCCAGAAATTCGAGAGTGTACTTGTTATTAATTAGAAGAAGGTGGTTGGGAAGCTGAAAAGTCTGAAGGTAGACAAAGTTCAAGGTACATTTATTATCAAAGAATGTATAAATTTAACAACCTTGAGACTTGTTTGTTCAACAGGCAGTCACAAATCAGGAACCCGAAAGAACCGAATTAATAAAAAATAAGACTAACCCCCAATGTGCAAACAATAGAAGCGAGCAACAACAACATTCCGAACCAAGTTGAGTCCTTGGATCCTAATCCCTGGAGCAGCTTGGAGTAGGCCCAAAACCTTAGTATTCAGTTCATTATATTAACGGGGCAAATCACCACAAGGTTCACAGACATGAAGCACAGTAGCTGGGGGCAGTCTCACAGCCATAGCGTCGCAGAAAGAGGAGCCCCCAGTCTATCAGGCCCAGTGTTTAAATTGTCCGAATGGTGGATTATACCTCTCATTAGGACTCAGGCCTCACCATAGTGAATCACTCTGGGCCTAGATTTCACTGCTGAAGAAGCCATTCTCAACCTCTCTAATCAGCTTGGCACTTAGAATAATCCCAGGCCAGGCCAGCTGGACAGGTATCGGAACTATACTGTCCCATCTTCTCCCCTCCAAATCGTTCACTCCAACCAGTATGGCTCCAACTCCAAGTGTGTCAATTTTGCAGCGCACCAACAAGGCACATTTCACGAATTTGCTTTGCCTTCACTCGCCTCTTCATTGTTTGCAGTGATAATTCACCATAATTCACCTAAAAAAAAAGTGTTGTTCACAATATTTTTAATCAAATTCCTTTGTTTTCAAACTACCAGTAATTTGTCGCACGGTTCAGTAGAGGCATCTTAAACTAGAAGTATAACCAGATAAGTCACCTGGACCAGATGGACTATGCTCCAGGGTTCTGAAAGAAGCTGAAGAGATTGTGGAGGATCATCGGATTCTGAAATGGTTCCAGAGGACTGGCAAATTGCTCATATCACTCCACTTTTTAAGGGAGGGAGTTAAGAGTCAGGAAATTATAGGACAGTTAGCTTGACTTCAGTGTAAGATGTTGGAGTTTACTATTAATGATGTGGTTGCCATCGGACAAGAGTAGCAATCAAATACATTGTGTTTACCCCGAGAAAGTCAACCATGACCATGAAGCCTTGCACGGGCGCCTGTGTGTGCATGCGTGTATGTGCTGATTTTTTTCTACAAATCGTTTTTGGTGATTCTGTTCAGTGAAACTACACTGTTCATACATTATCTCCACTTTATATAGGCTGTGTATTTATCATATCATTCCTGCTTTTACTATATGTTAGTGTTATTTTAGGTTTTATGTGTTATTTGGTACGATTTGGTAGGTGATTTTTTTGGGGTCTGGGAACGCTCAAAAAATTTTCCCATGTAAATTAATGGTAATTGCTTATTCACTTTACACCATTTCGGCACGAATGGCTTCATAGGAACGCTCTACCTTAGCGGGGGAAATACGGGACAAGGGCGGTCCCGTATGGAACAAACCAATTTTGCCCAATATACGGGATGTCCTGGCTAATACAGGGCAGTTGGCAAGCCTGGGGGGGGGGTGTTAAACACGACTGGAGTATAGGTGATAAGTCAACTATACGTCAGTTGTAAGTGGCTATTACACTCACTTTCATTTCTAAAGGGGTTTATCTAACGAATTTAATATTAAACACACAGCGCATATTTTCCACGCATGAATATAGTGATAAGTCAATTATAAGTCACTTATAAGTCAATAGCATAATAATATTTAAAGTAACATTTGGATATTAAACACACAGCACATATTTTCCTTGTATGAACATATAAAATCATTGCAACACACCAATATTGCTGAATCAGTGGGAGCCCTGGGCTTGTTTCCCTGCAACAAGATGGTGCCATCGAGGGGCGATGGGAGACAGCGATACTCGAAGGGGGTTCCTTATGTCCAGTCTATTCTACAATTTAGTTTTCGTTGCATTCATCGCAGAAAACCCCGCTTCGCAGAGATATGTTGGAAATGGAAGCAACGTTTTCAGTGCTTTCGTGGCTATCTCAGGATATTTAGCCTTGACTTTGATCCAGAATGCCAGCAGAGATGTTATGTCAAACATACTTTTCAGCCCGTCGTCATTTGCAAGCTCGAGGAGTTGATCCCCTTCCCACGCTGACATGGATGACGCGTGCGTAATGACCTCGCGTGCATTCAAGTTCAACAGTGGGCGTGACAGGGTATGAGGAAAGGTGCAGGCATGGTCAATCAGAAGAGAGGATATTAAGAGATCAAGCCAGGATAGGACTTAGAATTGACAATAAACTGTACTGGTCAAAGAACACCGAGGCTGTCTACAAGAAGGGTCAGAGCCATCTCTATTTCCTGAGGAGACTGAGGTCCTTTAACATCTGCTGGACGATGCTGAGGATGTTCTACGGGTCTGTGGTGGCCAGTGCTATCATGTTTGCTGTTGTGTGCTGGGGCAGCAGGCTGAGGGTAGCAGACACCAACAGAATCAACAAACTCATTCGTAAGGCCAGTGATGTTGTAGGGATGGAACTGGACTCTCTCACGGTGGTGTCTGAAAAGAGGATGCTGTCTAAGTTGCATGCCATCTCGGTCAATGTCTCCCATCCACTACATAATGTACTGGGTGGGCACATTCAGCCAGAGACTCATTCCTCCGAGATGCAGCACAGAGCATCATAGGAAGTCATTCCTGCATGTGGCCATCAAACTTTACAACTCCTCCCTTGGAGGGTCAGACACCCTGAGCCAATAGGCTGGTCCTGGACTTATTTCATAATTTACTGGCATAATTTACATATTACTATTTAACTATTTATGGTTCTATTACTATTTATTATTTATGATGCAACTGTAACAAACACCAAGTTCCCCCATGATCAATAAAGTATGACTATTGAGCAAGCCGAGAGTCTGCAGAAGGACTTAGACAGAATAGGAGAATGGGCAAAAAAGTGTCCGGTGGAATTTAGTGTAGGGAAGCCTATGTTAGAAAGTTGAGTCAGTGGTAAGGAAGGTAAATGCAACGTTGGCATTCATTTGAAGAAGATTTGAATTTAAAACTAAGGATGTAAAGCTGAGCCTTTTGAGGCATTGGTCAGACTTGGAGAACTATGAGCAGTTTGGGCCCATTATCTAAGAAGAGATGTACTGGCATTGGGAAGAGTCCAGAGGAAGTTCACAAGAATGATCCCAGGAATGAAAGAGTTTGTGGAGTACTTAGAAACATAGAAACATAGAAAACCTACAGTATAATTCAGGCCCTTTGGCCCACAGGGCTGTGCCGAACATGTCCTTACCTTAGAAATTACCTAGGTTACCCATAGCCCTCTATTTTTCTAAGCTCCATGTACCTATCCAGGAGTCTCTTAAAAGACCCTATCGTATCTGCCTCCACCACCGCCGCCGGCAGCCCATTCCACACTCTCACCACTCTGTGTAAAAAACTTACCCCTGACATCTCCTCTGTACCTACTTCCAATCACCTTAAAACTGTGTCCTCTTGTGCTAGCCATTTCAGCCCTGGGAAAAAGCCTCTGACTATCCACAGGATCAATGCCTCCCATCATCTTATACACCTCCATCAGGTCACCTCTCATCCATCATTGCTCCAAGGAGAAAAGGCCAAGTTCACTCAACCTATTCTCATAAGACATGCCCCCAATCTAGGCAACATCCTTGTAAATTTCCTCTGTGGTCTTTCTATGGTTTCCTCATCTTTCCTGTAGTGAGATGATTAGACTGAGAACAGTATCCAAATGGGGTCTGACCAGGATCCTATATAGCTGTAACATTACCCCTTGGCTCTTAAACTCAATCCCACGACTGATGAAGGACAATGCACCATATGCCTTCTTAACCACAGAATCAACCTGTGCAGCAGCTATGAGTGTCCTATGGACTCGGACCCCAAGATCCCTCTGATCCTCCACACTACCTAGAGTCTTACCATTAATACTATATTCTGCCATCATATTTGACCTACCAAAATGAACCACCTCACAGTCATCTGAGTTGAACTTCATCTGCCAGTTTTGCATCCTATCAATGTTTCGCTGTAACCTCTGACAGCCCTCTATACTATCCACAAAACCTCCAACCTTTGTGTCATCAGCAAATTTACTACCCATCCCTCCACTTCCTCATCCAGGTCATTTATAAAAATCACGAAGAGTAGGGATCCCAGAACAGATCCCTAAGGCACACCACTGGTCACTGATCTCCATGCAAAATATGACCCGTCTACAACCACTCTTTGCCTTCTGTGGGCAAGCCAATTCTGGATCCACAAAGTAATGTCCCCTTGGATCCCATGGCTTCTTACTTTCTCAATAAGCCTTGCAAGGAGTACCTTATCAAATCAGAATCAGGATCAGAATCAGAATCCTTTATTATCGCCAAGTATGTGGACACATACAGGGAATTTGATGCTGGTTTCCCTGAGCTCTCGCTGTACAGAATCAAAAAGCAAACAAAACAATAGTGCAAATAATCGTGAACTATATACAATGAGGTATAACTGTGTATGTGCAGGTGGACTTGGTTTATAGTAGACTAAAATTCAAGTGTTCATAAGACTGATGGCATACGGTAAGAAACTGTTCTTGTACCTATTTGTCCTGGCATACAGTGATCTAAAGCGCCTACCAGAAGAAAGGAGTTGGAATGGGTGATGTCCAGGGTGTGATGGGTCTACAATGATGCTGCTTGCTCACCTTCCTGACTCTAGATGCATATAAGTCCTGGATTGAGGGCAGCTTCACACCAATAATCTTTTCCGCAGCCCTGACGGTTCTTTGGAGCCTATTCTTGTCTTGTTTGGTAGCTGATCCAAACCAGACAGTGGTGGACGAACAGAGAACAGACTGGATTATTCCTGAGTAGAATTGAATCAGCAGCTTCTGAGGCAGGTTGTACTGAGTTGACATAGGAAATACAACCTCTGCTGAGCCTTTTTGATAAGAGTGTCTGCGTTGGGTGTCCACTTCAGGTCCTGGGAGATTGTGACACCCAGAAACCTGAAGGTCTCCACAGCAGACAGAATACTGTTGAGCATAGTGAGTGGGGGAGTATTGGGGGGGGGGCTCCTCCTGAAGTCCACTGTCATCTCCACAGTCTTGAGCATATTTAGCTCCAGATTGTTCTGACCACATCAGAGGGCCAGCCTTGCTGAAATCCATATAGACTACATCTACTGTGCTACCTTCAACAATGTGTTTATGGAGTACTTGATGGCTTAGGGCCTGTACTCGCTGGAGTTTAGAAGAATGAGGGGAGATTTCATTGAAACCTTCCAAATTTTGAAAGGCCTAGATAGAATGGACATGGATAGAATGTCCTTTTAGAACAAAAATGTGGAGAGATTTCTTTAGCCAAAAAGTGGAGAATTTGTGGAATCCATTGCCACAGATGGCTGTGGAGGCCAAGTGATTAGGTATATTTAAAGCGGAGGCTAATCGGCTCATGATTAGTAAGGGTGTCAAAGGTTACGGGAGGTAGTCTGGCTGGCTGGGTGCTGTCACAATAGCAACCTCACAATAACAACCTCACATTCAGCATCAGCAAGCCCAAGGAATTGATTGTAGACTTCAGGTTACCAAAGGTTACAGGGAGAAGCAGGAGAATACAATTGAGAGGGATAATAAATCAGCCATGATGGAATGGCAGAGCAGACTCAATGTGCCAAATGACCTAATTCTGCTCCTATGTCTTATGGTTTTAATGATGTTCAGTGTGCCTTGTGCTGTTGCCATGTAATTATAATGTAAGATCTTCCGATGAGCAGGTTGTCCTCTTGTCAGTAGTTATGTTATTTTGGAGTATAGAAGGAGGAGGCCCATGACATGTTAGATGTCGTCAGAATTAGGTTTATCATCACTGATTTAAATGCCTTGATATTCGTTGTTTTGTGCAGCCATACAGTGGAAAGACAAAAATTATCATAAATTGAAAAATAAATAAATAGTGAAAAAGAAAGGAAGAATGAAGTTCATGAACTCTTCAGAAATCTCAAGACAGAGGGGAAGAAGCTGCTCGTAAATTATTGAGTGTATGTCTTCAGGCTCCTGTATCTCCTCCCTGATGTTACTAATGAGAGTAAGGCATGCAAGGGTCCTTAATCATGGATGCCATCTTCTTAAGACACTTCTTCAAGATGTCTTTGATGGTGGGGAGGATTAGCCCATCATGGAGCTGGCTGAGTCTACAACCCTCTTCAGTCTCTTGCAGTCCTGTGTATTAGAACTTACATACCAGCCTGTGATGCAACCAGTCAGAATGCTGTCCATCATACATCTATAGAAATTTGCAATTGTTTTTGGTAATGTGCCAGCCGGTGGTATGGTGACTCTCCTAACAAACTGCATCACCCATTCCATTGCTGATCTTTCAATGAGGACTGGTTTGTGTTCCCCTGGCTTGTCCTTCCTGAAGTCTGTAATCAATTCTTTGGTCTTGTTGATATTAAATGTGAAGTTATCATTGCAACAGCACCTCACTCATCCTCAAATGCAAATTTATAGATGATCTTTAAGCTGTGTTTAACCACACTGTCATGAGTATAGTGAGAGTAGAGCAGTGGGCTAAGCACACATCCTTGAGGTGCAAGTGTGTTAATAGTCAGTGAGGAGGAGATGTTATTATTGGTTATGATTGTGGTCTCCCGCTAAAGAAGTCTACGATCTCATTGCAGAAGGAGGTACTGAAGCCCATGTTGATTAATACTGAGTGCATGATGGTGTTGAACACCAAGCTGTAATCAATAAAAACAGTATGCTTTCAGTTGTCTAGATGCTCCAAAGCCAAGTGGAGCATCTTACAGAATCCAAGAGGGAAAAGCATATTGGGAGAATCTTAAATGACAGAACATAGATACACTATTAAGGAATGGTGATTTACAACTGAGGTGAGGGTGGTCAGTCTCTGGAGTTCTCTACAACAAAGATTAAGATTATTAAAGACATCAAAAGTGGAAATAAATACATCTTTGAAAGTTCAGGAAATTGCAGGCAATCGGAAAGAAGCACAGAAGATGAGATAAGGATTGGGGTATATCAGCAGTGATCATACCCAAGGTGGGACAGGTTTGTGGGGCTGAGTTACCTATTTTTGCTCTTATTTTCTTATGTCCTTAAGATTAATATTTATGACATTACAATTTTATAAAAAGGAAATGAAAATCTGACAACTGTAGGTCACCACATCCACTCAGTATTGATTGTTGAATTCATGGATGAATACATGTGACATCATAGACTCACAGCAAACAAGTGAAGTTATAATATTAAAGCTGAATTCTGGGTCTATCTACTGACCTTTCCTCTTCCTGTGTATAGTTCACCCAAGAGATGAACAATATATTCTTAAATTAGTCGGCAAGGAAGAACTTCCTGTCATTAGAATAGATTGCACCTGGCTATCAGTCTAATTCTTTTGGTCATGTAACTCCAAAGTTCACTTTTCTTTTGTTCCTTCTCAGCAACAATGGCATAAACTGTTAGAGGGACATTTTTTTTCAAGAAAGGAGGGAAAGTTGAAAATGAGATATAGTAAGGGATATTCAAAGACTTTGGAATACATGTCTGCTCATGAGCCCCTGTATTCAACATGTAGGTTTTCACAAATAAAATGGCAGAGGCATTTTATGTTTAAGAAAAAAATGTATCAACTCGTTTATTGAACACCAAAAAAACTGAACACAGAGTGCGGGTAGAAGTCTTTTACGTAATTACCTCATCACGTCAGACTAGCCTCTTGAAGAGATTCCTAACCCAATATTGGTGGTTGTCAATTCTGTACGTTTCCACCAATTACATTGTGCTCTACAGCTCCCCCCAGAATTCACTAAAACTGGCATTGGGAGACTGTCCGGAGCTCAGATGAGCCAACTGGCTCAGGTCCTATGTTCCACAGGTAGAGGAACAGCAGCTGCCTCTGGCTCGTCCAGAAGTGTGTTGACATGCTCACGGTCATGTCGTGATGGCAGGGGCAGGGTAGCAGAATTGTCCAAGTCTTGGTGGGCTGGTTTAAGGCGATCTACCAGGTTTGCCCCTTGTATCTACAATAAAAGTATTTCAGATACACTGCATTTCAAAATATGACATTGTAAAGGGGCCAAGGGAATGTTGGTGTGCATCATAGTGGACGAAAACAAACAAAGCGGAATGTACAAACGTTTGTAGGTCAACAGGAACCCAAGAGTGCTGTACGCCATGATGGGAAGTTGGAATGGGTGCAAAGGAATTGAATTTACCGAGGAGGATGGAATGCTGTCGAGAGGTCGACCTGGCAGTTGCGTGTCAGGAATAAAATCACCTGGCACTCGTAATGGCTGCCTGTATACCAATTCAGCCATGGACAACTGCAGATCCTCTTTTGGAACTGCCCTGAGCCCCAGCAGGACCCAGAGGAATTGATCATGCCAACAATCATCCATCAGGGACGCCCTCAGAGGAGCCTTTAAGGAGCGGAGAAACCCCTCGAATAGGTTATTGGACTGTGGGTGATACGCCGTGGTGTGACGTAGCCTAACACTGAGGATCTGGACAGTTGCAGCCCAGCGGTCTGCGATGAATTGAGGACTATGGTCAGAGGAGATATAAGACATGGTGCCAAACTGAGCACCCCAGGTGCTGGTGAACACCCCAGCCATGACTGCAGCTGTGGTACTGGTGATACGGTCCACCATGGTAAGGAGGTGCGTGAATCCGCGGGAGGGGGAAAGGACCAAAAAGGTCCACATTGACATGGTCAAACCATCACTCAGAGTCCTCAAAAGGTGCCAATGGCATCTGGACATGATGGTTAATGTTTGCCCGTTGGCACTCAACAATGAACTTACTCTTATTTCACTCCAATGGAGAGAGAAACTCAAAGTGGGATGAAAAATCATCTTTGCACTCAATCCTGTCATTTTTCTAGAGGGGAGCATTGGTTTAAAATTATAGCCTTTGTTTCAAGTATCAAATATTCATAAACTTATGTTCCTGTCAGCACCAGTTTAATATTGTCTCTAGAATAAAACCTAGCAGACTGATGCAAACTATTCTATTACAGCATTTCTGATTGCTGTGCAGGGAATTGTGTGGCTCTAAAGTATCAAAACAATTTAGTGCCAATTCAGTCTACAAGGGATAGGATGGTGCTGCTTGAATTTATTGCACACAGCACTCTTGGTAAGCAAAGGATTTTTGCCCAGGTTGGTAAAAAATTCAGCGCTAGGTTTAAGCAGTAGTGTATTCCTCAATTCAGACTTCATTTCCCAACATTTCTAATAACGTACCTGCTACTGCCCTGCATACCTGGACGGTCAACGAGGCATCATTCTGACAATTGTTCTTTTTATCAAATTAGGTTTTGAAAATTTCTAAAGTGTTTGCATTAGGTATACCAGAAGGTAAATCTAACGAACAAGCTCCAAAACTTTCTCCCTAGCTGTTTCTGTAATGTTCTCCAGACTTAGAAAAACAGAAACATAGGAGTTTCCGGTGACGTCATTGTCCAGAATGGCAGCTTAAATCAACAGCTCCTCTGGAAAAATGCATATTTTGCCCCGCTAATCCATCAAATATAAGATCTTTTGAAAATATCTGAATTGATAAGGAGGACAAGAATGGGGAAAAAGAATGGAGATTTAAAAAAAAGCATCACTGCAGAGCCTATGGAAGAGAGAGGTGCAAAGCACGGCTCTCCTACACGTGCGCGTGGTGGCGAAGCTGACGCTGGGAATATGATAAGGATTTTGGAAGAGATAGGGAAGTCCAAAAAGATATGAAACAGCAACTCAATGATATCAAGTCAGAACTCGCCAACGTCAATCAGAAAATAGTGGAGGCAGGGACTTGAATTGAGAAGGTGGAAGATTGCGTGCAAAACGTGGAACGGATACTAAGTAAGACGATAAAAATATTAAATCAACAGGAAAGTAAATTGTTTGACCAGGAGGGAAGATCTTGATAGAAAAATATCAGGATTTATAATATTCCCGAAGGAGCGGAGGGATTGTTGATGACGAACTTGGTAGAAAAGTTGCTGCGGGAAGTGCTGGAGATTCCCCCGGCTATAGAGATTGAAATTGAGAGGGCACATTGTGCACTCGTCCCGAGTCCTCCCGGAGACAGAGAAAGTAAGCTGCGCTCAGTAGTACTTAGATTCCTTCAGGTCAAGTCACTTTTTATTGTCATTTCGACCATAACTGCTGGTACAGTACACAGTAAAAACGAGACAACGTTTTTCAGGACCATGGTGCTACATGAAACAATACAAAAACTACAAAAACTACACTGAACTACGTAAAACAACACAAGAACTACACTAGACCACAGACCTACCCAGGACTGCATAAAGTACACAGAACAGTGTAGGCATTACAATAAATAATAAACAAGACTAGTGGTGTGCCACAGGGATCAGTGCTGGGTCCATTGTTATTTGTCATCTATATCAATGATCTGGATGATAATGTGGTAAATTGGATCAGCAAATTTGCTGATGATACAAAGATTGGAGGTGTAGTAGACAGTGAGGAAGGTTTTCAGAGCCTGCAGAGGGACTTGGACCAGCTGGAAAAATGGGCTGAAAAATGGCAGATGGAGTTTAATACAGACAAGTGTGAGGTATTGCATGTTGGAAGGACAAACCAAGGTAGAACATGCAGGGTTAATGGTAAGGCACTGAGGAGTGCAGTGGAACAGAGGGATCTGGGAATACAGATACAAAATTCCCTAAAAGTGGCGTCACAAGTAGATAGGGTCGTAAAGAGAGCTTTTGGTACATTGGCCTTTATTAATCAAAGTATTGAGTATAAGAGCTGGAATGTTATGATGAGGTTGTATAAGGCATTGGTGAGGCCGAATCTGGAGTATTGTGTTCAGTTTTGGTCACCAAATTACAGGAAGGATATAAATAAGATTGAAAGAGTGCAGAGAAGGTTTACAAGGATGTTGCCAGGACTTGAGAAACTCAGTTACAGAGAAAGGTTGAATAGGTTAGGACTTTATTCCCTGGAGCGTAGAAGAATGAGGGGAGATTTGATAGAGGTATATATATTAATGACTTGGATGAGGGAATTAAATGCAGCATCTCCAAGTTTGCGGATGACACGAAGCTGGGTGGCAGTGTTAGCAGTGAGGAGGATGCTAAGAGGATGCAGGGTGACTTGGATAGGTTGGGTGAGTGGGCAAACTCATGGCAGATGCAATTTAATGTGGATAAATGTGAAGTTATCCACTTTGGTGGCAAAAATAGGAAAACAGATTATTATCTGAATGGTGGCCGATTAGGAAAAGGGGAGGTGCAACGAGACCTGGGTGTCATTATACACCAGTCATTGAAAGTGGGCATGCAGGTACAGCAGGCGGTGAAAAAGGCGAATGGTATGCTGGCATTTATAGCGAGAGGATTCGAGTACAGGAGCAGGGAGGTACTACTGCAGTTGTACAAGGCCTTGGTGAGACCACACCTGGAGTATTGTGTGCAGTTTTGGTCCCCTAATCTGAGGAAAGACATCTTTGCCATAGAGGGAGTACAAAGAAGGTTCACCAGATTGATTCCTGGGATGGCAGGTCTTTCATATGAAGAAAGACTGGATGAACTGGGCTTGTACTCGTTGGAATTTAGAAGATTGAGGGGGGATCTGATTGAAACGTATAAGATCCTAAAGGGATTGGACAAGCTCGATGCGGGAAGATTGTTCCCGATGTTGGGGAGGTCCAGAACGAGGGGTCACAGTTTGAGGATAGAGGGGAAGCCTTTTAGGACCGAGATTAGGAAAAACTTCTTCACACAGAGAGTGGTGAATCTGTGGAATTCTCTGCCACAGCAAACTGTTGAGGCCAGTTCATTGGCTATGTTTAAGAGGGAGTTAGATATGGCCCTTGTGGCTACAGGGGTCAGGGGGTATGGAGGGAAGGCTGGGTTCTGAGTTGGATGATCAGCCATGATCATAATAAATGGCGGTGCAGGCTCGAAGGGCCGAATGGCCTACTCCTGCACCTATTTTCTATGTTTCTATGTTTCTATGTTTCTATAAAATTATGATGGGTATAGATAGAGTGAATGCAAGCAGTCGTTTTCCACTGAGGCAAGGGGAGAAAAAAACCCGAGGACATGGGTTAAGGGTGAGGGGGGAAAAGTTTAAAGGGAACATAAGGGGGGGGCTTCTTCAGACAGAGAGTGGTGGGAGTATGGAATAATCTGCCAGATGAGGTGGTAAATGCGGGTTCTTCTTTAACATATAAGAATAAATTGGACAGATACATGGATGGGAGATGTATGGAGGGATATGGTTCATGTGCAGGTCAGTGGGACTAGGCAGAAAATGGTTCGGCACAGCCAAGAATGGCCAAAAGGCCTGTTTCTGTGCTGTAGTTTAAAAAGTGCTGATAAACTAAACGGAAGCAAAAATAGACGGTGATATACCTATCTCAAGAAATACGTATTATAATGTGGATTTTATATTGCTCAATTTTTTTTATTCATTGATTCACTCCTTTTTCCCCACCTAAGTGAGAATATATATGTGGGAGGAATACACAGGGAAATCATTTCTGTGTAATGGACATAGATTTTTTCACTTACTTTTATAGGTACTGCAATGGGGGCCCTCAACCCACAGGTAGGAGGGGCTATCCCCCACGGTTAGACTTTTCTTCTAGCCCAACCCAGGGTCATCTAGAGACCCCAGCCTTGGAATCACACCTTCGTTACCTTTTTTTTATTTTTCACATTTCTTGGTTTTTATTTGTTCAGGGAGTAGATCAATTCAATTATATTCTGCAAATTTCAATGATATACTAACAGATAAATACACATGGCTAAGGACAAAGTAAAATTCATTTCTTTTAATGTCAATGGGCTGTTAAATCCAGTCAAATGAAGCAAAATTCTATCAAAAATGAAAAAAGAACAAGCCCATGTAGTATATTTACAGGAAACTCACTTAAATGATAACAAGCATGGAAAATTAAAGAGAATGGGCTACACTAATTTGTTTTTCTCATCATATAAATCAGGACGTAGAAGAGGAGTTGCTATTCTTATCTCAAGCAAGCTAAATTTTGAAAAAGTACTCGAAATGGGAGATGAGGAGGGCAGATATATTTTGGTAAGGGGGAATATAGATGGAAATCCAGTTACTTTATTGAATAGATACGCACCCCCAGGAAGTGATATTAGTTTCTTTCAGAAAATTACTAATATTATGGTAATGGAAACAGAAGGTCTCTTGATATGTGGGGGAGACTTAAATTTACAATTACAACCAAAGTTAGAGTCTTCCAATAGAAAAACTTATGAAACAAAGTCCTTACATAAGAAAGTTAACACTCTTTTTGAGCATGTTGGTCTAATTGATATATGGAAGGATCTTTTCCCCGATAGGAGAGATTACACTCATTATTCTGCCCCCCCATTCTGTAGATACAAGAATAGACTATTTCATAATATTTGGAAAAGATAAAGACAAAATAGACACCTGTGGAATTGGGAAAATAGATGTAAGTGACCATCTGTTGATTTTGACCTACAACCAAAGAATACTATTTGGAAACTAAATTGAAGTCTACTCAATGGTTCCTATTTTAAGGAACAAATTAAAAAAGAAGTTGGTCTTTACTTAGAATTCAATGATAAAGGAGAGCCTTCACCTCCCATTCTATGGGGTACTATGAAGGCTGTCTTAAGAGGGAAAATTATAGCAATATCTTCATATAAGAAAAAGATAAGGAATAGAACATTAGAGGAATTACAAAATAAGATGAAGGAACTAGAAAAATACACAAATTGAGATACACTAGAGGAAATTAAAAAAAAATTAGGAATGAAATTAATAGTTTGGCTACACAAGAAATTAGAAAAAAAATTAATGTTTCTCAAACAGAAACACTATGAAAGTGGATCTAAATCTATGAAAATACTGGCATGGAAACTGAAAAAAAGATAGCAGAAAATACAATTCATAGAGTAAGGGATCCAAGAACAAAAGTGATATAAAAAATAAGCTAAGTGAAATTCAAGAAGCTTTTGAAATGTTTTACAAAACTTTATATTCCAGAGTTCCAGTGGGAAGCATAGCCCAGACTGACACTTTCTTGAATTCTTTAGAGTTACCCACTTTAAGCAAAGAACAAAATAGAACGATGACTGCTGACATAACTGAAGCTGAACTAAAAACTGCAATTAGTAGGCTTAAATTAAGCAAGTCACCAGGATCAGATGGATATACGGCAGAGTGGTGTAAGGAATATAGAAATGAGTTAATTCCTGTTTTGCTCCCCACACTGAACTGGGTTTTAAGAAAGGCGCAAATATCACCAAGCTGGAAGGAGGTGATAATCTCAGCTACACCGAAAGAAGGCAAGGATAAAGTGGAATGTGCGTCATTTAGACGAATATCTGTTCTTAATGTGGATTATAGATTATTTACCTCCATCATGGCCAAACGATTAGAAGAGTTTCTACCCACACCGATACATAATGGTCAGACAGGTTTTATGCAACAATGCCAAACACAAGATAACATATGAAAGACACTTCACATTATGGATCATATAAAAAAATGAAATTGAAACAATAGTGATAAGCCTGGATGCAGAAAAGGCACTTGATTCGGTTAATTGGAATTTTCTTTACAGAGTTTTACATAGTTTTGGTCTACGTGACACAATTATTAAAACTATACAGGCACTATATGACAATCCTACTGCCAGGATTAAAATCAATGGATATTTATCTAATAGTTTTACCCTAGAAAGGGGCACGAGGCAGGGTTGTGCACGGTCACCGCTACTCTTCGCATTATATCTGGAACCATTAACTCAACACATCAGACAAAATGAAGATATCAGGGGAATTACTATTAAAGGGACAGTACATAAATTGGCCTGTTACGTGGATGACATTTTGATCTATCCAGGGCAACCAACTTACCCTTTACCTAAATTGATGAAATCCATTGAACAATATGGCCAATAACCAGGATACAAGATCAACATAGATAAAACCCAACTACTTCATATAACTATAGCCCACCAAGAGAATTGAAAGTAGATATCCTTGGTCATGGCAAATAGAGTCTGTCAAATATTTGGGCATCATTATGCCAAAAGATTTGGCAAAATTATCAGAATGCAATTATCAGCCTATATATAAAAAATTGAGGAAGATATAATAAGATGGATCCTAATTTCTTTTCTTGGTCTCAGTTCAAGGATTGAATCTATTCAAATGAATATACTGCCCAGACAACTATATCTCTTTCAGACCCTACCAAAAGAGATTAACCAAAATCAATTCAATGAATGGAACATGATGCTATCAAGATATATATGGCAAGGTAAAAGGCCTAGAATTCATCTCAAAACTTTGCAATTAGCCAAGGAAAAGGGGGGATGGGGCCTACCTTCTCTTAGAGATTGCTATTTTGCAGCACAGTTGAGAGCCGTGATATGCTGGTGCAACCCATCATATGGAGCTCAATGGAAAAACATTGAGGAGAGGATATTTTCCATCCCCATACAGGCAATTTTGGCTGATAACAACCTACAAAGTTACATAAATACTATTGATAACCCATGGGTGAAATGGACTCTTAAAATGTGGAAAACTATTACAAAATATAAACTAGGGAGAGACATTGCAATTCTTAAATAGTGTGCATATGACTTGGATTTTATGCCGAACAAACTGGATGCTAGATTTAAGGCCTGGACAGCTAAAAGAATAACAGCTATTTGCAATATAATGAAAGAAGGAACACTGTTCAGTTTTGAAATGCTCAAAGAGAAACACTTATTAGAAAAACAAGACTTTTATCGATATTTACAGATGCGACAGTGTGCTAACAGGACGGTTAAAAATGTAACCAAGGCAAGTACATGTTTGATAGAACTATTTAGAAAAGCATATAATTCAGACAACGGTAGGAGAATAATTTCAAGCGTGTATAAGGGTTTGTCAAATCTTAAAACACATTCGACCTCATACACTAAAACAAAATGGGAGAAGGAAAGAGGGATAATAATATCTGAGGAAGAATGGACAATAATATGGAGGTATCAATGGTAAGTGTGCCAGTCCACAGAAATGGAGGGAGTTCGGGTGGAAAAATTTGATAAGATATTTTATTACACCCTCTCAGAAATCCCATTATGATAGAAACCTCCCTGTTTGCTGGAGAAATTGTGGAAACCAAAATGCAAATCATTATCATATTTTATGGGAATGCCCCGTTATCAAAGACTATTGGAGTGGGATACACAATGCCCTACAAGACATCTTTAAATGTGAAATACTCTGCTTTTATATATGATGATATTCCTTTTAAAGTTACGGATTCTTTTAAATATTTAGGTATTATCATCACTAAAAATTATGGAGACCTTTATAGAGCTAATATAGTTCCCTTAGTGGATTTTATGAAGCAATTATCTTCTAGATGGAATCCTCTCATACTTTCATTAGTTGGTTGAATTCAGGCAGTTAAAATGATGATCTTACCAAAATTTTTATATCTATTTCAAAATATTCCTATTTTTTGAACTAAGAAGTTTTTTGATCAGGTTGATTCTATTATTTCATCTTTTGTTTGGAATAATAAAAGACCAAGAATTGGAAAATGTCATTTACAAAAATTAAAAAGGGATGGAGGTCTTGCTTTGCCTAATTTAAGACTGTATTATTGGGTGGTTAATATACACTATGCGTGTTCTTGGTTATATTGGACCGGTAAAAATGAACGACCACCATGGGTTGATTTGGAATGGAAAGCTGTGAAATGATTTTACTTAAGTTTATTATTAGGAGCTTCCTTACCCGTACAACTAGCCAAAATTTCTATTTTAAATATCAATCCTATGATTAAGCAGTTGTTATGAATTTGGTACCAGTTTTGCAAGTTTTTTACTCTTAAAAAATTTAACCTTCTTAGTTTAATTTATCGAAACTATTTATTTAAACCTT
Organism: Mobula hypostoma; assembly: GCF_963921235.1. Classification (NCBI taxonomy): domain Eukaryota; kingdom Metazoa; phylum Chordata; class Chondrichthyes; order Myliobatiformes; family Myliobatidae; genus Mobula; species Mobula hypostoma. The sequence goes on from NC_086098.1 coordinate 63,511,788, forward strand.
CACTTAGTGATCCTACCTTTTCTCTTTGGAGGAATAAAGGAATTTATTCCTTTATGGATTTGTTTCAAGAAGGCCGATTGATGTCCTTTGAGAAATTAGTAACTAAATACTCTCTTTCATACTCACACTTCTTGCAATATCTTCAGGTCAGACATTTTTTACAAGAATATTTAAGTAATTTTCCATATATACAAGATTTTGACCTGTTAGACATTATTTTTAAAATGTACCCTTTAGTGAAAGGTTTTATTGGGAAAATTTATAATTTACTATTCCAACAGGATAATTATCCTCTAAGATTAAGCAAGATTGGGAAAGAGAGCTTAACATGACCTTGATAACAGAGGATTGGTTACGAATTTTGAAGTTGGTTTGCTCTTCTTCGATTTGTGCCAGTCATTCTTTAATTCAATTTAAAATTGTACATTGGTATTATTTGACAAAGGAGAGACTGTCTAAAATATTTCCTAATGTTAATAGTCAATGTGATAGATGTAATACCACCTAATAATAATATTAGGTGATATAATACCACCTAATAAATTGACAGTTTTGTTTCGTATAATTTCTCAATATATTCATGGTATTTCTATATCAGACCAACATGTAATTGCATTTGTTACATTATTGGCTAGAAGGGCTATTTTATTAAAATGGAAAGATGCTTCTGCTCCCACTTCGATAGAGGTGATGCTATGTCTTAGTTTGGAAAAAATCAGAAGTTGAACTTTTGATCCTCGATTTGACTTTGAGAAAAGGTGGGGCTCTTTTGCCTGCTACTCTCATTTGATTTGAGTTAATTAAGATGGTCCCCTTCTGATTCTTGGGTAAATGGATTTCGTTGGCAGATTGATGTCTTTTTTTTAATAGAAGCTTGTATGGTGTATAGCTCCGGGTTTGTGGTTCAAATGAATTATTTTGTTAGCTGTTTTTTTCTGTTTTAGTTAGTAGGGGTTCTTTTATCCTTCTTTCTTTTTTCCAGAAAAAATAGCTTTAACATTAAAAAAAAATTATTATTATTGATACACTGTTTAGTTTGGTTAATAGTTTAACTCTTATTATACATATTGATATATTGAATTGATTATTTTAATGTTTTATTTTGTTGTTGATTTTCACTAATAGTTAATAAAAGATTTAAAAATGAAAATGAAATACTCTTAGAAAGTAAGATCATATATTTTGGGTATATACCTCAAGAATGGTTGAAAAGAGATAAATATTTAATGAATATACTCCTGTGGCTGCTAAAAAGACCCTTACCAGGAAATGGTTATCACAGGAGAACCCAACTTTAAATGTATGCATGGAAATTACAATGGACATTTACAAAATGGAGAAGATAACAGCATCTGTTAATCATAAGTTGGAAAAATTTGATTCATACTGGGAAAAATGGTTTAACTATATAACACCTCATAGGTCTGATTTTATTCTCACAAGCCAATGAATATGTTGTAAAAAAAAATCACTCCCTACCTTGTACAAAGTTTTCTTCTTTTGATTGTTCTTTCTTTCCTCTCCTTTCTATAAGTGTATACCTCAGATAAATATTATGTGGAGATTTGTGACAAATGAAGGAAGGGGAGGTGGGGTGGCGTTGCTGGTTAAAGAAGAGATTAACGCAATAGAAAGGAAGGACATAAGCCGGGAAGATGTGGAATCGATATGGGTAGAGCTGCGTAACACTAAGGGGCAGAAGACGCTGGTGGGAGTTGTGTACAGGCCACCTAACAGTAGTAGTGAGGTCGGAGATGGTATTAAACAGGAAATTAGAAATGTGTGCAATAAAGGAACAGCAGTTATAATGGGTGACTTCAATCTACATGTAGACTGGGTGAACCAAATTGGTAAAGGTGCTGAGGAAGAGGATTTCTTGGAATGTATGCGGGATGGTTTTTTGAACCAACATGTCGAGGAACCAACTAGAGAGCAGGCTATTCTGGACTGGGTTTTGAGCAATGAGGAAGGGTTAATTAGCGATCTTGTCGTGAGAGGCCCCTTGGGTAAGAGTGACCATAATATGGTCGACTTCTTCATTAAGATGGAGAGTGACATAGTTAATTCAGAAACAAAGGTTCTGAACTTAAAGAAGGGGAACTTTGAAGGTATGAGACGTGAATTAGCTAAGATAGACTGGCAAATGACACTTAAAGGATTGACGGTGGATATGCAATGGCAAGCATTTATAGGTTGCATGGATGAACTACAACAATTGTTCATCCCAGTTTGGCAAAAGAATAAATCAAGGAAGGTAGTGCACCCGTGGCTGACAAGAGAAATTAGGGATAGTATCAATTCCAAAGAAGTAGTATACAAATTAGCCAGAGAAAGTGGCTCACCTGAGGACTGGGAGGAATTCAGAGTTCAGCAGAGGAGGACAAAGGGCTTAATTAGGAAGGGGAAAAAAGATTATGAGAGAAAACTGGCAGGGAATATAACAACGGACTGTAAAAGCTTTTATAGATATGTAAAAAGGAAAAGACTGGTAAAGACAAATGTAGGTCCCCTGCAGACAGAAACAGGTGAATTGATTATGGGGAGCAAGGACATGGCAGACCAATTGAATAATTACTTTGGTTCTGTCTTCACCAAGGAGGACATAAATAATCTTCCAGAAATAGTAGGGGACAGAGGGTCCAGTGAGATGGAGGAACTGAGCGAAATACATGTTAGTAGGGAAGTGGTGTTAGGTAAATTGAAGGGATTGAAGGCAGATAAATCCCCAGGGCTAGATGGTCTGCATCCTAGAGTGCTTAAGGAAGTAGCCCAAGAAATAGTGGATGCATTAGTGATAATTTTTCAAAACTCGTTAGATTCTGGACTAGTTCCTGAGGATTGGAGGGTGGCTAATGTAACTCCACTTTTTAAAAAAGGAGGGAGAGAGAAACCGGGGAATTATAGACCGGTTAGCCTAACGTCGGTGGTGGAGAAACTGCTGGAGTCAGTTATCAAGGATGTGATAACAGCACATTTGGAAAGCGGTGAAATGATCGGACAAAGTCAGCATGGATTTGTGAAAGGAAAATCATGTCTGACGAATCTCATAGAATTTTTTGAGGATGTAACTAGTAGAGTGGATAGGGGAGAACCAGTGGATGTGGTATATTTGGATTTTCAAAAGGCTTTTGACAAGGTCCCACACAGGAGATTAGTGTGCAAACTTAAAGCACACGGTATTGGGGGTAAGGTATTGGTGTGGGTGGAGAATTGGTTAGCAGACAGGAAGCAAAGAGTGGGAATAAACGGGACCTTTTCAGAATGGCAGGCGGTGACTAGTGGGGTACCGCAAGGCTCAGTGTTGGGACCCCAGTTGTTTACAATATATATTAATGACTTGGATGAGGGAATTAAATGCAGCATCTCCAAGTTTGCGGATGACACGAAGCTGGGTGGCAGTGTTAGCTGTGAGGAGGATGCTAAGAGGATGCAGGGTGACTTGGATAGGTTGGGTGAGTGGGCAAATTCATGGCAGATGCAATTTAATGTGGATAAATGTGAAGTTATCCACTTTGGTGGCAAAAATAGGAAAACAGATTATTATCTGAATGGTGGCCGATTAGGAAAAGGGGAGGTGCAACGAGACCTGGGTGTCATTATACACCAGTCATTGAAAGTGGGCATGCAGGTACAGCAGGCGGTGAAAAAGGTGAATGGTATGCTGTCATTTATAGCGAGAGGATTCGAGTACAGGAGCAGGGAGGTACTACTGCAGTTGTACAAGGCCTTGGTGAGACCACACCTGGAGTATTGTGTGCAGTTTTGGTCCCCTAATCTGAGGAAAGACATCTTTGCCATAGAGGGAATACAAAGAAGGTTTACCAGATTGATTCCTGGGATGGCAGGACTTTCATATGAAGAAAGACTGGATGAACTGGGCTTGTACTCGTTGGAATTTAGAAGATTGAGGGGGGATCTGATTGAAACGTATAAGATCCTAAAGGGATTGGACTGGCTAGATGCAGGAAGATTGTTCCCGATGTTGGGGAGGTCCAGAACGAGGGGTCACAGTTTGAGGATAGAGGGGAAGCCTTTTAGGACCGAGATTAGGAAAAACTTCTTCACACAGAGAGTGGTGAATCTGTGGAATTCTCTGCCACAGCAAACTGTTGAGGCCAGTTCATTGGCTATGTTTAAGAGGGAGTTAGATATGGCCCTTGTGGCTACAGGGGTCAGGGGGTATGGAGGGAAGGCTGGGTTCTGAGTTGGATGATCAGCCATGATCATAATAAATGGTGGTGCAGGCTCGAAGGGCCGAATGGCCTACTCCTGCACCTATTTTCTATGTTTCTATGTTTCTATGTTTCCACCTCCACCACCATCACCGGCAGCCATTCACTCACCAATCTCTGCATAAAAAACTTACCCCTGACATCTCCTCTGTACCTACTTTCAAGCACCTTAAAACTATGTCCTCTCGTGCTAGCCATTCCAGCCCTGGGAAAAAGCCACTGACTATCCACACGTTCAATGCCTTTCATTATCTGGTACACCTCTTTCACTTCTGAGATATCAACAATTCTACAAACATCCCTGTTTTTAATTTTAACACTATTACTGTTTATGCTTTTAGCTTTTGAGATCAAAATCTCTGCAAGATCATCCATAGGCTTTCTCTCTTTCCCTTGAAACATTAATTAAACCCATGGCTTGGACCAAGATTTTGATCATCTGCTCTGGCTTGTAAAAATTTCTTCTGATACTGTTCATATTGTTGGCCATTTTTTTTTCTGCTGAAAGGCTTAGGAAAATGCAACTTTTTAATGTGCCTTTAATAGCAATAGTGTTGTACAAGGCTTTGTGCTCAGCCCCCTGCTCTAATTGCTTTATACTTATGACTGTGAGGCTAAGTACAGCTCCAATATCATGTTTAAGTTTAGTGACAACAATGCTGTTGTTGAACTGACTACAGAAGCTTTGTGATGGGTTATCAGATCTATCCATACTATCCTTTGGCCTTAACAATCACAGACTTACAATTACGGAAGGCTCCCTAGAGACACCTCCTTATGTACCCTCTCGGATGAGCAGGACACTGGCTGAGCTTGATCCTGGTTGCCTGGATCCGAATTGTCTATTAGTTTTAATTGGCCCTGTTCCAACTGGTTGATGAGGTCAACATCCTTGGCAATGAAGACAATGGCCACAAGAGAAAGATTAGCGAATCACTTGAGATGGGGCATGTGGGGGACCTAAATGTAGGTTCTAAGAGTGCAGAGTTAGCTCCGCAGTGGGACCACACATTCCTAATGACGGTTTCACCTAAAAAATCAACTTCCACAGAAAGCACTGTCCATCGTCAAGCACTTCCACCATCCAGGCCATGATGACGAGGTACAGGAGCCTTAGGTCCCACACCACCACGTTCAGAAACAGTTATTAACTTCAACCATTAGCCTCTTGAACCTGTGTGGATAACTTCATTCACTTCAGCTCTAAGCTAATTCTGAAACATATGAACTCACTTCAAGGACTCTACAACTTATGTTCTCAGTATTATTTGTATATTTGTTTATTTATTTTTACTTGCACAGATTGTGTTCTTTTGCATACTGGTTGTTTGGCAGTCTTTACTTGTGTGTAGTTTTTCACTGATTCTATTGTGCTTCTTTGTTCTACTGTGAATGAATCTCAAGGTAGCAGACGGTAAAATATAAGTACTTACTTTGTTCTTTGCAGCGCTTATCTGGTTGCATTGCACCCTACATATTCCAGACATCTGCAGTTTTATCTAATAAGTATATATTCGAGGAATGTAAATTTGCAGAAAGAGTGTGGTGGGTCACTGGAGGGCACAAATGATGATACACACAGCTGATTATCTGCGTGTGCATGTGTGTATAAGACACAATTATTTGAACCAGTTATGTTTAAATTTCTGCACAGGCTTCTCCACGTCAGTATATAGAACACACATTCAAGAATTCTGGGATGTTAGCAGTAATTCAGAATACTCATTATTCACGGCCAATTTCATCAGTCTTTACACTGGAGATAGTTATGTATGGATCTATTTCTTTTAGAGCAATGACCCTACCCCCACACCCCCAGCACTATGTATTGATCTGTTGTCTACACATGTGCATTGCTCTCTCTTGCTGAAATGTGAATACGGACATCCCACCGAGCAAAAACTCATTTCAGGGAGGTAGCACCATCAATTTGCGGGAGACTCCTGGAACTTTCGGGAGAGGTGGGACGTCTGCAATAGAGTAGCTCCTTAGCAGCTAGCCAACTGGTTTAAATAACATTAGCTATGCTAATGAATGAATGACACCTGTTAAACTCACCTCAACATGTCTTTTACAATCCTAACCCACCATGGGCAATAGTCACTGTTGCAAACAGTGCAGCGAGCACTGTCATTATTTTTGACCCCTATTAGGCAGGGGTACACTTTAGTGTAGTCTGGGGTGACGTACGTTTTATATTTTCTTTTTTTGGAACACTCTGCCATGGCGCGCTCTCGCTCTCTCTCGCTCGTGGTCACTTTCTCGCTCTCATGGTCGCTCTCTCTCTCGCTTGCTCTCAAAAAAATTGATTTCTGGGACATTGTATATAATTTGTGGGCATCAGGGAGCCGCTATTAATATGCAGGAGACTTCTGGAACTTCCCGGAAAGGTGGGATGTCTGTGAATACACAAGTCAAAGCCACCTCCAGTGTGCGTGCTTTTATTTAATTGATAGATAGTTGTGCACAGGCACAATAAATTAGCACAAGTATGAACCTGAATGTCGTAAAATATCATGAACTGCACCGACAGTTACGGGATGAAACAGCAAGAGTTAAACAGCACGAGACAGCCATCAAAGGTGCTAACAAACACGAGAGTTCAGTGCAAAGTAACAGTGAAAGACACGCTGAATTTAAAGTGAAAATAATGTTGCGATGGCTTCAGTTGGGAAAGTTGGTGAATTTGATGGCACTAATGAAGACTGGGAGTGGTATATCGAGAGGGTTGAACTGTATTGTAATGCAAACAACGTGGAGGACTAAAAGAAAACCTCAACGCTTCTTAGCTTAATAGGCCCGAGAACGTACAGTCTCTTGTGCAACTGAATAACCCCTGAAAAGCTAGCAAGCAAGACATTTGATGAAATTGTTACAATTTTACAAAGTCACTTGAGCCCTAAACCACTGGTAATAGTTGAGAGATTTAGATTTTACAAAAGGAACCAATCAAAAGATGAAAGCATTGCTGAATACATTGCAGAACAGTGCAAACTTAGTACAGTACCAGTACAGTAACTTTAGAGATGGACTTTCTGATAGATAGATAGATATACTTTATTAATCCCGAGGGAAATTTGGTTTCATTACAGCCGCACCAACCAAGAATAGAGCGTAAATATAGCAATACAAAAACCACAAACAATCAACAACAAATGCAAACTATGCCAGATGGAAAATAAGTCCAGGACCAGTCTATTGGCTCGGGGTGTCTGACCCTCCACGGGAGGAGCTGCACGTTCGATGTCCACAGGCAGGAACGACCTCCCGTGCCACCCAGTGTTGTATCACGGTGGAATGTGGCCGAAGTCCAACAGTAAAAAGTTCAGTATCTGGTCTACAAACACGTTCCTTGATCATAATATGACCCAGATTGCACCATCTGTTGTTAACCAGATCAGTAAGCACCCAACTCCTTAACGCTTACCGCTCTCAGTGCACTGAGGGACAGGCATTAAGGGACAGGCTTGTATGTGGCATGCATAGTCAAACTATTCAAATGAGGCTACTATCAGAAAGAGACCTAACCGTAGAATGGGATTTGACATTGCAATGTTGTTAGAGACTACAGCAAAGGAAACAGCAGAACTACAGGAAGGGAGGTTAGGATGTGAAATGCAGAAAATGTCCCTGCATCATGCAAAAAGCCAAAATTTTATCAATGTGGCAAATCCTCCCATGATGCAAATAACTGTTGGTTCAATGAAAAAGTCAGCAAGGAGTGCCACGGGCAAGGTCACATAGAGAGAGTGCGCAAGGCAGACAGAAAGCACAACCGAGTGCAAAGTCTCAGACACAAAACTAAGCAAATGCATAAAGTTATTGAATGTAAAACAGAATCAGACAACATAGAGCCTGAGAAAGGTGAACTATGATGCCTAAAACTGCATAGTTTAACTGAAGCAGATCACAATATAATATGATCGCAAACAAGAGAAAATCTGCAGATGCTGGAAATCCAAGCAACACACGTAAAATGGCTTAGGAACTCAGCAGGCCAGGCAGCATCTGTAGGAAAAAGCACAGGCGAAGTTTCGGGCTGAAACCCTTCGGCAGGACTGGAGAAAGATGGCTGAGGAGTAGATTTGAAAGGTGGGGGGAGGGGAGAGAGAAACACCGGGCAATAGGTGAAACTTGGAGGGGGAGAAATGAAGCAAAGAGCTAGGAAGTTGATTGGTGAAAGAGGCAGAAGGCCATGGAAAAAAGAAGAAAGGGGTCGGGGGGGGGAGGGAGGAGCACCAGAGGGAAGTAATGGGTGGGTAAGATGATGAGGTGAGAGAGGGAAACGGGGATGGGAAATGCTGAAGTGCAGGGGGAGGCATTACTGGAAGTTTGAGAAATCGATATTCATGCCATCAGGTTGGAGGCTACCCAAATGGAATATAGGGTGTTGCATGCCATCAGGTTGAAGCATTCATGTGCATCCAGCAGAACAAGTGTAATCTCCCAGTGGCCACCCATTCCCATTCCGATATGTCCATCCATGGTCTCCTCCACTATCGTGATAAGGCCACACTTAAGTTGGAAGAACAATGCCTTATATTCCGTGACACCAGAAACAGAGAACGTTGTGTTAGACAAGACATCTACCAAACGTGATGTTAATCCACAGGTCCAGAGGTGCTACCCTGAAAGAAACAGAGTGCCACCCAAAAGACAGAACCTTTAGAGCTGTGTAGTTAGTTATGGACTGCTATTGTGAAAGCATTGTAGTGTTCTCGTGCAGCGTGTTGAAACTCTGACTAAACACCAAGTTAAACCGGAGCCAATGAAGACAGAGTCGTAGTAAGGTTAACCATTACTGTTCACTCTTCCACATTAACGTCTTATGGTGAAAACTGTTGATATAAAAGTACAAACATATACAGCGTCTGTTTCATTCTGGAGACCATGCGTGCTCTCTTCTTTCAGCGAGTGTCTCCCGCCGCCCGAGTAGGAAGCGAGGGGGGTCGCATCAAACCACCGCCGGGCCCGAGCTTACCCAGTGTTTGAAATTGAAAAGCCGACACATGCGCCACCCGAACCGCCGCTTCCTTAACAGAAACCACATTAATATTTTTACTTCAGACACTTTCATAGGAACTTACGGTGTTGCTTCTATAATGTTTCTTTGTGGGTAGACTCGGAGCTCTTCACGATCATGCTGCATGCATGACACCCACCTTCACACCTTCTCCGAACCAGAACTTACACTTAAGACGCGGCGAAACCGGAGGTGATGTCATCACATGCTGTGATATACCATAGACAATGAGTTTACCTTTGTTATACTGTAACTTAATTAACAACCTTTAACTAGAAAATAGTTACAAACAAATCATTTAAAACGTAGTCCCAGCAAAGTCAAATAAATGCCTTAAGGGCAACACACTCCCCGCATGACCTTTGTAAAGTCACTATAAGCATGGTATAGAACTTTAGTCTCCAGATCAGTCTTTAGGTAGAAGTAGAACGACCTCTGTAACTGGTCTCAGGTTTCCTTTTCAGGGTTCGTTGTAAAGATGTGAACCGGGTGACTGCCTGCTCTTTGTTGTTTGGTAAGCGCCGGCGCGGTTCTCTGAACAGTAGTGGGGTGACCCAGTTGTTCACTTCGTCTCTAAAGACCTTAGTGTCCATTATTTTTAAGAAGATGGCGTCTTCCACCGATGGAGCAAGTTTATTGTCATGCTTAGTTTGAGCGAAGGCTGACTGTCCCAGTGTCTTCTCAGTTACTTTACTATGCTCGTGCCTTTGCTGTGCTTCCTTGATACGTGTAACACTTGTGGAGGGCTGAGAACTTGAATGGTGGCCTCTCTCTAGCACGTTAGTCTTGAGCCTGTGAACTGTCGGTTTGTGTACGTTGCCAGGGCACACCTTTCCCATCACCACCCAGCCCAGATCCAGACGTTGGGCGAAGGGGGCGATGTATGGTCCATTGACCTGCTGCCTGACTTTCTGCACCCTAAAAATGTCTCTTCTGAGTAGCAGGAGTATTTCTGCTTCTGGATCCAGTTCTGGGATGGCTTGGCAATGTGGTGGAGATGGGGCTGGTGCAGCACTGCGCTTGGCGTCGTAATCTCGGATCGGTTATTTAAGATCTCATTGCACTCTAAGAGTGGAGGGAGACTGATGACGACTTTGCCATCCAGTGACCTGAGCTGGAAGCTTTCTGCCTTCCTGCCACATGTTTCTGAGATGCCAGAGCAAGTTCTGAGCTAGTATGGGAATGGATTACCCTTTACGCTGAGCAACTCAAAGAACTCTGGTCTCACTAGTGAGCGGTTGCTCTGGTCGTCCAGAATTACATAGGCCTTGATGGCCTTGTCTTTGGCTCGCTTTGGGTATACCTTGGTGAGGCAGATCTTTGAGCACAAAGGGCTCGACTGACCTGCACTGCAAACTTCTGTGCAGTTCGAACTGACAATAGTTGTATCAGAGTGATCCTCTCCCTCCCCGCCATCCTCTTGTGGGAGTGTAGGAGCCTTGGCAGTTTGTGGTGACGGGCTGGGATGCATGGCTCCATTGTGATTAGTGCTGTTACATTCTGAGCACTTTACGGGGAACGTACACTCTTTAGCGAGGTGGGAGGTAGAGGAACAGCACTTTAAAAATATTCTTTTTTCCTTGAGAAGGGCCTTTCTTTTGTCAAAGGTTTTGTTTTGAAAAATTCTGCATTTTTTGAGGGGGTGGGGTTTGTTGTGCAATGGACAATTTTTGCTAGGGTCATCGTTGATTGTGGAGACTTCAGTTTTATGCACTGAGACGGGTTTTTTGATGACAAAATTTTTCGAAATGGGTTTGACTGTGTTGGTGTAAGTTGTGGTGCTGCCTTGATTCATGAAGCTAGGGTCGTTTCGCCTCTTCGCCTCCTTGCACACAAATCTACTAAAATACTCAAGGGGAGGGAATCGACCACCGTTCTCTTCCTTGTACTCTGAGCCAATAGACACCCATCTTTCCTGCAGCCCAAATGGAAGCTTGTCCACAATTAGTCCAACTCCGCGTGAGGTATCCGGATACGACAGGCCAGTTAAATCGTCGTCGTCTTTAGCACCTTGAATCTCCATGAGTAAATCTCCGGGTTCTCGTAATTTAGTGTGGTCCTTGGCTGACACCCTAGGAAAATTGTCCAGCTGTTCAAATACCGCCCTCTCAATAATTTCAGGGGCCGTATAACAGTCCCAAAGTCTCTCCCATGCTTTGTGTAAGGCTTGCTTGGGGTTGTTGACGTACACTGAGCGTATGCGCTTCACCCTTTCACTTGATTCCTTTCCCAGCCATTTAGTCATAAGGTCCAACTCTTGGGTTGTTGTGAGCTGGACTCCGCCGGTGGCACTGGTGTATGAGGAGTACCATGCGCGGTAATTTTCAGGCTTATCGTTAAACTGGTACAGTCCTGAATTGACGAGGTCTCGTCGCGCTAAATACTGTGCCAAGGGTTCTGCTGCAGGTGGCGTGCTAGCTGGGGGAATATGTTGGGAAACATGACTGAGGGTGTACGTTCATGATGGGATTTGAAGTTCTGACTTCAGCCTTTGTCTCTGATCTCGCCGGATCCAGTAAGTTTGGTGTTGGGAAGTATTCGTAGTCAGCCCCTTCATACTTGAGTTTGTGGCAAGGTTGCAATTGTGAGTTGTTTTCCCAGGTGGACGTGATGCAACGAAGCTTCCCTGTGATTTCACATGAGATGTGACGCCAACAGGCAATTATGGAGAGGGAGAATGAATCTGCAGGTCAATTTGGAATTGGACATATTCGCTGGTGCGTTCCAATTTGGCCCTTTCTGACATAGATTTTTTTGCTTCGTCTAGAACGTGCATTTCTTCAGTGTTTTCCAACACTTGTGCTTCCACCGCGGCCACATCAGCTTCTCGTTGTAGCGTCAGCACTTCTAACTCTGTATCTATCCTTGCCCTTTCCTTCTGGTTTTCCACTTCCCTGGCAGCTTTTACCATTTTCAGTTTTGCTACTTGGTTAGCGAATGACACTCGCACCTTGGCGGCTTCTGCTTTAGCCCTTGCGAGGGCAGCCACACTTGTTGACGTCCTTCTGCTCTTGGTGCTGGATGCAAGCGACTTGGTGCTTGATCGCGAAGCCATCGTACCACTTGTCGAAACACCGAATGATTCCACCTTTTCACTGTAGTGTTCTCGTGCAGTGTGTTGAAATTCTGACTAAACACCAAGTTAAACCGGTGCCAATGAAGACAGAGTCGTAGTAAGAGTAACCATTTACTGTTCACTCTTCCACATTAATGTCGTATGGTGAAAACAGTTGATAAAAAAATACAAACATATACAGTGTCTGTTTCATTCTGGAGACCACGCGTGCTCTCTTCTTTTAGCGAGTGTCTCCAGCCGCCTAAGTAGGGAGCGAGGGGGTCGCGTCAAACCGCCGCCGGGCCCGAACCCACCCCACGTTTGAAATTGAAAAGCCGACACATGCGTCACCCGAACCGCCGCTTAACAGAAACTGAGTTAATATTTTTACTTCAAACACTTTCATAGGAAATTATGGCATTGCTTCTATAATGTTTCTTTGTGGGTAGAAACGGAGCTCTTCACGATCATGCTGCACGCATGACACCCACCTTCACACCTTCTCCGAACCGGAGGTTACACATAAGACGCGGCGAAACCGGAGGTGACGTCATCACATGCTGTGATATACCATAGACAATGAATATACCTTTGTTATACTGTAACTTAATTATCAACCTTTAACTTTAACTAGAAAATAGTTACAAACAAGTCATTTAAAACGTAGACCCAGCAAAGTCAAATAAATGCCTTAAGGGCAACACAAGCATGTTTATTTGGAATAGGGGTTTATGAAAGGGAAATTGGATGTTTTGAACATATAAAGTTTATGTTGCATTAATCTAAAGGGGGAGGAAGTGTAATATATGGATCTATTTGCTTTGGAGCAATAACTCCCCTCCCTTAGCACTACGTATTGATCTGTCGTCAGCGCATACACTGCTGTCTATGCATTCTCAATGCTCTCTCTCTCACTGCAATGTGAATACACTAGTTTAGCCATCTCCTTTGTGTGTGTTTTATTTTATATATATATATAGTTATGCACAAACACAACAGAGATAAGCAATCTAGAAAAGTATATGGACATTGGACAGAGGTGATGAAAATATTGGGTAGTGTTGCTATGCATCATGATGTGATAACATCATCCCTTCTTAATACATATATAATATCATGATGTGCCTACCATGTGTGATTTTAGCCATGATACTGGAACTAACTGACAGATGTCCAGCTACATATGCTCCCCGCAGAAGTACAATAGATGGAAAACAATTCTTTTCATCTGCAACTTGACTTCCATTAAGATACTTACATCAATGTACAATTGACTCAGTGTCAAACCCAAGACAATGCTGAGGCATTAAACTTCCATTAAACTGGTTAGGCAATGCATTTCCCACACTGATGCACCACTTCAATTTACAATTGAGCTATTCTTGAGAACTAGCCACAGCAGACACGCATAATATTGTAATCAGGGAATTTGGTTTCTGAAGGTCACTTACAGTCATTTAGGGAATCTTGCACTAACTAAGAAATACACTGTTTAAATCTACTAAAATTGATGAAAACGTTCCCCTGATGAATTGAAAAATTTCCCAAAATATGCTGCTCTGAGCTTGTCCCTTCAAGAGGAAGTTATTGCAGGACAGTATGTTTTGAGACAGCAGAGGTTTCTTCATTATTTAAATCCATACACTCAATGTTACTTTGATTATTTTCCTTTAGATGCAATTGCTGTCTCCTTATCTTTTACATTAGGGAAACATTGTCAGTCTAGTTTGATAACAAGCAAGAAAGTAGAGTTACAGTGCACATTGCAATTTACAAAGTTTACTACATGACAAAATGGTAATACAGTTTCCAATCTAGTCACGATTTCATGAGTGAACACAAAAAGCAGTTAGGTTTTACACCAGAAGACAATGTTAAGACAAGGGCAGTAGCAAATTGTGAAAAGCTCAACCATATCAAAAGTTCTGATTAAAAAGGCCTTTGATGTGTGACACTGGAAACATACCACAAAATCATAGACACTTCAGTTGAGTAATGCACCCATTTAGAAATGTTAATCTGGAATGGTTTTAGAACATTACATTAAAGGGTTGGACAATAGCTGTGGACAAACATAGATTCCAAATTCCAAATAATGCATTAGCAGTAAAAAAAATTGAAAATCTGATTCTACTCCTGATTTTTGATATAAATTCAAGAAAATTTAATTCAGCCTATTTAATTTCCTTTTGCTTTTGTGCATGTGAACTATGTAGTTCACGAGAACAGTTTCAGGCTAAAGACTACAGGAATAATAGATACAAATTCCTGCGAATGAGTTAACAAATCTGCTTACAACAGCACCCACAGTTCATCATGTCTTCATTTGGCAGTGACCAGTCATAAGGAGTGTGTTGACCTTTGCAGGAAGGCATGATGCCTCTTCCTACCAGGAAATCCCTACGTTGAAGGAGTTAGGCAATCAGAGAAATCTGGGGACAAGTGTCTCCACAGAAGGAAAACTAGTAAAAGAATAAAAAGGAACAATGGAGAACAATAGAATTAGAAGGGGAAGGCTTCCTACAAGGGGATAGTGATATTATCGTACTTGATAATGTCATTAACCCTGCAGTTAAAAAGGATTTATGAGTTTATATATAAAAAAAATAAATATATTCTAGCATCCTAGCTATTCGCCTCTGTATCACCTCCCATCTCAAGAGATATGAATATGTTTCTGTAGCGATCTCAGAAGAGTTCTGATCTATATTGTCTCAGCCATGTGGCAGGGCTATATCAAAATGATAGCCTGGGTCTGAATGATATCTGACAGTGTATTACTTATGTGTTGGTGCATGAGTAGCTTCCATGGAATGAGTCAATTTATTTTTATTTTCATTAATTTTAATGGGAAAATGGGATTAGCAAACTGGGTAACATGTAATTTACTCCTTATCTTGACTGAAGTAGACATTACAGCTTGAGTATTAGCTCCAAAAATCTATTTGAAACCTTTCAGTGACTTTCTCTGACTTCAAATCCTTAATAACCTTGTCAGTGAAACAGTTTATCAGTATTCCACAGCAAGCCTTTGAACTGCTGCGAGTCAGCCCTCATACAACTGAAAGCTATAATTGTCCATTAATAATAAAACATGCTGTGGTTGTTTTAGACAGGGTGTAGTTTTAGTTTATAGGTTGCAATGTTTTGGAAAGGCTTGTCAGTTCCATTTTCTTTCAAAGTTGCCGTGCAGTCGTCCATAGGGAATACTGAAAGAACTGTATCTACTCAGGTCCTTCTAAAGCAAACCCAGCATAATTCTACAATCTGAATGCTGATTAATGAAAAAGATGTATTTCCAAAATAGCAAAGTAATGTTTGCAAAATAGCAGTAGTTACCACACTCCACCGATGACAGCTTATGTGGAACACTATACGCTTTTCTTAGTGCTTTAGTATGTTGAGACAGCATTTGTCATATTAATTTTAGTATTATAAACTATAGAAGGACTGAATGATACAGTGAGTGAAAGCTGTGCCATTTAAACTCTGATGTTTACATTGCTGATTAAAGATTGCAGATGTATTTCTTTCTGCTGAGCAGAGCCGAGAATGAAACACCAAAGCCAAGGAATTTAGTTGGACTATGGCTGTTTCAAATCATATATTAACCATTCAAGATTCCTTCTACATTCTGCCTGTTGTAATGGTGAAGGTTATGAGTCTTGTGCTTGAAACTGATGTTGCCCACAGAAAAATGATATTTAGCTGTGTTGCGCTGCAGTGCGGAGCAGGGGTACTCCTCCTGAGTCTGTATTAAATATATGGGACACTCTCAGCCACAGCTTGAAGCAATTTGAATTATCTTCCCTCATGGACTTCTCCTAGAAAGTAACCTCCCCTCTGAAACTAATGATCACTGTTCGTCCCAATCTAATCAAATCATCTGCTATCCACAGCCTTTTTTCAGAACTCAGTGGAACTGAATCCAATTTTAATCCCACCTAAAGTTAATGAACAATGAGCACTGCTGCCTCACGTTTCCAGATACTTGGATTCTATCCTTCCTTTGGGCTCTGTCTGTGTTTGGTTAGCATACTTCCCCATGACCATATGAGCTTTATTTTGGTTCCATTGTTTCCTTTCATGTGTTCAATGTGCGCCAACAACCTATTCCACCCATTCACAGTCCAGCAAGATGTTCAACTGGGTGCAGTTATGGTCACTCCAACTATAGGAAGGACAGCAAAAATCTGAAAAAGTTGCGGAGAAGATTCAGAAGGATGTTACTGGGACTGAGACTGGAGTTAGAAGGAGAGAATGGATAGGATGATGACGGTTTTTCCCTTGGAGGCTGAGGGGTGATCTTATGGAGGTCTATAAAATCATGAGGGGCATAGATAAGGTCACAGTCTTTTTGCCCCAGGGTAAGAGAGTCTAAAAACTAGAGAGTGTAGGTTTAAGAAGAGAGGGGAAAATTTTAAAAGGATCTGCGCGACAAGTTTTTTTACACAGAGATTGGTGGGCATATGGAACAGGCTGCCAGAGGAAGCTGTAGAAGTACATAGTCATAGTCATAGTTATAGTCATACTTTATTGATCCCAAGGGAAATTGATTTTCGGTACAGTTGCCCCAACCAAGAATAGAGTATAAATATAGCAATATAAAACCATAAATAATTATATAGTAATATGTAAATTATGCCAGGAAATAAGTCCAGGACCAGCCTATTGGCTCAGGGTGTCTGACCCTCCAAGGGAGGAGTTGTAAAGTTTGATGGCCACAGGCAGGAATGACTTCCTATGATGCTCAGTGTTGCATATCGGTGGAATGAGCCTCTGGCTGAATGTACTCCTGTGCCCAACCAGTACATTATGTAGTGGATGGGAAACATTGTCCAAGATGGCATGCAACTTGGACAGCATCCAATTACAATGTCTAGAAGGCACATGGATAAGATAGGTTTAGACACTGGAAAATGGGACTAGCACAGACAGTCAACTTGGTTGATGTGGACAGGTTGAGCTGAAAGGCCTGTTTCTGTACTTTGTAACTCTATGACTTTATGACTCTGACATTTGTAGGATTTGTGTGTTTCCACCTTTTTCTCGTTCTTGATGCATGCTATCAGGAGCACCCGGCAACTCTGTGGTGGAAGGAGTCTAACACCCCATCCACCTGCCCCTTCTGTTGAGGGGTCTGTAATTCTCATGTGGCTACTTTGGCTGCCTCAAAACTGAGCAAGATTTCGGTGACCCAGAGTAATTACATAAAACTACCAACCAGACTGTCATGTAGACTTTACTCACAAAGTATCTCAAGAAAATGTGAAAACTAAGCAACTGTTAATGATGAAGGCAAGGTTCCCAGGGGAAGATTGTCTTATTGGACATAAAATCATCAAATGTCCATAAAGTCAAGCATTTGTGATGACAGAGGTGAATCAAAGTTTAATGATACTGCTGATTTTATAATTTCTGGTGATAACTAATTGTGAAAGAAGATGAATGCAGTAGATTTTTGGAAGAAATTATTAATTCATACCATGTTCACCAACACGAAGGCCCAGCTACATGCTTTTTCACACATATTATATATCTGCCAGAGGTACAGTACCTGGCAAAATGAATGATCAACTTCGACGTGAATGTACCAAAGCCAAGGGAAACAGCTTGGAAGCACACACAGAGGAACAAATTCAGACCTACACATTGCATGTTGAGGATGCAGCCCTTTTGAAATGAGGTGACACACTGACAAGCAAACAACTCCAAATGACATGCAGCCAGTTGAAGAGGTTCTATGATCACAAAATCGCATAGTTCGGAAAGCATGACATAAAACACATCATCCTTCAAAGCATTCAAAACATCATCCACCATCCACCGTCCAAATAAATAATTTCAAGATCAAAAAAGTAACTGGGAATTCTCAGTGGATGAAACTGCCAATGCCCTCACATATAGAATAAGTTAATGGTTATCAATCATGCAAGTTGAAACACCACGAAAGCTGGATTTCTCAGGTAGTATCTGAAGACTCGGTAGTTCAGGCAGCATCTGTGGAAAGAGAAACAGTCAGCATTTGGGGCCTAAAATCCTATGTAAGGAAGAAAACCTATTTCAAGCTGCATAGAGGGGAAGGGATGAAGGTGACAATGGGAATGCCAGTGAAAGAGTGGAAACCAAAAGAATGATACTGAGTAGCGTTGGCTGAGAGAGTGTGAGAAAGTTTTCTAGAGGCAACTTATCTGTTGTACAGAGGTGTAAATAGTGGGAATATAAGAAAGCATAAAACCATAAGACCATAAGACATTGGAGCAGAATTAGACCATTCAGCTCATCAAGTCTGCTCCGCCATTCAATCCTGGCTGATCCCGGATCCCACTCAACCCTATATACCTGCCTTCTAGACATATCCTTTGATGCCCTGATTAAGAAGCTATCAATTTCTGTTTTAAATAAACATAATGGCCTGGCCTGCACAGTCAGCTCTGGCATGAATTCCAGAGATTCACCATGCACTGCTAAAGAGATTTTTCCTTACCTCTGCTCTAAATGGACATCTCCCAATTCTGAGGCTGTGCCCTCTGGTCTGAAACTCCTCCACTTTCGGAAACATCTTCTCCACATTCACCTTTCGATATTCTATAGTTTTTCAGTGAGATCCTCCCTCATTCTTCTAAACTTCAGTGAGTATAGGCCCAGAGCCATCAAATGTTCCTCATATGTTAAACCTTTCATTCCTGGGTCATTCCCATGAATCTCCTCTGGACCCTCTCCAATGTCAGCACATCCTTTCTGTGATAAGGGGTCCAAAATTGCTCACAATATTCCACGTTTTGTCTGACCAATGCCTTATAAAGCCTAATCATTACATCCTTGCTTTTGCATTCTAGTCCTCTCAAAGTGCATGCTAATATTCCATTTCCCTTCCTCACCGCCGATTCAACTTGCAAGTTAACATTTAGGGAATCCTGCACGAGGACTCCCAAGTCCCTCTGTACCTCTGATGACCTTACTAATCCAATTCAATTGTACCCCATGTCTTAGCCTGGACAGTCGGCCGTGGCAATGAAATACACAGATTCACCACCTTCTGGCTAAAGAAATTCCTCTCATCTCTGTTCTAAAAGGGTATGCTTCTAATCTGACGCTGTGCCCTCTGGTCCCATACTCCCACACTGTAAGAAACATCCTCACCATATCCACTCCATCTAGGTCTTTCAATATTCGATGGGTTTCAATGAGATTCCCCCTCATTCTTCCAACTAAACTCCAGTGAGTACTGGTCCAGAGCCATCAAACAGAAATAAAAGAGAATGCCATAAAAATTCAAGTAACACACATCAAAGTTGCTGGTGAACGCAGCAGGCCAGGCAGCATCTCTAGGAAGAGGTACAGTCAACGTTTCAGGCTGAGACCCTTCGCCATAAAAATCCAATAGGAAAGGCTGTTTCTGCAGAGAGAAAAACGGAGATCCATAAGAACTGACCAGGCTTTGAATAAAATGCAGATGCTGTAAATTTGAAACAAACCACAAAAGGTCAGAAATATTTAGCAGGCCAGGCAATACCTGCAGAGGAGAAGCAGGACTATTTCCTTAAATCAACAGTCCCCCACAACCCTACCCTGAGAAGTCACTACCCCAAAATGTCAGCTCTGTCCCCTCCCCAGCTATAACTTCCTCAAATGCACAAAAATATTGCATTTTATTCACCACTTGGGTATGCTCAGTGGGGCGGGGGGCATTTTCTATGGTTTTACAGGGGACTTGACTGGCCACTAGCACTAAAGATATTCATATTTCAGCACACCAGAAATAAACATTGCGCAAGTTCTAGGCAAATTTGTGCATTGTTTCTTTAAGACTATGTGTGGTTCTGGGCATCCCTTTATTTTGGATATGGCTATAAGGAAAACAACCATTGTTTCACGGTTTCCTCAGCAGTGAGCCTACATAATTAATCACAGATATAAGGGCTTTATGTCCTTCAATTCAGCTCAGTCTTGTAGCTTATAACTTATGTTTCCTAATTTATCAAGGGCACCTCATTCAATGAACTATGATAGAATGTTATATCTGTGAACATGACTGCTTTTACAAAAGTGGGTAAAGCAGGGTGCTGTGAAATGCAGTGCTGACTCTGCCACTTTCCCTTCAAGGGTTCTTACATGTTCCGGAGGAAGAGAAATCGGCCAAAGAATACACTAAAATAAAGTTTCTATCGCAAAATATGATTTACCTCATTGCTGCGGAAAATGTTATCTGTGAAGGAGCAAATAAAAAGAAGGAAAAATCTGCGTTAGAATGCTGAGAATTACGTCTCTGCAGGAAGCACTGACTCAAGAAGACAACATCTATCATCAAAGATCCCCACCATACGGATTCTGCCATCTTCTCGCAACTCCTTCCAGGCAGGAGGGACAGAAGGCCAAGAGCCCACACCAGATTCAACAACACAGCTACTTCCCTTCAACAATTCATTTCTTGAATCAAGCAGGACAACCCGAATCATGACAATTTAGCAATATGATGACCACTTCGAATGCTTTGCACTAAAATAGACTTCAGTTGTTATATTTATTCTAATTGTGTTCCTTCTTGTAAAAATTATGTTTAATATACATTTTTCTTGTGAACAGTACTTATCTGATTCTATGTACTTGTGATACTGTGCACCTGTGCATACAGATACTTGTGCATATGATAATAAACTTAACTCAGCTTTGACTTTGACCTTCACTACATGGTTCTGCAGTGCTTGAAAGAAGCTTCTCCCACATGTTCTCAAGGGTAACAAGGTAGAACATAGCCATAATGTTCTGCCAAACTAGTTAAACTAGTAATTAAATGCCTAACTAAACTAATCCCTTCTGCCTACATGACGTCAATATGCCTTCATTTTTTGCACACTCTTGTGCTTATCTCAAATGTCTGTATCATATTTGTTTACATTATCACTTCTGGCAGAGCATTCCTGCACTACAACTCTCTATGTGAAAAAACTTGCCCCACACATCTCCTTTAAATTACCCCCTTCATGTTAAATGCATGCCCTCTAGTATTAGTCATTTCAACTTTGGAAAAAAAGATACTGGCTGTATATCTATGCCTTTAATAATCTTATCAGCTTCACTAAGGTCTCCCCTCAATCTCTGGCCTTCCAGGATAACAACCTAAGTTTATCCAGACTCTTCCTTTAGCACATGCCCTCTAGATCTCTTCCACACCCTCTCCAAAGCTTCTGGATTGTTACTATAATGGAACAACTAGAATTAAGTGCAATACTCCAGATGCCTCCTAACCATAGTTTTATAAAACTGCAACATATTTTTCTGATATGGCCGCTAGGAACTAGCTTTGCTAATGGTGGACACATCTTAGATAATTATTGCTTTAATAGTCAAAATGTTATTCTGCAGTTTATTCCCATGGACACTAAATATGCTCGTACCCACTGTTCAAATAATGGTCTGAGGTTATGTGTTGTAAAAATGAAACTGTATTCTGTCTATGAGAGGCACTCATAGGGGGAGTTAGGTAAAGATTGCTTTTGTTAAATTATGACACCTGGCACGTGACCATAGTTTCTGCAGATTACTTGCAGAGACATGGTTTCCAGGTGTATGAAGCAGTTTTTCACTATAAAAGCAATTGGCATTTCTACTGATGCAGGTCTGGCTTGCAGCTGTATTTTCTGTACCACCGACTAAACAAAACAAGGTGTTATTTGTGAATAATGTCACCAGATGACAGCCAAAAGAACATTTTCCTGATCAAGAACATTGGACATTTTGGAGACAGCATATGTCTATTTCTTGTAACAAGTCGATTGCTTATTAATTGATTTCCTTCCCATCATCTCTTTATAAATTTGTTTATTATTATCACATACATATACTGTGGTACAGTGAAAAACCTGTCTTGTATTCTGTTCATACAGATCAATTCATTACAACAGTGCATTGAGGTAGCACAAATAACAGAATGTAGAATAAAATGTTACAGTTACAGAGAAAGAGTAGAGCAGGTTAACAATAAAGTGCAAGATCATAACATGCTCTTCATTGCTCTATGGAAACATAATAGTTGCTTTCGGACTGAAAGTCAGAGCATTGTTTTCTGTGCCACCTATATAGCAGCAACCCTAGTTTTTCACCCATTTTCACAGACTGAATTAGACTGAATAAAACCTTGCTATTCTGTTTGGCGCAACATTGATACACAACATTCCTATCAAATGTGCTACTGCACTCAACCCCACCATTCCCATCCTCACTATGTCAGGCCTCTGCTTACAGAACAGTAGTAGTTCCTTTCCCTGCTTCAATCCTTCACAGGAATTATTCATGCTTTAACTTCCTCATTATGATCACTATCTCAACTCCAGCAAATCATATACACTCAGTGGCCACTTTATTAGGTAGAGGAGACAACTATTAAAGTGGCCACTATATGTATGTTCATGGTCTACTGCTGTTATAACTCGTCTACTTCACGGTTCGATGTTTTGTGCATTCAGGGATACACTTTTGCACACCACCGTTGTAACGCATGGTTATTTCAGATACTGTCGCCTTCCTGTCAGCTTGAATCTGCCTGGTCATTCTCCTCTGACCTTTCTCATTACTGAGGTGTCTTTACCCACAGAACAGCTGCTCGCTGGATGTATTTTATTTCTACACCATCCTCTGTCAACTCTAGAGACACTTGTGCATGAAACACCCAGGAGATCAGCAGTTTCTGAGATACTCAAACCACCCTGTCTGGCACCAACAATGACTCCACTGTTAAAATCACTTAGATCACATTTCTTCCCCATTTTGATGTTTGGTCGAAACAACAACTGAATCTCTTGATCACATCTGTATGTTTTTATGCGTTGAGTTGCCACCACAAAATTGGCTGATTAGATATTTGTATTAACGAGCAGGCTGTACCTAATAAAGTGACCACTGACTGTACATTCCTTTGAAAAAACCATCTAGGAACAACATGCATCCTTATTCAAGAAAAGAGTAAAGAAGGAAAAGGTATTGGTAAGTTTTCACTTGTTTTGGGATGTCCCAGAATGCCTTATGGGCATTGAAGTACTATTTAAGATCATTCCAGGAACTCAGATGAGAGTTGGAGACTGAAGTTTTCCCCTGCCCTCTACATTTATAAATGGCAATATGATTACCATGGGGTGTGAAGAAGTCCTGAATGAGGGATTTCATGTAACTGATAGTAAGTCTTATCCTGTGGTGAATTATCTTTATAGTGGTTGAGAGATTACGTCATCTTTTATGTTACAGTTTACAGTTATTCCTTTCCTGACTCTCTGCCCTCCTTGCTGAGAGCTAAACCCAGCCTTGTACTCATAGCTGTTCTGGTAGTCAATGTCTGTTATGTCATCCGAAACAATTCCTCGTGAATAAGCTTTTCACCACTGCCACAAATTATCAAAATTGCAGCTTTTCCTTTTGATTGAGCACTCTATTTTTACCCTCCCTCTCCAAACAGAATAGGAACAAGATATACTTGTGCCTATATGGGAATACACCAGGAGGTGCTCTATCCTTCCCATAGCCAACCTTCCCAAATTCCATACTTGCTGAACTCTCATAATTCCATGCTGCTTTCAATAATACAGAAATACCCTTCATACTTGCAGTTTATCCTGTACAATCAAGTACCCTTGCTCCATATAGGCTCACTCACTATTTTCCTTACTGTTATCTGCTGCTGTGTACAGAATAAACTACTTTTAAATAAGTTTTAATGATAATGTTGGTAATTAGACATCACTGTACAGTAATCTATCTTAATATTCTGATTAATTTCTGATTGCTTATACCTACAGTATCTCTTAAACCTTGGTTACTGATGGTCAAGTTATAGTCTTTGTTGATCTACTTACCCCATCATTCTCAGATGCGTACTCCACTCTTTTTCCAGAAACTCCTCAGTCTTTTTCTGAGTACATTTACTGCTGATTCCTGTTGACCCAAGTTCTGTTTCAGTTTAGCTACTTGTTCCAGTAGTTCTGTCTTTTACTTCTCATCCCAGTGCATCTGCCAATAGTCACACTAATATCCCCTGCAAGGCCTTTAGAGTGGAACTTGGCATCTATGAAATAACTTTACAAGATGGACTACTCTCTTCCTGGATAACTTGAACTTACCCCTCCTTGACAAATAATTTACCAGCAAGATACCATGCATCACCACCTGCTTATTCAAAACCACTTTACATAGAACATAGAATAGTACAGCACAGTACAGGCCCTTCAGCCCACAATGTTGTGCCGACCCTTAAATCCTGCCTCCCATATAACCCCCCACCTTAAATTCTTCCATATACCTGTCTAATAGTCTCTTAAATTTCACTAGTGTATCTGCCTCCACCACTGACACAAGCAATGCATTCCACGCACCAACCACTCTCTGAGTTAAAAACCTTCCTCTTATATCCGCCTTGAACTTCCCATCCCTTACCTTAAAGCCATGTCCTCTTGTATTGAGCAGTGGTGCCCTGTGGAAGAGGGCTGTCCACGTTATCTATTCCTCTTAATATCTTGTATACCTCTATCATGTCTCCTCTCATCCTCCTTCTTTCCAAAGAATAAAGTCCTAGCTCCCATAATCTCTGATCATAATGCATAATGATCATAATGTGGGAGGAGAAGATGGCGATGCGACACAGTGCGCATAGCCTCTCCGGTGAAATGATATTGCATTTGTTAAATAGAGTACCGTGCACAATTCTGATTTGATGGAGACAGCCGTGACAGCACGGAGGAACATCTGGAGTAACTTCTGAAATGCCCGATTCGCTGCCGCTGCTACTGTGCGATCGAGAGTCTCCAGAGGGAAGGCCCCAAAATCCTTGGCTTTGCCTGCTGCTGGTGGCCAGGGCTGGGGTCGAAGCATTCGGCAGAGATGGTGCTCGGTGCTCGGTGTTGGAGGGCTGGTCGGAGGCTTGAAGTTTTCGGACGACTCAGAGTTGGACTGTGGTCGGGTATGACAGGGAGAGTTTTCTTCCTTCTCTCGTCTGCGTGTGATGTGGGACTTTTGAGAGACTTTGAACGATTTTACCGTGCTCATGGCCTGTTCTTCATCAAGTTACGGTATGGCTTGCACTGTTGTAACTATATGTTATGATTATGTGGTTTTTGTCCGTTTTTCAGTCTTGGTCTGTCCTGTGTTTCTGTGATATCACACCAGAGGAATATTGTATCATTTCTTAATGCATGCATTACTAAATGACAATAAAAGAGGACTGTGTGTCCTCATAATCTAATCTAATCTAATACTCCGTAAACCAGGCAGCATCCTGGTAAATCTCCTCTGTACCTTTTCCAATGCTTCCACATTCTTCCTATAGTGAGGTGACCAGAACTGGACACAATACTCCAAGTGTGGCCGAACCAGAGTTTTATAGAGATGCATCATTACATCGCGACTCTTAAACTCTATCCCTCGACTTATGAAAGCTAACACCCCATAAGCTTTCTTAACTACCCTATCTACCTGTGAGGCAACTTTCAGGGATCTGTGGACATGTACTGCCAGATCCCTCTGCTCCTCCACACTACCAAATATCCTGCCATTTACTTTGTACTCTGCCTTGGAGTTTGTCTTTCCAAAGTGTACCACCCCACACTTTTCCGGGTTGAACTCCATCTGCCGCTTCTTGGCCCACCTCTGCATCCTATCAATGTCTCTCTGCAATCTTTGACAATCCTCTACACTATCCACAACACTACCAACCTTTGCGTCATATGCAAACTTGCCAACCCACCCTTCTACCTCCACATCCAGGTCGTTGATAAAAATCACGAAAAGTAGAGGTCCCAGAACTGATCCTTGTGGGACACCACTAGTTACAACCCTCCAATCTGAATGTACTCCTTCTGCTTTCTACAGGCAAACCAATTCTGAATCCATCTGGCCAAACTTCCCTGGATCCCATGCCTTCTGACTTTCTGAATAAGCCTACCGTGTGGAACCTTGTCAAATGCCTTACTAAAATCCATGTAGATCACATCCGCTGCACTATCCACATCTATATGCCTGGTCACCTCCTCAAAGAACTCTATCAGGCTTGTTAGACACAATCTGCCGTTCACAAAGCCATGCTGACTGTCCCTGATCAGACCATGATTCTCTAAAATGCCCATAAATCCTATCTCTAAGAATCTTTTCCAACAGCTTTCCCACCACAGACGTAAAGCTCACTGGTCTATAATTACCCTGACTATTCCTACTACCTTTTTTGAACGAGGGGACAACATTCGCCTCCATCCAATCCTCCGGTACCATTCCTGTGGACAATGAGGACATAAAGATCCTAGCCAGAGGCTCAACAATCTCTTCTCTCGCCTCATGGAGCAGCCTGGGGAATATTCTGTTAGGCCCCGGGGACTTTAAGCCTGTCTTACTCCTGGAAAGCTCATGAAATCTGTAATCTTCCCCTGCTCTCTATAATTACAATAAGTGGACATCATAGTTCCAGCCCGCTGCACATGTATAGGGTCGGGGAGGACTGCAGTTCTTCATGGCTTCCCTGAGCTAGCAGAAAGTCAAATAGATATTTCACACTGAACCACCAGGCAAATAAATGGGTAGTGTTGAATCAGAATAAAAACAATTAGGGACCAATGATCACAAATGAGGCAGAATCAAAAAATGCTTCATTTGTTCGATCCTGTCTAATGACACATCTTACATCCTGATTAACAATTGCTGAATTGATCTTGGAAGTGTAGCTTGTCATTTTGCACCACACAGTTCACAGAAACAGAAGTGAGATAGTGATCAATTGGTGAAGGATAATGACACTATTGTACCATTTCCTACCACCTGTACTGGAGTATTAGGAATATCAGTCTAGGTGATGTGTCAACTCTCAGAGTTAGGCAACATGGGTCTTGAAGCCTTCTGACTGAGAGACAGGAGTGTTATCATTAGGCAAAACAAACACAATATTGTCTGTAAACAAAAACACAAATCAGCAAATTGATGCTCTGCACATACAAGCCATCCAAGTGGCCACAGCAAGGCCAACATTAATAATATTTTGGAATGTTTGAAATTTATCTCAATCCAGACACTCTGGATTTGGAACTTTAGATTTGATGCTCATCTCTAGTTGGCAGGCTATCAAAATCTTTGCAGCTGGCTTAAATTGTCCCTATTCGGGATTATATTCACAATATTCAGCACTAACTGAACAGAAGCTTTGAAAAGGTAGATTTTTGCATCTAACCTACAAGAACAAAATAGAGTGCTTTAAAGTTTCAGTTTCTTTCCAGCTAAAATTGAAAGTATGAAACTATTGCAACTTCTTATACTGTGGCAATTAAATGTGAACAGAGCATGAATCTCAACTTAATTTTCCCTTCATTTATAATATGTTTGCAGTTCACAAATTGAAAAAAAACCTTCATTTGATCAGATTAATTGAATTAAATAATACACTTTTTTCTTGGTTTTTCTGTACTGAGAATGATGTGATCTTTAGCTGTTTTTTTAAAACTTGCATTAAGGAGGCAAGAATCCAGTGTCTGGCAATAAGGAAGACCTCAATTCAATATTTTTTCCTAAGAACAAAGCCACTACAGTGCACCATGATGTTCCTTTTAGGTATGAGCTCTGAATACACAGGGGAGAACTGAAGCCAGAACCTGCTGCTTCAAAGATGAAGTATTGGTAATTGAACTGAGCTCTGGTGAGACGGGGCAGTGGAGCAGTAAACAGATTGCTGATCAGGGAACGGTTGTCTCCCCATGTTAATTCTAGACTGATGCACTGCAGATATTCCTTCCCTGGTGCCGGATGACGGTAAAGTCACCTTCACTGTCCACCTCACAGCCTCTCAAACCTCATATGTTTCATCATCCATACTCTATTTTCTCCTTAAATCCAGGACTACTTCTTTTGTGTTCAAAATAGTATCCACTCACTCTACTTCACATATGTAATATATGCATTGTGAAATTGCTACATCAATAGAACAGTTATAGTGCCTTGTATCAATAAAGAATTTACATAAATAAACAGTTTAACACGTTTAATACAATATAGTTTAATATAGGACCTAGTGCTTTCCTGGCGTATATGACGAATAAATTTCTCAGGCGTCCAGCCGGGTACAAATATTGATTATACCTGATGTTTCGATGACAAAATTTGCCATCTTCATCAGGGATGATGTCTGGCATATCTCATCCAATGGTGTTTATATACCCACCGTCTGTCCCTCCTGATTGATTAGTCCTCATCCACGGCTTTCCACCTTGTTTACAATCGAATTCAAATTCTTACTTAGAGTGAGACCTTTGCTTCTGTTAAAATTTATTGAAATAAAACCACAGGAAAAGAATATTAACAAAGACGAAGGTCTTGCTCTGAGTAAGAACTGGAATTTGATTGTAAACAGGGTGGGACAGCAGAAATCTGATTGGAGGAGGACTGACCAATCAGGACTACAGTTTCTTCTCCCCAAGTGCTTT
Source organism: Mobula hypostoma (assembly GCF_963921235.1). NCBI lineage: Eukaryota > Metazoa > Chordata > Chondrichthyes > Myliobatiformes > Myliobatidae > Mobula > Mobula hypostoma. Next base: position 63,540,540 of record NC_086098.1, read on the forward strand.
TATAACTATAGAACATAAAATGAAACAGAAATGCTCAGCAAATTTCCAGGATTTGTGTGTTTTTGCATTCTATTCATATTATCTCTATTTATCATGATTGGTTACCCATTCTTTGCCTGGCACCTTGGCCAGCTATCTGATCACACTGGAGCCAGACTCCTTTGAATGTTCTTCTGAATACCATCCTCTTGGGAAGTTATGGGCAGAGCGCAGAAGACAGTATTTGTGGCTTTTGCTACAAACATATTATTATGAGGTTTCTTATCACTCAGCAAAAGTAGCTGGGAGGTTTTCTGTAAGTCACTAGTGAAGGTTCTGTTCCAACATCACACATCAAAATGTAAGATAAGCATTATAACAATACAACTAAATCCTTTGTCTGAATTGCAGAGATTAGACCTTGCTCTGGTAAAACTCTGATAAAATTAAACTGGAGGTCGAAGGAAAGAACACAATCCGTTTTCAGTGCATGTTGTTGACTGCCTGCACGTGCACTGAGGAACTTCCAGGAGACTCAGTCAGAGCCAGCATATGCACAAGAGCTTGGACAATATTAGCCAGAAGGATCGAAGGAAATGTTGCTATCCCTGAGAGAAAGTGAATCAATCCAAAAAGAGAGAATAGATCAATTTTAGGTACGATTAGTGCATTAGATTTTGATGAATAAGAACAATTGGACACAGTGCAGCTTTCTTGTGTTGGCAGCTTCTCCATCCTTTCTTTCTTTAGATTATCACTCTCAAATTATCACTCTCTTTTGCTCAGATTTATCAGTCCTTTTTCTCATCCAGTATCTCTTACCTCAGCCTCTTATTATTCAGCCCCCCTGCTTCAGTTACATCAGAAAATCTTAGTGGAAATGGACCACTCAGTGGTGGGGGCCATCTGTGAATGTAAAGGTTGGGAGGTGAAGGACAGTTTCACTTGTAAGTGGGGAATTGGAAGATGGCTGTGTCAGCAATTGACAAGCCACTCCACTGATTTGGCATCGTACATCTGGAAACAATGGTAAATTCGAATATTGAAGAGTGGCTCCAGTAAAAGCTTGATTATGGCATGGATGATCTGATCCATTTTAAACAACAGTGAAACAACTCTCCGGGGCAATCTGAATTGCTGGTTTCTGTTTGGACAAAACTTCCTCCTATTAAATTTGTAAAGTTGCATGCCCAGCACTTTGAACTGAAAGTGGTACAGAAATGGATATTTCCCTCATCAATTTTGTTGAGAATCCTCACCATCAGTATCTGATGACAGATGTGGTTAGCAAAACAAAATGTTATGAAAAATCTGTAGTTCAAGAAAAGATTCAAAATAAAAACTGCTTTCATATGATTAGTGTCTGATCACTCCCAGATATTCAGTAGCGATACATCTGTACAAGTATTTTGCAGCTCTACATCTGCAGAACACTCTGTACATTAGTGGTCTCTGCTTTTGTAGGCTGATACTATAACCCTGAGGTGGCAGCAAAGACTTGTAAACGTTTCCCATTTTGTCATTGGACAAGAAACCACCCGGGAGAGCACAGCTATTAGACTTGTGGTTGCTGGTTTGTGCTAAAGAGAAATTGACAACAGTAGTGAAAGATAAAAGATACAATTGGAAAACAAAAATGGAAAGGCATGGAAGCATTAAAAAATCTCAGAAAGCAGTTGGTGAGAGGCTATAATGTGCTGTCTGGAGTCAGAACGATTCTCCTCAAATAAGCTGTGCTTTGCACTCACAATTCACATAATTTTTGCCCCCTTGAGTGTGCTAGAGCTTTGTAAAATACTTCCGTTCATCTGCTATTCTTTTTGTATATTGGGGGAAGGAAATATAATTGCCTGCACGGTAGTGGATGTGAAGCAGATCAGGTTGCAGCATAGTTTCGGTTAAAAGGAAGCATTTTGACACTGAATTGTTTTGAAGTTCGAACTTGGTTTTCAAAGGGGGTAATTCTAATTTTTTTTTGAGATGTCAGGTGAAGAAGTTGCATCATATAAACTAAATATTTCAGATACCCAAACAAATCCGTGCAGATTGAGTCGGTAGTCAGGAAGGCAAATGCGTGAGGCGACACCTCACCTGTGAGTCTGTTGGGATCATATACTGTGTTCGGTGCTCCCGGTATGGCCTCCTGTACATCGGTGATACCCGATGGAGATTGGGAGACCGCTTTGACGAGCATCTATGCTCCGTCCGCCAGAACAAGAGGGATCTCCCAGTGGCCACCTATTTTAATTCCACCTTCCATTCTCTTTCTGATACGTCCATCCATGGCCTCCTCCACTGTCATGATGAGACCATACTTAGGTTGGAGGAACAACACCTTATATTCTGTTTGGGTAGCCTCCAACCTGATGAAAAGACATCGATTTCTCGAACTTCTGGTAATGCCTCCCAACCCCTTTTTCCCTCTCTCACCTTATCTCCTTGCCTGCCCATCGCCTCCTTCTGGTGCTCCTCCCTCCTTTTCTTCCTTCCAATCAACTCCCAGCTCTTTAGCTCCCCCTCCCCCTTCAGGTTTCACCTATCACCTGGTGTTTCTCTCTCTTGTCCCCCCACCTTTTAAATTTGCTCCTCAGCTTTTTTCCTCCAGTACTGCTGAAGGCTGAAAGTCAACTGTACTTTTTTTCCATAGATGTTGCCTGGCCTGCTGAGTTCTTCCAGCATTTTGTGTGTGTTGCTTGGATTTCCAGCATCTGCAGATTTTCTCTTGTTTGTGAGGCAAGTGCAGTGTTAGCATTCATTTTGAGAGGTCTAGAATACAGAAGGATGTAATGCTGAGGCTTCATAAGGCCTTGGTCAAACCACATTTGGAGGACTGTGAGCAGTTTTGAGCTCCATATATCAGAATGTTTGTGTTGGCGTTGGAGAGGGCCCAGAGGAGGTTAACAAGAATAATCTTGAGAATGAAGGGGTTAACATATGAGGAGAGTTTGATGGTTCTGGACCTGTACTCATTGGAATTTAGAAGAATGAGAGAGTATCTCATTGAAACTTATCGAGTATTGAAAGATAGAACAGATATGGAGAAGAGGTTTCAAAAAGTGGGAGAGCCTAGGACCAGAGATACAGGCTTAGAATAAAAGTTTGTCCCTTTAGAGCAGAGATGAAGAGGAAATTCTTTAGCCAGAGGGTGGTGAATCTGTGGAATTCATTGCCTTAGATGGCTGTGAAGGACACGTTATTGGGTATATTTAAAGTGAATGTTGATAGTTTTCTTGACTCGTAAGGGTGTCAAAGGTAATGGGGAGAAGCCAGAAGAATAAGGCTGAGAAGGAAAGTAAATCAGCCATGACTGAATAATAGGCCGAATGGCCTAATTCTGTACCTTTGTATTACAGTCGTGGTCAAATGTTCTGTATAAAATAGCTTTCATGATAGCTGTTCTCATATCTTATTAATGGACATCAAAAAACTGTAATAGGCAGAACTTACAGATGTCCAGCAGATGGAAATTTCATCTCTAACAATTTATGTGTTAATAAAAAAGCATGCAGATGACACAAATTGACAGAGGGCAAATATGATTTAAGCAACTGTATGGTGCACAGCTGAATTCCTACAAACCCATCTGGGAAATAAGCAGAAAAACATTTACTGTAAGTTGCTGAGTTTCTTGGCTTTTGAAACTGCTGTTGAATTTGGCACTGACTATGAATGTTTAGTGGCTGCAACAGGAACAACAATCTTAATGTACGACATGATTTTGTTCATGGAAGTGTTATTGAAAACAGCTAAATCTTTTTCAAAACTAACCTGACAATTCAGAACTTGATTTTTAAAAAAATCACTTCAAGCAGCGCCTTGGGATGCTTTACAACATTGGAATCACTGTATTAATGCAAGGTGTTCTCATTGTTTCAGTTACACTAGGGTGGTTTTCATTTTAAACAGATGCCCAGACCAGTGTTTCCCAGCTTACAATTCATGATTACACTTCAGAAAGTCTTTGTTGATTGCAAAAAACATCAGAATGTCCAGAGACTTAATATGTATTCTTTCTTTCTTCTCTCTTTCTATTTCTCTCTCATCCTTGCTCTTTCTCTCCCTTCTCACGCCTTTACTCAATTTGTCTTTCACAGAGTCATAGAGGTACAGAGGCTTACACATGGAAACATGTCTGCATCATCCAGTTAGCACCCATCTGTGCTAAATCCCAATGCCCACCATTGGTCCATACCCTTCTCTGCCCACGTGTTTCAAGTGCTCATCTAGACAATTCTGAACTGCAGTCAGGGACCTGCCTTTCACCCCCGTCTTAATGAGAGAGGATCTCTTTGAGCCTCTTCCCCTTTATCTTAGATTTATGTCCTTTGCTTTGTCCACCTTTGATTTGAGGAAAGGTTTCCTGCATCCATCCTGTCTATATCCCTCATAATTTTACAGACCTCAATCTTATTCCCTTTTAACATCCTGCACTCTAGTGAGAACAAACCAACCTTCTCCAGTCTCACCACATAACAGAAATACTCAACTTCAGGCAACACCCTGAAGAATCTCCTCTTCACCCCCCTTAGTGCGATCCCATCTTTTCTATAGGCCAAACTTTTAAATTCTGATTCCCATTCCTATTCTGAAGTGTCAATCCATGGCCTCCTCTTGTGCCAAGATGAGGCCACCCTCAGGGTGGAGGAGCAACACCGTATATTCCGTCTCGGTACCCTCCAACCTGATGATATGAGTATCGATTTCTACTTCCTGCAAACAAGATTTCCCCCCACCCTCGTTCCAAATTCTGAACTTTCATGTCTTCTCACCTGCTACTTCCCCCTGGATCCCCTCCTCCTTCTCTTTCTCCTATGGTCCACTCTCATCTCTTATCAAATTCTTACCTCTCCAGCCTTGACCTTTTCCACCCATCTGGCTTCACCTATCACCTTCAGGCCATCCTCTTTCTCCTCCTCCACTGTTTGATTCAGGCACCTCCCCCCTTCCCTCTCAATCCTGAAGAAGGATCTTAGTCCAAAATGATGACTATTTACCCTTTTCCATAGATTCTGCGTTACCTGCTGAGTTCCTCCAGCATTTTGTATGTATTGCTTTTCTATAGGGTAATATAATAGGTCAGTTGAGGCCTGATAAAGTTGGAGTATAACTTTCCTCCTTTTATCTTCAACACCCAGCCGATCTGATGAAGGTCAGTATTCCTATTGGTGTTATCAGCATACATTCCCACCTTCAAGAACCTATGGATTTGTACTTCAAGGTCCCTCTTTTAGTCTATGCACCCTAAGATCCTGCCATTCACAGTATATGTGCAAGCTTCACTGTCACTCTCAAAATGTGTTACCTCACATTTATCTGGAGTAACCCAGCTGCCATTCATTTCTCAGTCTGTTTCTACAATACACTGACATCACTCTGTAGCCTAAGACTACCTTCTAAACTATCCGTGCTCCTCCAACATGAGAATCATACCTCCAACATCCACATCCAAACCATTCATGACTATAATAAACAGCAAAGGTCCCAACGCTGATCCCTGACGAAAACGATTAATAACAGGCATCCAATCACTAAAACAAGCTTCTGTCTCCTTTTGCAAAGGCTATTGTGGAACCATTCTGCAAAAATTCAATGTACTCCATGGGGCCTAAGCATTGGAGCCAATCTCCTATGTGGGTCCTTGTCAAAGGCTTTACTGAAATAAGTTTAACTCTCATCTACAATCCCTGTCCTTACTGAAACAATGAGTTACCTCTTCAAAAAATTCAGTAAGATTGGTCAGAAAGGGTCTGCTGTTGATGAAGCCATGTTGGCTGTCTCTAATTAGACACTGTTATTTGAAGTGATCATTCAACCTATTCCTTCGTATTTTCTCCCATAACCTCCCTCTCACTGATATTAAACTCACAGGTTTATAATTGCCAGCCTTTTTCCTCGGCCCTTCTTGAAAAGAGGAATGGCATTCACCGTGTTTTTTTTTCTCTTTCTCTCTTCACAGACAAATTCCTGACAGGTACTGACAGTATTAGGCCAATTCCAAATGAAGAATTTGCAGATTTCTTTTTTTAATGTTGGTTTACCTTTAAAAGCATGGGCGTATACTGAGGCTGAGACTGAGGTCCAAAATAAGGCAGTAAGGTGAAAGGATACTTCACAGATTTGTATGGCTACTTCTTTGCCTGTGACTACTGGAAACTGCAGAGAGTTGTGGACACAGCGTAGCACAACACGGAAATCGGCCTCCCTTCCATGGACTCTGTCTACACTTCTCACTGCCTCAGTGAAGCAGCCAGTGTGATCAAAGACTGACCCATTGCAGACATTCTCTCTTCCCTTCTCTCCCATCAGGCAGAAGATTCAAAAGCCTGGGAGCACATACTACCACACTCAAGATAGATTTCACCCACTGTTATAAGACTACTAAACAGTCCCCTAATACAGTAAGCTGAACTCTTGACCTCACAGTGTAGTTTGTTTTAGCATTTTACCTTATTACTTTTACCTAGGACCTAAACTTTTAACCCTGACTACAGGGTGATGTCAACGTATTGGAGGAACAGGCTGAGAAATGAATGCAGGTGGTTCACATAAATTCAAACTTCCTCTGTGATGGTAACCCATTATTCTGCATTCTGTTATTGTTTTTTCTACCTCACTGTACTGTTTAATGAAATGATCTGGATGGACGGTATGAAGATAAGTGCAGTATTTCACAGTAATTCAGTGCATATGGCAATAAGAAAATTTACAAATTTACCAATCGTCAACTCTTGTGCCCACCTTCCATCATCAGATTTCAAGGATACAGAGTGGTGCTTTAAGAAATTCATCCTGCATCTGGAAAATTCATTTTCCCTCTTCCCCAACCCCCACCCCACCCCACCCCGTCCCACTCTCCATCGCTCACCAGACTTTCCCCAACACCCACATTTTTTCTACAGGTTCCCAGTTGGAGAATTTGAGACACAAGATAAAATTTAGACATAAGTGGCTTACTTTGCATTCGGAGATTCCTTTGATCTTTGGTTCTGGAGGGACACTAGTGGCTCTTCCGGCAGGTAGCCAAGTCCATTTTACTGCTGATCTTCAACACAAAGTTGTCTTGAGGTGTAGGCGTTTACAACCGTTATGTTGGCCCAGAAAATTCAGTGTGCCCCAGCCTGGCTGGACACAACATTTCCCTACCGGTCAGTTTGTCCTGTAACTAAGCAGTTCCTGAAGCAGAATTTCATCATGGTAAGTGTGGGTCACGCTAAGCACATCTTTGCACAATTGCAGTGACTATGTTGGTGTGAATTAACTAAAACAATTAAAATTCTTTTGGTGAGTCAAATGGCCTATATTTAAATTTATTTTTCGGATTCTATGAAAGAAAAGGACATAAATTCAAACTAGGTCAGATTAATTTTTTTTATTACTTCTGATGTGTCAATCAATCATCTGCCTGAATATCCTGCAACTGCACGATCTACATTTTGCTTGGGTACCTCTTTCATATTGACAAAATATTTATGTGTTGCAATGACATAACAAGTAGAAGTCTAAACAGTAATCTTCACCATTAGCTTACTTGCCTACTTACACCTATGTATTTTTATCTGGATCTTATGACTTTTCTTCCCTGCAGTGATTTCCCTTCATTACTAAACCAAAGTTTAATTGCTTCCTAGTTCATCCCTTAAGATAAATTGAAGTAGAAGATGCAAATGCATCTCCTGTGAGAGATGAGGAGTTTGCCTTGTGGCTGCACCCTACATGCTCCAGAGTCTATTTGTGTAACATGGTAGCAGTTATCTTTAAGTGTTAAGTGTATCCATATGTTGGCAAAATGCGCATGAACTTGGGAGTCCTGTTGCATTAATGGGGCCAATCTTCCAAAGGGATAGGTGATAAATGTTGACTGGGGTTAATGTAGTAGGCCAAACTGAAAGCCAAACTCCCTTTAATGTAGTCTCATTTGAAAGCTCTGTTGTTCTCATCTTTCCCCCCAACCCTGAGAGCATGCGTGCCAAAACTGGTGGGATACCGAACTGCCAGCTGCCAAACATGACATTTCAGACTATGTTGCTGAACCCCAGCTGATGACATCTGTGCAGCAGCCTTTCATCCTGACATAGTTTGCATGACTGGATACCTGCGTGATATAAAAACACCAGGAGCTCGGGAGAAAGAGGCCAGTATGTTCCTCACCACCTGGTCTCTTGTATCAGCAGGCCATGGATTCCCACACTGTAGCTCACACTGTCAACACTTGTGCAGTCAGTAACTCTTTGTTTGTCCTGGAGCTATCCGCCATTCACAGGAAGAATCCAGCAGTCAAGATGTGAGCACGTGGAAGCAGCAGTTTCCGTAGCTTACCTGTATCGTTAATGAAGTTCACTGAGAGGTGTCTTAGCACCAAAGTAGCTAAAGATATCACAGCTTAGCTTCCGCTGCAAAAGCCTGCCCTAAAGTCCATTTATTTGTCTCGTAGCATCTATGTATGGGAATAGAGATATTTTACTACATTAAGTCTGCTACAACAAATGCACATTGTTATTGGATAGCATGGGGTGCGTGGGAGGAGGGGTAGCACCTCTAGATGGGGGGCTTGTCACACTCCTTGGAGTGGCTCGTCATCTATTGGTCCCCACCAACGCCCAGCTCTCACCTGTGGCTCTTTGTAGCTGTTTGCATGTGACAGCGGCCACACCCCGGGCAACGGCTTCGACAGGCCAGCTAAACCAGGTGAGGGTAGCCGATGGGTCTGAAACCCTTGGTGAGATAAGTATTTGCTCATCCCAGCATGCGAAGACTGCTTCGGTGGATTAGGCAGAGGAAACCCTGGGGGTTCAACGACTGAAAAGACGTTGCAGCAGCGCATTGTGGAGTGCATAGGGCGCGGCAGAGCACTTAAGAAGACGCGGCCATCCAATGCAGCCAAGGAAGTTGCCAGACATAACGATTCTTCATGCCACTAGAACCTGACTTCTGAGGCCAAGAGAGTGGGATCGTCTCTGTGCAAGGCTTTTCCACTTTAATATCTTTCGCACACTGGTTACATTGTGCAACATTTATCTCCCAACTTTCAATTCCTACCAGTCTTCTACAAGTGGTACGGCGATGGGGGAGTGGCGAAGCAACAGGTGGAGGTGACCACTGGGAGTTGCAGTCACAAACCCACACGTAGGCGGCCTTTGGACAAGTGGTCGTTCTTCTCTGTACCCAGGGCAGCGGAGGAGTCCGGCAGCACCACTGGCGACTGAGCAGCCCTTTCCAGGACAGCACTGCTCACCTTTTGATAGGGAGGGGCCTAGAAAAGGTGGCCTAAACATTGCCTGCCCTACAGACAGATAACTGGCCAGCTTGCCACGGCTGGCAGTTCATCTGCCAATGTGGTTACACTCAAAGGAGAAGAAAGAAACTTCTGTTAGGATCATGGTATGTTCGTACACTCATAGATAGAGAGAACTCAGCAAGACCCCAAAGAAGAACAGCCCTTGTTGCCAAGGAACTTTCACGTTACAACATCGACATCGCATCCCGAAGTGAAACCAGGCTTGCAGAGGAAGGATCCCTGACTGAAACCACCAGCGGCTACACTTCCTTTTGGAAGGGAAAAGCGCAAGATGAAGAGAGGATTCATGGAGTTGGATTTGCAGTCAAGTCCAGCTTCCTGAAACTACTCTCTGACCTGCCCGTGGGAATCAACGAAAGGCTTATGTGGCTATGTCTGCCCCTCAGCCACAAATGTCACGCAACAGTCATCAGTGCTTTTACCCCCACCATCACCAGCAGATGCGAGACCATTGAACGGTCTCGTAACAGCTATGTATGGGAAAGTCGCCGACTTTAGCTCTGTTCTGTGCTCGGTCCCTGCCAACAACAAACTAATCCTGCTTGGTAACTTCAATACCCGAGTAGGCTGCGATCACAGTCAACGGGAAGGGGTTCTAGGCAAACATGGTATTGATAGATAGATAGATAGATAGATAGACATACTTTATTGATCCTGAGGGAAATTGGGTTTCATTACAGTTGCACCAACCAAGAATAGAGTATAAATATAGCAATATAAAACCATAAATAATTAAATAATAATATGTAAATTATGCCAATATGAACAGCAACAGCCTCTTGCAGAATGTGCAGAATGTGCAGAATATGACCTCCTCATCACAAACATAGTGGTCAGGCTGGCGAACAGGTACAAGACAACATGGATGCACCCAAGATCCAAACATTGGCACATGATCGACTACGTTATAGTACGTTGCTGAGACATCACCAGGGCCATGCGAGGAGCGGAGTGCTGGACTGACCACAGGCTTGTCCGCACCACATTGAAGCTACGTATTGCTCCCCACCATCCCAAGTGCCTTAAGTTCATCAAAACAGCTTTTAACACCGCCAGACTCCAAGAGCCACTGTATCTTCGCAAGTTCCAGACCACCCTTGATGAGAAGCTGTCTGCCAATGGACCACTAACTGGTGGGCCAACCCAGAAGTGGAATCAGTTTAGAGAGATGGTGACTGAGACAGCAAAATCAGTCCTTGGCCCCAAGGACTGGAACCAACAAAATTGGTTCGACGAGAATGACAGTGCCGTCAAAGATCTCCTAGCCAGGAAGAACAAAGCATTCATGGAGTGGCAAAATGACCCAAGCTCCATTCCCAAAAAAGAGCAGTTCAAGTCCCTTCAGGCCCATGCTTAACGGGAAATTTGCAAGATGCACGACCTGTGGTGGGATAGGAAAGCTGAAGAGGTGCAACGCTTTGCCGACGTCAACAACTCGAAGCTGCTCTTCAACTCCATCAAGATTATCTTCAGCCCCTCAAGATCTGGCTCATCTCCACTGTTGTCCGCTGATGGAACCACACTGCTAAAGGACAAAGAGAGCATCCAACACAGATGGAAAGAGCATTTCAGCCAGCTCCTGAATTGCCCTTCATCGGTCGACCAGTTTGCTCTGGACCAAATTCCCCAACAGCCCATTCACGAGGAACTAGATGATCCTCCCTCGATAGATGAAGTCAAGAAGGTTATCACGCAGATGAGCAGTGGCAAGGCGCCCGGCAAGGATGGAATACCTGCTGAACTGTACAAGGCACTCAGCAAGGAATCACTTAAGGCTTTTCACAGCATCCTGACTAGCATTTGGGAAGAAGAAGAGATGCCCCCTGACCTTAGAGACGCAACGATAATCGCCCTCTACAAAAATAAAGGTTCAAGGACTGACAGCAGGAACTACGGAGGCATCTCACTACTTTCCATTGCCAGAAAAATCCTCGCCCGCATCATCCTCAACAGACTGATTCCAACAGTGTCAGAAGAGAACCTTCTCAAGTCGCAATGTGGCTTTCGTCCCGAACACAGCACTGTCGACATGATCTTTGCAGTGAGACAGGTACAGGAGAAGTTTGTGGAACAGAACATGACATTATACTCTGTCTTCATTGATCTGACGAAGGCATTTGACGCGGTCAACAGAAACGCACTGTGGATCATCCTTAGAAAGCTGGCTGCCCGCAGAAATTCACTACACTCATCCACCTGCTCCACCATGGCATGACAGGAGAAGTGTTCCTAGATGGCTCCCCATCTGAAACTCTCAACATCTCAAATGGCGTGAAGCAAAGGTGCGTTCTAGCACCAGTGCTCTTCAACCTCTTCTTCACCCAAATGCTGAAGCATGCTGTTAAGGACCTAGACCTGGGTATTTACATAAGATATCGCCTAGACGGATCGATGTTTGCCCTGACACACCTTGCTGCAAAGACGAAAACGTTGAGGAGGCTCATCACTGAAGCCCTGTTTGCTGATGACTGTGCCCTCATGGCCCCAGGAGAACCACCTGCAGACGATTGTCGACAAGTTCTCTGCAGCCTCAAAGCTGTTCAGCCTGACAATCAGCCTCGGTAAGACAGAAGTTCTCCTACAACCTGCACCAAACAGTCACCCTCGTCAGCCATGCATCACCATCGACGGCACTGTCCTGAAGAATGTGGAGAGCTTCAAGTATCTAGGAAGCACCATCTCCAGTGACAGATCCCTTGACAAAGAGATCATAGCAAGGATCCAGAAAGCCAGCCAGGCACTCGGGAAACTCCGTCTCAAAGTTCTGGAGCACAAGAACATTCAGCTTTCAACCAAGCTCAAGGTGTACGAGGCGGTGGTCCTCACCTCTCTCCTGTACGGCTGCGAAACCTGGACCCTGTACCGCAGGCACATCAAACAGCTGGAGCAGTTTCACATGCACTCTCTGCGGTCGATCATGAGGACTCAATGGCAGGACCGAATCACCAACCAGGAAATCCTTGACAGAGCCAACAGCACAAGCATTAAGGCAAGGATCTTCCAGGCTCAGCTACGCTGGACTGGCATGTAATCCGTAGGGGTGAAACAAGAATCCCCAGGCAGCTGCTCTACGGTGAGCTTGAGCATGGCAGTCACAATCAAGGCCACCCCAAAAAAAGATTCAAAGACAATCTGAAATCGTACATCAGATGGGCAGACCTCCAGCCTCGACAACTTGAGGAGTCCGCAGCTGACAGGGCTGTGTGGCGCGCCCTGACCAGAAAAGCTGCATCTGAGTTTGACGATGACTGAAACCAGCACCTTGCAGCAGCACGAGACCAACGACACAAAGCTGTGTATGCACCTGTTACAACAACCGCCATTCCAAGTCCAACCTGCAACCGCATGTGTGCTGCGGCCTTCAGCCTCCGAAGCCACATGTGTATCCACAGATGATTGCACAATGTTTAGTCTTCCTCGGACCCAGAGAGACAACCACCATCACTGGATAGCCAGCACCCCTCTTCTGAACTTCTCACTCCAGTCACTTGCTTTACAAAGGTCTTGTCACATTCTAAGACAATAATACTTTCTGACTTATGATCTAATAAGTGTTATAACCAAAGACTGACAATAGCACTGACATATTTCTCTGGCTAATAGTACTGATCTCTCTCTGTGAAAGACCCCTGGAATGAAGACTACAGAAGAGGAGGAGAGGAGGTCCTCTATTTAGTTCTACGATAATGTAAGAGCATGGCGACACTTGCACGCTGCTTTCAGCTGATTTGTTCTTTGCCGATTACCAGTTACTTGTGCTCTTGCCCAGAATGAGAGTAGGATCTGCAAAGCAGAGGAAGTCTCACACCTACCTTGCTCAGAGAGGAATCTAGTTCACTGACTGACTGTAGTTCACAGGATGGGTAAATACGTAAGATAGCTTACATAGATTTATTGCATGTCCATAAAGTAATGCTAGGCCCAGGAGTGTCTGTACATAAGGTGACTGATGGAAATGACAAAGTAGTAGTGGTTGGGGTGAAGAGGGCTGGGTTAGTGGGTGGAGACGTTGGTCAGCCTTACTGCATTCGGAAAGTAACTCCTTTTGAGTCTGGTGGCCCTGGCATAGCCTCCTCCCTGATGATAGTGGGACAAACAGTCCATGAGCAGGATGGGTTGGATGATGTTACTTGCCCTTTTCTGGCACCTTTTTGTATATATGTCCTTGATAGTGGGTAGACTGGTGCTGGTGATGCATTGGGCAGTTTTGACTACCTGTTGTGGAGCCTTTGTGTCTGCCACAGAGCAGTTTCCATACCATGCAGGGACGCAACTTGTTAGAATGCTTCCTACTGCATACCTGCAGAACGCCCTGAGTATACAAGTGCATAGTCTAGCTCACATCAGTGGTGGGGAAGATGCTGGATTCAATTATAAAAGATGTAATAGCGGCATATTTGGATAGTAATGGCAGGATAGGTCCAAGTCAGCATGGATTTATGAAGGGGAAATCATGCTAGACTAATCTTCTGGAATTTTTTGAAAATGTAACTATGAAAATGAACATGGGAAAGCCAGTGAATGCAGTGTACCTGGACTTTCAGAAAGCCTTTGATAAGGTCCCACATAGGAGGTTAGTGTGCAAAATTAGAGCAAATGGTGTCGGGGGTAGGGTACTGACATGGATAGAAAATTGGTTGGCAGACAGGAAACAAAGATTAGGGATTAATGGGTCCTTTTCAGAATGGCAGGCAGTGACTAGTGGGGTACTGCAAGGCTTGGTGCTGGGACCGCAGCTATTTACAATATAAATTAATGATTTAGATGAAGGAATTAAAAGTAACATTAGCAAATTTGCAGATGACACAAAGCTGGGTGGCAGTGTGAAATGTGAGGAGGATATTATGAGAATGCAGGGTGATTTGGACAGGTTGGGTGAGTGGGCAGATGCATGGCAGATGCAGTTTAATGTGGATAAATGTGAGGTTATCCACTTTGGTAGCAAGAACAGGAAGGCAGATTACTATCTGAATGGTGTCAAGTTAGGAAAAGGGGAAGTACAACGAGATCTAGGTGTTCTTGTTCATCAGTCACTGAAAGCAAGCATGCAGGCACAGCAGGCAGTGAAGAAAGCTAATGGCATGCTGGCCTTCATAACAAGGGGAATTGAGTATAGGAGCAAAGAGGCCCTTCTGCAGTTGTACAGGGCCCTGGCGAGACCACACCTGGAATATCGTGTACAGTTTTGGTCTCCAAATTTGAGGAAGGACATTCTAGCTATTGAGGGAGTGCAGCATCGGTTCATGAGGTTAATTCCCGGGATGGCGGGACTGTCATATGTCGAAAGATTGGAGCGACTGGGGTTGTATACACTGGAATTTAGAAGGATGAGAGGGGATCTGATTGAAACATATAAGATTATTAAGGGATTGGACACGCTAGAGGCAGGAAACATGGTCCCGATGTTGGGGGAGTCCAGAACCAGAGGCCACAATTTAAGAATAAGGGGTAGACGATTTAGAACGGAGATGAGGAAAAACTTTTTCACACAGAGGGTTGTGGTTCTGTGGAATGCTCTGCCTCAGAAGGCAGTGGAAGTCAATTCTCTGGATTCTTTGAAGAAAGAGTTAGGTAGAGCTCTTAAAGATAGTGGAGTGAAGGGATATGGGGAGAAGGCAGGAAAAGGGTACTGATTGTGGATGATCAGCCATGATCTCAGTGAATGGTGGTGCTGGCTCGAAGGGCTGAATGGCCTACTCCTGCACCTATTGTCCATTGTATATCTCCCTTCAGCCTCCTCATAAAAAGAGGTGTTGGTGAGCTTTCCTGATTGTGTATAATGTGTTCTGGGACCATGAGAGGTTGTGCGAGGTATGCACTCCCAGGTGTTTGAAACTGCTTGTGCTTCTCTGCCGCTGATGTAAAGAAGTGTGTGAGTGGTGAGAGCTCTCCTGAGATTGAGGAAATGGTCATTTGTCTGGCACCAGGCTTTGAGCTCTTTTTCCTCCTTTCTGTAGGCCGCCTCATGGTTGTCTGTGATGAGTCCCGCTACTGTCCTGCCATTAACAAACTTGATGATGTGATCACTGAAGTGTTTGGCCATGCAGTCAGGTATGAAGAGACTGTACAGCAAGGGGCTCAGCACACAGCCCTGGGGGTTATCTGTGTTGAGGCTGATGGGGAGGGAGGAGCGGTTGTGCATCCTGACTATCTGAGGTCTGTTGGTTAGGAAGTCCAACACCCAGTTGCACAGAGGTGTATTGAGACCAAGGAGTAGGAGAATATTCACCAAGGTCTGTGGAATACCAAACTGAAACCCAGAAACCAATGTTAGACAACATAAATATAATTGTCATTTTTTAAAGAAGTATTCAGCTACCTCATTTTAGTACTTAATATTTTCCAACAGGCAATGTGGAAAATTGCTGGAACAGGCTAAAAACCAGAGCGACGATTCCTCCTAGAAACTTGGATGGTAATTCAAGGACATCAAGCAATATTTCAAAGGAAACAGACCCATCGTGGATTGGGAGACCATTTTGCCGTGCACCTATGCTCCATCTACTTCACCTGTGAGTCTGTTGGGGTTATAGACAGTGTCTGGTGGTTTGGATGAGGCCTCCTGTATATCAGTGAGTCCCGATGTAGATTGGGAGACCGCTTTGCCAAGCACCTACACTCTGTCTGCCAGAAGTTGGATCTCCCAGTGGCCACCCATTTTAATTCCATTTCCCATTCCCATTTCGATATGTCTATCCATGGCCTCCTCTACTATTGCAATGAGGCCACACTCAGGTTGGAGGAACAACCCCTTATATTCCATCAGGGTAGTCTCCAACTTGATAGTAAGAACATTGATCTCTCTAACTTCCGGTAATGCCCCCACCCCAACTTCATCATTCCCCATCTCCTTTTCCCTCTCTCACCATATCTCCTTGCATGCCCATCGCTTCCCTCTGGTGCTCCTCCCCTGTTTTCTTTCTTCCATGGTCTTCTGTCTTCTCCTATTGAATTCCCTCTTCTCCAGCCCTGTATCTCATTCACCAATCAACTTCCCAGTTCTTTACTTCACCCCTCCCCCTCCCAGTTTCACCCTTCACCTGGTGTTTTTCCCTCCTCTCCCCCAACCTTTTAACTCTACTCCTCATCTTTTTTTCTCCATTCTTGCCGAGGGTCTCGGCCTGAATTGTTGACTGTACTCTTTTCCATAGATGCTGCCTGGCCCACTGAGTTCCTCTAGCATTTTGTGTGTGCTGTTTAAAGTTCTGACTGGACTGCCATTTAGTCCCAACAACTGTAGACCATTGTCACTGTTAGTCCTGACGAAGGTTCTCAGCTGGAAACATCGACTGTACCTCTTCCTAGAGATGTTGCCTGGCCTGCTGCATTCACCAGCAACTTTTATGTCTGTCACTTTTAGTATTAGAGTTCATGTTAATGCGATTAAAATGCATGCATACTGCTCCAATTCTTCTGCTTCATCACAATCCTGTCAAAACTGAAATGCAAGTTCTTAATTGTACTTATTAACAATAAAGTATAGACCACTGTGTGAGAAAAAATAATTTCTGGAACAAAGAAGAGAAGGGTAATCTTGGCATTACTTCCATTATACAAAAATAGTTGTCTAAGGCACCTCACTAGGCCAAACATAACCTCTTCTTTTTTGTTTCACTGATCCTCTATAAATGCAAGCAATTTCAATTGGGTTTATGATCAGCCTCATTCTTTCAGAGGTATAAATCTCACTCTCCAAGTCTGATTCCTGTTCTCTAATGAAGCTGGGTTCAGAACAGATGGATCTCCTGAGGACTTTGTAATGTTACAGAAAGCAGATGCTGCTACCTAGTCTGTCCTAACATTAAAACAAATACCAGCTGGAGAAGCATAGCATGAATCCACAGAGGTCCCTGCTCACATGCACAACAAAAGGTGTGGGACATAATATAACCCAGGCCTTCCATACTCTTTCAGGCATTCCTCAGTTCCATAACTTAGACTCTATCTATTGTAGGAAAAGTAGAAAATGTTCATTTTCTGACTGCATAGTGTATGGAAATAATAATTTTGTCAGCTCCTGACTTGTAGCCTAGAATCAGAGGTATATCCAAAACTGAACTACATAGTTCCATAAGCCTATAAACTTTTCCTCTTTGAAAGACAAGGATACACAAACAGTTATGTTTTGTAACTTTAAAACATTAAACTAATTCAAGCAAAGATATGGAAGTACAAAAATGCCAATCTAACTTTGAGTTTACTTTAAGCGAGGTGTAATGTATCACGCGATAGCATGATGACATATGCAATTCATGTATTTATACATATAACATGTAATCAATTATTTAAACTAACAGAAATGTTTAATTAACCAAAACATATACAAACATGAGAACATCTGCAGATGTTGGAAATCCAAAGCAACGCACACAAAATGCTGAAGGAACTCAGCAGGTCAGGCAACGTCTATGGGAAAGGGTAAACAGTTGCTGTTTTGGGTGAGACACAACACTCCTCCCTGCTTAGCTATAAGCCCCAACTCGATAGAGAATGCATCTCAGCTATACACATAGTATACTATATACTACAACTACTATATACAGGCATCCACAGCGTAGTAAATTTGAAATTGTCCCATTTAGGGCTAAAGATTTATTCACTGTGGAGAATTTCTTACTCTTGCAGGGTAACATCTTTCCTGACAAGTGAGATCACTCTGCTTGGCTAAGTGAGACTTGCAGCTGTGAAACAATCTCAGCTTTTAGGGCCTCCTCCATGGTGATGGTAAGAGTTGACTCTGAGACTGCAGGAAGTGGTTCTGACAGCAGTAGCTACCTTTTTCTTTATTTTTCTTCTTCTTGTTTGTGCATCTTAATCTTGGGAATATGCATTTAGTTCACTGGAGTATTCTCTTATTAATCCTTCTATTGCTCCCTTTATGATCTATCCTCTTGGTTTCCTCATCCAGAACCATCACATGATGAATCCTCTGTTTTCGAATCTCCATTGACTTCTTTCTTTTTGGATTTCCATTCATCCAGCAGGGCTTCGGTCTTTGAATTCTCTTTCACAAGCAGCTTTTTGTCTCCCACTTGAAGTCATGCAATGGCCTTCATGCATGCAGAGTAGTTTCTGGTCTTTGTACTCAGAAAGCTGAATGTTTGCAACTTTCTTGAAACTCCCTGAACTCTCTTCTAGCTGAAAACCAAGCCACATTTCACAAGTAACTGCCTGATTAGCATATCAGAAGCGTTCTCTGCTACGTTGCCCACTAAAACTGCTAGTCAGACCACTGCTTTCCTCACTTTCACAATTCCTCTGAGCAGCATGGTCCTTTCTTGGTTCAATATGTTTTCCAGTCAGAGGCACAGAGGTTGCCACCAACACCCGTTTGCCCTCTGTTTAGCAACGGGACATGGTGTAGAGCATAGTGACAGCTGTAGCATCATCCTGTACCTTTCTTAACTTGGTTTCAGTTGACTGTCTTTCAGGGGATGTGGCATGTAAATGGTGGATGGATTTCCAAACAAATCATAGTTGTCTCAGCCAATCATGACCCTACAATGCTGGTCTTCCTGTTTTTACCATATACAGACTCAATGTGGTTTGTTGGCTTTTGTATTTCACAGTTACAAATGTCATTCCCACAAGAGTTATCTTTTCTCCAATATTAATTCTTAGTTGAATATCTGCAGGCTTCAGTTTGGATTTTTGAAATGCTGTTCAAATTCATTTTGTGGAATGACTGAAACAGCCAAGCCAAATTTTAATATATTTGTTGTTCACTTCTGGTAACAATATTGTTAATTTTCACACGAAATTCCTTAGACTGCACAGTCCTATGTCACTGTCATCGTTATCAGATTTTTCCTGAAAAGCAGTCAGATTAGTGCTCTTTTTGAAACTGCAACTTGACTATTTTTATCTTTTTCTCTTCTCTGTGCAGTCTGTCAGTCTGCCTGACATGCTCTCTGTATGCAACCTACTTTGTTGCATTTTCTGCAAGTTTTTCCTTTAAATCTGCATTTGTTTGGTGTACTGGACCTCCTGCCACAACTGTAACACAATTTGTTTGGACAGGCTGGTTTCTGTTTTGACACTGCAATTTTATTCATGCTCACTTTCATTCCTGACTGCAACTCAATTGCACCTCTGTCTGTGGTTTCCATTAAAACAGCGATTTCAATTGCTCTTCTGAATATAAGTTGTGCTTCAGTTACAAGCCGATTTTGAATACTTTCTTGAAAGATTCCACAAACTAAGCAATCTCTCAGTGCATCATTAAGCCTATTGCTGAACTAACAATGCACAGGCAATCTCTTCAATTTAGCCATGTGATCTGAAATGGAATCCCTTTCTTTCTGATTCCGCTTATGAAATCTAAAATGTTCTGCAGTCAGCAATGGTCCTGACTCTAATTGTTCCTACATTACTTTCACAAAATCAGTGAAGCTCAAACCTGCTGGTCTGGTTGGAGCAGTCAAATCTTAAAGCAAACTGTATGCCTTTAAACCCAATGCACTCAGAAAAATTGGTAGTCGGTTCTCATTGATTATTTCATTTGCTTCAAAATACTGTTCAGTGTATAAAATCCAATTATCTATTGTGGAGTGAAGCATGTATATCTTTCCGATGATTGATATCACCCAGTACTTTCTCTTTATGAACCCGTGAACTCCTCCGTTGACTGCCTTTTTCTTCAAACAGACTGTTTGCATCTCCTGGGCTGTTTCTTTTATTTTTGTTCCTCGCTGTGTTGTTTAAAAAAAAACTCAACTATTCTGCTGAGCTTCAACGAGTTCGTAGCCATCTCTGGTTCATTTTAAAAATACCTCGTCCCCAATGTTATGTTCTGTAACTTCAAAATATTAACTTAATTTGAAGGAAGACATGGGAGTCCAAAGCGAGTCTAACTTCAAGTTTACTTTAACTGAGGTGCACACATACCGAGCGGTGGTGTGATGACATATGCAGTTCACATATTTATACATATAACCCATAATGAATTATTTAAACTAACAGGAATGCTTAATCAACCAATATCAATACAAGATTACTCAAACATTACTTAAATATTAAATACAAACCACAAACCAGCACTGCATGCAGGTACCTTTTCAGACCACATGTTGTTCTACCTTGGTATTATATTCCTGCTCTCATTATTGCTGAGTCAAAACCCCTTACCTCTCAACTGATGGCACTTTACCGTTGATTGAATGGGTTATTGTCTTCTTCACCTCCTACTCAAGGGAAAAATGGGATGGTCAATATATGCTGGCTCTGCAAATGGCAGCTAAATTTCATGAATGAAATGAAAATATGCCTCAATTTAATGATGCTTAGGCAGTTAAACTTCAGGGGGTGGGGTGGGGAAGCTCATGGCTAACTATTTTAAATCCAAGCTATCACTGTAACAAGCAAGAAAGGTAACAGCGACGACTTAATAATCAGAAACACTCTGCATTTGAATTCACTGATGTTGTTTGTTACTTTATAGCACAGGTATCAGTGCTTGATTGCTTTACTGTATAATAAAACACCACCAAAGTGAGTTGAAGGGACGTACAAATTGGTTTATTAGCCATGGAAATGCTGCTGTTACTTCAGTTTTGGTTTGCTTCAAATTCATTAGTATTTGTTTGAGCAATTTTTTCATGAATCATTATTTTCTCAAATCAACAGCTTGCTAGTTGATTGAGAATTTTTTTGAATTGGAAAACAATGTTTTTTTCTCTAAAATGAACAGGCCTGCGTGTAATATAATTTAAAGGGACAGCAGGAATTCAGGAAGTTATAAATGTAGTCTGCACAAACACAAGTCTGCCAATTCAGATGCTTCAGTAAAATATTTTGTTGAAGTTTACATTTCTCAATAGTAAGTACGATTCCACATTTCTCTTAAACTAAATTCAATGCACTGCCTTTCCTGATGATATGTTTTTATTTGATAGTTTTCTATATGAAACCCACCAACAGAACAATTGTTTTCAATATAACCCTCCATACTAAAGAGCAGAAAATCTGCAATAGTAATCACAATACATTTTTTCCAGATGTCCTTCAACAACACTAACTTTACAGAAAGTCAGCAGCATAAAGTGAACAAGAATATTTCTTGACTTCACACATGGATGCAGAGATTACACGAGCACCAATTAAATCTATGAGTGCCTTAACTCTGGTTCCCCAGAGTACATTTTTACAAATCCTAAGGAAAAAAATTCCTGCCAGGCCTCAACATGAGAACAACCGCTAAATTGTCTGATGGTCAAATGGTTCCACTTGGGGTTTATCTACAGTCACGAGCATTAGTGAGATTTTTATCCTTCCTAACACTGTTTGTTTAACTAGCCTCAGTTTGGTTCAACCTACTGCCGACAATCAGGTGGAATCCATTAAACATGAAATCTACTCATACGCACGAGACCTCACTACCCACTGCTTTAATTATTTAAAAGCCTATAATGATGTTAAGAATAATCCTCTTGTTGAATGGCATGAATGATAGAATGAAACAAAGAAGGAAAGAGAGTAAAAAAAGAAAATATTATAGCATGCTAAATGTTTGCATCAGGATGTACATAAGTGGCAAAGACAGCTTTGTGATATGTGCCGATACTTATAATTGTGAAAATCTGTGAAGTAAGTGGCCTCAGATTCAAAAAGGATGGTGGCAAGGAGCTTCAGTAAATGTCATTTGGTCTTTAATGGAAACTCTAGAGTTCCTGTTCCATTATAGGTACTTCTGGTAAACACAATGGCCACTCGGGGGTCAACCAAAGGTGCTTTTTTTCTTTGTTAAGTGTGTTTTTATACATAGTAAGACTATTGATAATTTTATACATAGTAAGACACAGTAAGACACAGTAAAACGTCAGGCCGAGGGATTCGGAAGAGCTGACCTGGGCACAGACCATTCTGCTGCCTGCTACTTGGAGCCACTGGAGTTGGTGCAAAAATGACGTGTAGTGAAACCATGAGTGACCGTCTTGGACGTTTCTTTTGCAATCGCAAGACCCATTTAGACCTTGATTGCTGCAGGCCTGCTTCCCTTGTTTGGTGGTGACATAGGCGGCGAGGTAGCAGTGTCACCTCTGTTGTAGCAAGGATTAGGCCTCAAGCTGTGACGTGTCCGAGCTCGGTTGGGAGTGGCCTGTCTCATCAATGCTGCTTTGAGTGTTGGTTCAGTGGAATTACAGGCTGAATGCCTGGAAACCATTAATTTGCAGGACTTGTCACTCTGGGTCTTGGACTAAAAATGTATTTTCTTATGTGACTGCATTATTTTTCTTCTCATTATTTTGGATGCACGTGCCTGTATTTGTACTTTGGCCCGGAGGAATGCTCTTTCATTCAGCTTTATCTATGTATGGTTTGAATAACAATTAAATTTGATTTGATTTGAATCCAGCCAAGCATAGGGTATTGCACTAAGGGTGATTCAATGTAAAGGGTAGGTACTCTTTACAGTATTGATGTATAGAGGGATTGTGGGGTCAATGCTGGCTTTTACTATTTGAGGCACTGAGTTCACAAAGTTATTTTGCAGTTTTATAAAACTCTGGTTGAGGTGCATCTGGAGGATTACATTTAATTCTGGTCATTCCATTATAGGAACAATTTGGAGGTCTTGGAGAGGGTGCAGAAGACATTTACTAGGATATTGCTTGGGTTACAGAGCATGTGCTATAAGGAGGCAGACTGGACATATTGGGGTTGCTTTCTCTGGAGTGACAGAGGCTGAGGGCAGGCCTGATAGAAGCTTATAAAGTTATGAGAGGCAGAGAGAGGTAGACGGTGGGTACCTTTTTCCCAGGTTCAAATGTCCAATACAAGAAGGTGTACTTTTAAGCCTCTTTTTGTAAGTTGTAAGGAGATGTGCAGGGCAACCTTTTTACACAGAGTGTAGAGGGTGATGGAATGTGCTGCCAGGAGTGCTAGTGGGGGCAAACACAATGCAGGTGTTTAGGAGACTGACAGGCACATGAATATGCAGAGAGAGAGAGATAGGAGGGAACTGCACCTTCTGTAGGCAGAGGGGATTAGTTTGGTGAGGTGTTTAATTATTGCAGTTTGTGTGTTGTACTGTTCTATGTTCTTTGTTCTCTGTTCTAAGTTCTAGAACAAACAACATAGATCAGTACAACACAGGAACAAGCTCTTCAGCCCACAATGTCTGTGCTAAACTCAAATGCTGAATCTTCTGCCTGCTCATGATCCATACCCCTCAATTCCCTGCGTACTTAAGTGCCTATCTAAAACCCTCAATCACCTGAATACCTTAGTGTCTGGAATGAGCTGTCAGCTGTGGTAGCTTCCATTACCACACTTGGCAGTCCGTTCCAGGCTCCAATCATTCTCTATGTGAAAAAAAACTTGACCCTCCCCCATTTTTCCCTTAAACTTTCCTCTCTCACCATAAATGCATGTTCTCCAATAATTTACATTTCAACCCTGGGAAAAAAGATAATCAGTATTCCTCTCAAACCTATTTGTTCTTTTCATAATTTTATTAATTTTTAACAGTTCTCCTTCCAACCTTCCATACTCCAGAGAAAAACTTATAAGGATAAAGATTTGCTGTAGTTGTTTTGCAAATGATTATATTCTTTCCATATTCCATCACATACTTTGTTATGATACTGGTAACCTGGGTCTTGTCTTTCTCTTTATTTATTGCCAAACTCGGCAAGTTAGGTAGTATCTGTAGAGGGAAATAAGCATTCTCTTCACTGCTGTTTTATTTGTGCCCCTGCTTCTATTCCTTAATAATAATGTGTGAATCCACATGGATGTAGAGTATACCATTAACAGGTAACAGTACTGTGGCTGTGGCTCCCATTTATAATTGTTTCTGATCGATTGGTGTTAGCATTACTTCCACTGTTCCCTCATTACAAGCTACCTGAGCATTGTCCATGATGCATTGGGTATTTGTCCATTCATTGATTTGTTAAAACAGCTGTAGATGAGTGTGTCCCCACAAAATTGTTCAGGGTTCACCCCATTCAGAAGCCCTGGATGAACCATGAAGTCTAGAATTTGCTGAGGGCCAGATTAGAGACATCTAAGTCTGGAGACCAAGAATGCTACAAGAGGTTCATGTTTGATCTCTGAAAAGCCATCTCACAGGTGAAGTGGAGATTCTGGACTAGGCTGGAATCAATAAGGGATACTTAACAGCTGTGAAAGGGTTTGAATGTCATTACCTCCTACAGAATTAAATCGAGCAAGATAGGGGACAGCAGAGCTTCACTTCTAAATGAGCTCAGTGCCTTGTATGCTCACTTTGACCACCCGGACGGGGAGGAACCATCGTGCACACCCATGTCTCCTGATAATTGTTTGGTCTCAGTATCTGAAGATGATGTGCGGGCTGTCTTCAAGAGAGTGAATCCAAGGAATGTAGCTGATCTGGTTGGAGTACCTGGCTGAGTACTGAAGACCTGTACTGACCAACTGGCTGGTGTGTTCATGGACATCTTCAACCTCTCGCTGTGGCAGTGTGTGTTACCCACCTGCTTCAAGCAGATTTCAATCATACCAGTGCCCAAGAAGAGCATGGTAACCTGACTATCACCCAGTGGCACTTACATCCACAGTGATAAAGTGTTTTGAGAGGCTGAAACATATCAGCTCCTGTCTGAATGGTGGCTTGTTTCTGCTCCAATTTGCCTACCGAAACAATAGGTCTACAGCAGATGCCATCGACACCAGTAGAGTTGATCTCAGCTGGATTTTTGTTCCTAATGAAAACACACCAGTATCAGAGAATAGGGTCTTAACCAATGACTGTGCTGTTGGTCATGCTGCGGTTCTCGACAGCATCTCTGAAGGAATTCGCCAGCACAATGTTCATCCATTCCGTTAGATACAGGTGTCCACACCGGGATCCCTTTCTTTATGAAGGCAACACTCTAATTAAAGCATCCTGGCACATTATGCCTTAGCCCTTTGAATTTATGCCAAAGATTCTTGTGACAGACATGCCAGTGAAAGGTCCTGTGACTCTGAGCAACACAGCGGCACAGCTACCTCAGAGCTCCAGTGACATGGGTTTAATCCAGATCACTGGTGCTGTTGTTGTGGAGTTTCCACGTTCTTCCTGAGACCACATGAGATTCCCCTGGGTGGTCCAGTCAACTCCGACACCCCCCCCCAAACATTCCAAAGATCTGCTGAATGGTGGTTTAATAGATTATCATATGTTACCTCCAGAGTAGCATTACGGAAGTTGATGGGAATTTGGGGAAAATTAGTGAGGAAATGGGATGACTTTGAGGATGGCATACAATAAATATGAGGATAGCACCCTATCCTCATATAAACATCCTCCTTCCATGTCTTATGAAAATACAGAAATTCTGGTGGCAAACAACTTGGTTGACTGTTGGCAGTGCAAATCATCTCACACATACGTTCATGCAGTCATAACTCAACAAGTTGTTATTTCAGGTCTGAATAATTAAAGATTTACACAGTTAAAGTACAACAATAATTCTCCCTTTAGAATAAAATTATAAATTGTCCTCAATGAAAGAGTGGCACTGCTTGTTCTTCCACTGGCAGTTTAATTATAAATACCTTGCATGAGAATGTTTTACAAAACAGAGAAAGAGGAAATACGTGGACTTTTGTAAATACGTTAATTATTGTAGCTCAAGTCTAAAAAGAGATCTGCTAATAAATATCAAACCTGGCTTTTGGAAAACACAAATTCACAAATTCAACAGTATTGCGAAAATATTAAGGTGTACCAATGAGATGTATGTAGTGAAGAATCCTGTCAAGTCCATAAAACTAGTTTCTAACAACTCGTTAGACCAGATTTAGTTGCAGAATTGAACTGAGTGGTGTCACCATGACTTATTTGTGGTAGTAAGTCACAAATAAATCATAAATCACTAATGACACTGCTGGGCCTTTCTTCTCATCACCATCCAGTGCCTAAACAGTCCTTCCAGGTGAGGCAGCACTTTAACATGTGAACCTCCTCACTCGTCATCATTCAGGGCCCTGAATAGTCATTCCAATTGCGAAAGAGCTTTGCATGTGAATCCATTCGTGTCACTTACTGCATCAGGTGCTCCCAGTGTGGCCTCCTCTACATTAGTGAGACTCAACGCATATTGAGGGATCACTTCATCCACTACGTTCATTTGGTGAACTTCCAGCAAGATGGCGCCAGTGACCAATGGCTTGCAAAGCTAATGGATACGCTTCTGCTAAATATACTTCTTCTGAACTGTGTTCAACTGCAGCCTCTAATTTCTCTTTTAAGAATGTATTTTTGGGCCAACTGAACAATTTGGTGTTTCTGTGACCTTCTGGGGGATTCAGCATGGATTAGATTCTTTGTTGATTCCTAATGTTGGAATCTGAACCCGTGGTCAGTTTCATCACTCTGCGCCAATTAAAACGTTTGGCAAGATTAAAATTGTTGAGGACAAGAGGAGAAACCAGGTGTTCAGTGTTGTCTGCATACGTTTGACCAGTCTCTCTCACTGCTGCCGGCAGGTGGAAGGGGCAGAAGTCTTGGGCCCCACACCACTGGGTTCAGGAGCAGATGTTGCCTGGCTGCCATCAGGCTTCTAGACAGCCATGCTTCAGTGCTGAACACGCTCTGCAGTTGTAGACTTGGTTAGGAGACTCTGTACTTCATGTTCTTTGTGTTTTCTGTTTACTACCTTTTTTACTATTTGCACAACTTGATGGGGTGTTTCAGTGCTGAAATGACTCGGCAGCTGTGGCCTGTGACCATCGGCACAGCACTGAGGTCTCAGTTTTGGGGACTCTGCAGTTAAAGTTATTTGCTTATTTTTTATTGTTTTCTTCACAGATTAGGTGCCTGATGGTTTGAACAGCTTTTATTGTGTTTCTTTGCCTTGTGGCTACCTGCAAGAAGACAAATCTCAAGTTATATACTGTATACATACTTTGATAATAAATGTACTTTGAACTTTGAACTTTGGTCCTCTGCAACAGCAAGGATCTCCTACTGGCCAGTTGTTTTAATTCAATTTCCCATTCCCACACAGACATGTCTGTCCACAGCCTACTCCGCTGGCACGTTGAGGTCAGATGCAGATTACAGGAACAAGACCTCATATACTGCATATGGGGTGTATATACATCACATATATATATATACCTCACATTGTGATGGATATTCACTTCCAGGATCCGAGAGGCTTATTGTTAAACTCAGCTTTCTAGCACAGCTGCATGCCCTTTCCGTAGGGTCAGATTTGTTGGTGAAAAAGTGAAATTTTTCACAAACATTTTTTGCTCAGCTTTTTGTTGTAATCAAGAACATTTTCTCAGATCTTAATGTAAATTGCAAGCAACAAACAGTTTGAAGTTGGAAGTTGGAGGCATGGCTTTGCAAAGTAAAGTGATCAAGGGACTTGTCACCATTAGCAAAAAACAAGACAATGGAGATATGTCATTTAATATATCAAACATGGTTACAAGTTGGGATGTTTGTGTACTCAGGGGGTCAGCCCTCACAGCATATTGTGTATTTTTGGGATCTCTGTTGCCAGAAACTTTTAAGACCATCGGTGTGTGTTACTTCGTCCCAGCAAAGGTTACTGGAAAACCTCATATGCAGATGATGTCATTTAGTAGAAATTAGTATAAATACCATCACAGTTTGGGAATTGCTAAAAATGACAGGGACAAAGACAGAAAAATGACGCTACAGAAAGAACTAGAATTCATTCCTCAACCTTTGGTTTCTGCGACAGGCAACTTGTTCATCTGCAACTTGTTGGTATGTTCTTCTAATCCTTAAGAATTGTAGCTGGGTTTGGAAATCCTTTGTAGTTTGTAAATGTTTTATAAATTATAAATCCATTGTGAATGTTAAATGGGTCTTAAAAATTATTTGTCTGAGTTTAAATGTGTATCATTAAAAATAAAATAACAGTGCTTAAACTACTTTGTTAGTTGAAAGCATCTTCTCCTTGGTAGGAAGGGGGAATCTACCACTCAAACAATGGATACTTGCAGCTTGCCACAGAGACTAAGCAGGGAGGTAAGTTAGTTGTTGAAGAGTAGATGGGTATGAGGGTACCCATAGATATCTATATCAGATAAGGCTGAAAGTCTTCTTTTGAGTTTAGGGCTTTGTGGACTGGGAGCCCAATAACATCATAATAAATGCTACTTTATTGGTATTTCTAAATGAATAGCATCAACATTGATTTCTCTAACTTCTGGAACCATTCCCCTCTGTTCCCCATCCCTTTGTTTTCTCTTGTTCCTCTGGACCCTTCAATGTCACAAAAACAAAGGAGCTGGTTGTGGATTACAGGAGGAATGGAGATGGGCTAACCCCTATTGACATCAATGGGTCTGGGGTTGAGAGGGTAAACAGATTTAAATTCCAGGGCATCCACATCACTGAGGACCTCACGTGGTCTGTACACACCAGTTGTGTGGTGAAAAAGGCATAACAGTGCCTCTTTCACCTCAGACGGTTGAAGAAGTTTGGTATGGGCACCCAAATGCTAAGAACTTTTTACAGGGGCACAATTGAGAGCATCCTGACTGGCTGCATCACTGCCTGGTATGGAAACTGTACCTCCCTTAATCGCAGGATTCTGCAGAGAGTGACGCGGACAGCCCAGCACATCTGTAGATGTGAACTTCCCATGATTCAGGACATTTACAAAGACAAGTGTGAAAAAAAGGCCCGAAGGATCATTGGGGGACCCAAGTTACCCCAACCACAATCTATTCCAGCTGCTACCAACCAGGAAACGGTATCGCAGCATAAAAGCCAGGACCAACAGGCTCCGGGACAGCTTCTTCCATCAGGCCGTCAGGCTGATTAACTCACACTGATTTGAATGTATTTCTATGTTACATTGACTGTTCTATTTATTATAAATTATTATAAATTACTATGATTGCACGTTGCAGTTTGGATGGAGACATCGCCTAAAGATTTTTACTCCTCATGTATGTGAAGATTGTAAGAAATAAAGTCAATTCAATTTAATTCAATTATATCTCTTTTCCCTTCCTTAACCTCACTTCCCTGCCTATTACCCAGACTTCCCCCCTTTTGTTAGTCATAGTCATAGTCATACTTTATTGATCCCGGGAGAAATTGGTTTTCGTTACAGTTGCACCATAAATAATAAATAGTAATAGAACCATAAATAGTTAAACAGTAATATGTAAGTTATGCCAAAAATTATGAAATAAGACCAGGACCAGCCTATCGGCTCAGGGTGTCTGACCCTCCAAGGGAGGAGTTGTAAAGTTTGATGGCCTTCCTATGACGGTCTGTGCTGCATTTCGGAGGAATGAGTCTCTGACTGAATGTACTCCTGTGCCAACCCAGTACATTATGTAGTGGATGGGAGACATGGCATGCAACTTAGACAGTATCCTCTTTTCAGACACTACTGTCAGAGAGTCCAGTTCCATCCCCACAACATCACTGGCCTTACGAATGAGTTTGTTGATTCTGTTGGTGTCTGCTACCCTCAGCCTGTTGCCCCAGCACACAACAGCAAACATGATAGCGCTGGCCACCACAGACTCATAGAACATCCTCAGCATCGTCGGGCAGATGTTAAAGGACCTCAGTCTCCTCAGGAAATAGAGACGGCTCTGACCCTTCTTGTAGACAGCCTCAGTGTTCTTTGACCAGTCCAGTTTATTGTCAATTCATATCCCCAGGTATCTGTAATCCTCCACCATGTCCACCCTGACCCCTTGGATGGAAGCAGAGGTCACTGGTACCTTAGCTCTCCTCAGGTCTACCACCAGCTCCTTAGTCTTTTTCACATTAAGCTGCAGATAATTCTGCTCACCCCATGTGACAAAGTTTCCTACCGTAGCCCTGTTTCCCACTTCCATCCCTTTATTCCATGGTCCACCTATCACCTCCCAGCTTCTTACATGATTTTTATCCTCCACCTTCCTCACTGACCTATCTTGCCGTCTCTCACCTGGATTCACCTGTCATAGCCTTTGTAACCTATTGTGCTCATCCCTCCCCACCCCTCAGCATTTTACTCTGGCTTCTCTCCTCTTTCTTTTAAGTCCAGATGAAGGGTTTCAGCTGGAAAAGTCTTTCCATAGATGCTGCCTGACTTGCTGAGTTCCTCCAGTATTTTATGTGTGAAGGCAACATATAAAGTCATGGTATAAGACTTCAGAAGATATGTAGGATTATGATGAGGTTGGAGACATGTGTGTGTCTTTTGTTAATTGAGGGTGGTGTATGTTATGGGGAATTGGGCTTCAACTAACAAAAGTGCAGTGATGAGTCTATCACCTTCAAATATGATGCAAGTGGTGAATTGTTAGGTGGCTTATTTTCTATCATTTGTCCATCTTACCTGACAAACTTTAATGGAAATTAAATTATGTTAAATATATGATGTTTTGAGTAAGAACATTTCAAAGAATGCCATAATATTTGAGTTGAGAATATAAATATCCTGGGGCAAAAGTTTCCCTTGACTCCTGCAGGCAGACAATGCCATTGCTCAACCAGAGATGTGTTTCTAACCCAAAGTATGGAGTCAGTGAATATGTGTTCGAGCATTCCACATTATACTTGATACTGTAATTACGCTGCCACTCTCCAGGCACATCGCCATCTTCTTCATTTATTACAGTTATGCTCGTCATGACCTTTGTGTGTCAGATGTTTGAGTCAGCCATATCATAAGAGTTCATTTCTAATTTAGGGCAATTTTAAAATATATTCATGCAAAAGCAAATTAATTTAAATGTAGATTAAAATGGAAACCCATTGTGATAATTTGCAGCAATTTGCTTCATGTAAACAGTTGTCACCAAAACCTTTCTAATTACACTGATGTAAGAATATAAATCAGTGAGGGAAGATATGAAACTCAGGAATGCAGTGGATGGCAGGATAGTGGAGAGTCCCAGATAAAACTGAGCATATCTTTTGTACCCCAATAAACTCAAATGCTATTTTAAAGTTGATGGAGCAAGGACATTCATATCAAGCAGCATGGATTCTGATTACATTAACAGATCAGGCCCTGACTATGTTAGAGCTTGTTTTAGTAGAACAGAGTGGTGGCACAAAGTATTTCTTAAACCGTATGAAATTGAGAATTTGGAGTCAGATTGAGATGTCACTGGTCAACACTGGCTGATCAGACCTCTGGAAAAAAAATTAATATTTAGCATTTAACTTAGAATTTTAAAACAGGAAGAGGATTGGAAAAGCAATAAAAATAATACTTAATTGCCACTAGCTGACATTAAAGAATGAGAGATATCCAGAACTAGATACCTTTGGGGTCAAGGCTCAAAGCTGGAGCTGAGATGGTAAATGGCCTATGAATAATTTCACAGAATTAAGGGCATAATAACTGACAGGCCATTGCTGGGACAGTCCGTCACTACTGCCTTCTCCACTATTCAACAAGACCATGGCTAATTCTTAGCTGTCATGAATCAGGAGTATTTGCATCAAATTTGAAAACTGCGCATGTCACTCCATCACATCTATTACTGGAAAATTACTAGCATCTGTACCTAAAAATAGTATGACAAGGAATGGATGAGGAGGTGATGATGATTGAGGGAGGGATGGAATGCAGAGGGAAATTTCTGTGAATTTTATTCCTAAGGAATTTCTGAAGGCTTTTAATAAGGACTCCCATAACAGACTGTTTGCTAATTGGTATCTGAAATGTAAGGATCTATTTCTTTTAGAGCAATGACCCCTGCCCCAGCACTATGTATTGATCTGTTGCCAGTACGTGCACATTGTTCTCTCTCTCTCACTGCAATATGAATATACCAGTTAAAGCCATCTCCCTCGTGTGCACTTTTATCTAATTGATATGTAGTTGTGCATGGACACAAGTTGGTGACGAGTACGAACCTGAATGTCAGAGAATAGCACCAATTGCACCAACAGTTACAGGACAAAGCAACAGGAGATAAACAGCATGGGAAAGCCGAAGGACCTGTGAGTAACAGTGAAAGACACGCTGAACCTAAAGTGAAAATAACATGGTGATGGCTTTAGTTGGGAAAGTTGGTGAATTTGATAGCATTAATGAAGGCGTATATTTTAAAAATTACAGTGTGGAATAGGTCCTTCTGGCCCTTTGAGCCATGATGCCCAGTAACCCCAAATTAACCCTTGCCTAATCATGGCACAATTTACAATGACCAATTAGCCTACCAACCAGTATGTCTTTGCACTGTGGGAGGAAACACACATCGTCACGGGGAGAATGTACAAACTCCTTACAGGCAGCTGTGGGACTTGAAGCCGGTTGCTGAACTGTAAAGTGTTAGAAACATAGAAAACCTACAGCACAATACAGGCCTTTGGCCCACAGTGCTGTGCTGAACATGTACTTACTTTTGAAATTACCCACGGTTACCCATAGCCCTCTATTTTTCTAAGCTCCTTGTACCTATCTGGGAGTCTCTTAGGAACCCTATCGTATCCACCTCCACCATCGTCGCCGGCAGCCCATTCCACATACTCATCACTCTCTGTGTAAAAAGCTTATTCCTGACATCTTCTCTGTACCTACTTCCAAGCACTTTAAAACTGTGCCCTCTCGTGTTATCCATTTCAGACCTGGGAAAACGCCTCGGACTATCCAAATGATCAATGCCACTCATTATCTATACACCTCTATCAGGTCACCTCTCACTCTCCGTCGCTCCAAGGAGAAAGGCCGAGTTCACTCAACCTATTCTCATAAAGCATGCTCCCCAATCCAGGCAACATCCTTGTAAATCTCCTGTACACCCTTTCTATAGTTTCCACATCCTTCCTGTAGTGAGGTGACCAGAACTGAGCACAGTCCTCCAAGTGGGGTCCGACCAGGGTCTTATATAGCTGTAACATTACCTCTCGGCTCTTAAACTCAATCCTATGGTTAATGAAGGCCAATGCACCAAATGCCTTCTTAACCACACAATCAGCCCGCACAGCAGCTTTGAGTGTCCTATGGACTCGGACCCCAAGATCCCTCTGATCCTCCACACTGCCAAGAGTCTTATCATTAGTACTATATTCTGCCATCATACTTGACCTACCAAAATGAGCCACCTCACACTTATCTCACCCTTCTGATTTCATTCTTAAGCTCCTTCCTGCTAGATTTATAATTTTCTAGAGCTCTATCATTACCTGGCTTTGTGCTAACAACTATGCTACTGTGCCCAGAGGAGGTGAAACTGTATTGTAACACAAAAAACTTGAAGAAGCAAAAGAAAGCCCCTACATTTTTTAGCTTAATGGGTGCAAGAACGTACAGTGTCTTTCATAACTTAGTACCTCCTGCAAAGCAAGCAAGCAAAACATTCAATGAAACTGTTACAATTTTACAAAATCACTTGATCCCTAAACCACTGGTAATGGCTGAGAGATTTAGATTTTTACAAAACGAATCAGTCAAATGATGAAAGCCTTTCTGAATATATGCAGATCTGCCCAAACTTTCCCAGTACTGTGACTTTAGAGATGGATTTTCTAATGCATTAAGGGACAAGCTTGTATGTGGCATGCATAGTCAAAGCACTCAAAAGATGCTACCATCAGAAACAGACCTAACCCGAGGATGGGCATTGGTCATAACAATATTGTTAGAGACTGCAGCAACGGATGCAGCAGAACTACAGAAAAGGAGGATAGAGCGTGAAATGCACAAAGTGTTCCTGAATGGTACAAAAAGCCAAAGTTGTTATGGATGTGGCATATCCTCCCATGATGCAAATGACTCTTGGTTCAAAGAAAAAGTCTGCAGAAAGTGTCACAGTCAAGGTCTTATAGAGAGAGTGCGCAAGGCAGACAGAAAGCACAATTGAGTGAAAAATCTCAGACACAAAACTAAACAAATGCATAAAGTTACCGAATGTATAACAGAATCAGACAACATAGCGTCTGACAAAAGAGAACTGTCATGCCTAGAACTGCATAGTATAACTGAAGCAGATCACAATATAATATGGATCACAATAGATATATATCTGGTGTAAAACTGAAAATAGGGTCAGCTTTGTCTATAATTCCAGAGACTGACTATAACAGACTGTTTTCTAAGATGCCAATATAGAAGACCTCAGTGATGCTAAAGACCTACACAGGCAAAAATGTATCCACCAAAGGCAAACTGAAAGTGAAGGTGACATATAGAGGCCAAAAACAGCAGTTAGAGCTTTATGTGTTGAAAAGTGGAGGGCCAGCACTTTTTAGACATGAATGGTTGAGAAAAATCTGACTCCAGTGGCACTCAATCAAAGCTGTCAATGTGGCATCAACAGGCAACATCAGCCCAAATGGTAGCACTAACCAGACACTGGCATAGCTGCTGAATGCTAATGAGAAGGTGTTTGAGAAGGGGATCAGTAAACTCAAAGGCATGAAGGCCAGAACTGAACTGGATGAAGCAGCAAAACCATGATTCCATAAAGCATGTCCAGTGCCTTACGTGCTATTCCTAAAGTAGATGCTGAATTGCGGAGTTTGGAGGCATCTGGAATTCTCTCCAAGGTTCAGTGGAGCAATTGGTCCATGCCCATTGTCCCAGTGATCAAGAAAGGGAAGGCCTGATCTGTTCAGATATGTGGGGACTTCAAGCTGAGCGTCAACCCAGTGCTGCATACTGTGCAGTATCTCCTGCCACAAATAGAAGATATTTTTTGCATCTTTGGCAGGCAGGGAGAGGTTTTCAAAAAATGATTTGTCACAAGCCTATTTGCAAATGGAGATTGAGGAGTCAAGCAGGAAGTTCCTCATGATCAACATTCACAACGGACTGTTCCAGTATAATCGTCTCATCTTTGGCATCGCATCAGCTCCAGCAACTTGGCAACAAGCAATGGACCAAGCACTTCAAGATATTCCAGGAACACAATGACATCATTGTTACTGGAAAAAACGATGAAGAGCATCTCCAGAACCTTGGTAAGGTGAGTAGGGTTTGCACACAAAGAGAAAGAAATGTGAGTTTTTCAAGAACGAAATCTCATATTATGGACATGTCATTGACAAGCCTGGCTTACATAAGTCACAAGAGAAGAATGAAGCGGTGGTACAGGCACCCAAACTGGAAAATGTGTCACATCTCAGGTCATACTTGGGCCTTGTAAACTACTAACACCAGTTCCTCGCAAACATTGCTACAGTGCTGCATCCATTCAATGTACTGTTACAGACAGGAGCAAAGTGGGATGGTCAGAAAGATGTGAAAAAACATTCAACGAAACAAAAAGACTGATAACATCTGATGAACTGCTCACTGATTATGACCCATCCCTGCCCATCACACTGGCATGTGATGCATCCCCTTATGGTATTGGTGCTATTGTGTCACAGAGTATGAAAGATAGATCTGAATGCCCAATGGCATTTGCTTCAAGATCACTGATGAGCACAGAACACAACTACTCACAGATTGACTGAGAGGCCCTTGTATGGGGAATAAAGAAGTTCCACCACTACCTCTACGGATAAAAGTTTACACTAGTGACAGATCACCAGCCCCTTGTGTCCCATTTTCAATCCCAGGAAGGGAATTCCAGTGACGTCTGCTACTCGGTTACAACTTTGGGCACTATTCCTAGGAGCCCACACTGATGACATAGAGGTCAAGGGTACCAAACAATACCGCAACACTGATGGCCTGTCACGTCTTCCACTATTGAAAACTGAGGAAGAAAAGTCTTCATACTGTGACCCTGTAGAAGTATAACACAGCACAATGGTAGACCAGTTGCCAATATCAAACTCTGAAATACAAAGAGAACCAAGAAATGACCTGACATTGTCAAAAGTCTATGAAATCACCATGCAAGAATGGCCAGCTCATGGAACCCTATGTTTCTAGAGTTCTCAGTGAGACGAGACCAACTGTCGGTATGTCAAAGAAGGTTGATGTGTGGATCTCATGTTGTGGTTCCCTCTAACCTGGGCATCAGTATGTTAGATCGGCATGAAGGACACCTGGGTACAGACAAGATGAAGAGTCTTGTCCGGAGCTAGGCATGGTGGCCAGGAATAGATAAACAGATTGAAAAATTAGCTAAAAGCTCTTCGGGATGCCAAAAAGATCAAAATGCACCCCCACAGGTACATTTACACCCATTGCAATGGCCATCTTCTCCATGACGAGTACATATTGACTTTGCTGGGCCATTCGTAGACTCCATGTTCCTGATTGCTGTGGATGCTCATTTGAAGTGGCTGGATGTTATACCAATGAAGTCAATCACCTCAGCAAGGACAGTCTCCACTCTGAGGACTATTGTCATCAGAAACAGTGTACCAGAACAAGTAGTGAGTGACAATGGACCATGATACATGTTAGAAAGATTCTGACTGTTCATGAAGAAAAATAACATCAGACATTTCAAGTCAGCTCCTCGCCACCCAGCAACAAATGGGTTAGCTGAAAGATTTACCAAACTTTCAAGAAGTCCATTAAAGCGATGGACGTTTCTCTACATCACAAGGTGGGCAACTTCCTTTTTGCCTATTAGAACTCTGTTCATGTGATGACAAACCAAACACCTGCATTGCCGTTCATGAACAGGAATCTGAGATCTCGCATCGACTTCCTGAAGCCAGATCTGCGGAGGGAAGTGTGAAATAAACAGCTCAGCCACTTGCCAAGTGAAGCAGCAAGGAACTTTGAGATTGGACAGGAAGTCCTAGTGCGTGGTTACCAAGAAGACAAGTGGACACCCGATA
The DNA here is from genome assembly GCF_963921235.1 of Mobula hypostoma. Lineage (NCBI taxonomy): Eukaryota > Metazoa > Chordata > Chondrichthyes > Myliobatiformes > Myliobatidae > Mobula > Mobula hypostoma. Next base: position 63,577,484 of record NC_086098.1, read on the forward strand.
GAATAGCTGCAAGGACTGGACCATTGATGTACACAGTGAATATTGGAGATCAGACATGGAGATGCCATGTGAACCAGATACTGAATGCTCAACCGAAGAACACACCTTAGTCAACTGCATCCAACAAGATGGGCATATCACAGTCACCTGACTTGCCTCTCAGTGGTGATGTCACTGACAGCAACATGGCACCAGAAACCAAGAACGTTGTCTGAGACGAGACACCTACCAAACTTGATACCAGTTCACAGGTCCAGAGGTGCTATCCTGGAACAAAGTGCCACCCAAAAGACTGAATCTTTGGAACTGTGAAGTTAGTTATGGACTTTATTGTGAAAAAATGTTTATTTAGTATATGGGTTTATGGAAGGGAAATTGAATGTTTTGTTATTATACAGGTTTCTGTTGCATTAATTTCAAGGGGGAGGAAGTGTAATGTATGGATCTATTTCTTTTAGAGCAATGACCCCCCTCTTAGCACTATGTATTGATCTGTTATCTGTGCATGTGCTGTTGTCTGCACATGCGCATTGCTCTCTCGATTGGTCATTGCAACGTGAACATACCAGTTAAAGCCATCTCCCATGTGCATGCGTTTATTTAATATATATGTAGTTGTGCATAGACACAACAGTATCTGACTTTGAAGTTCATGGAAATGAAAGCAGTTTATTTACCAGGCTAGTTGGCAGCACAGAGTGGACAACGTTAAAATCGAAAGGTTTTGAACTGAGCTGCCTTGTGAGGATTGCAAACTGTGTAGGCAAAAGCATTACAATACAAGGCAATATTAATATTTTGAGTGAGTGGTCAAAATGGTGGCACAGGGATTTCCACATTGATGAATGTGAGGTTATTAACACTGGACATAAAAAAAGAGCAGCGTACTTTCTAAGTGATGAAAAATATGAAGCACTGAAAGTTCTGAGTGATTTGGATGCCCTTATACTTGAATATTTATAATGTGATGGAGAAATACAGAAAATAATCAGTAAGTCTAATTGAAGGCTGCCCTTTAAAGTTAAAGGGTGAATCACAAGAGGTTACAAGTTAAGCTTCATATACAAAATACTCTGGTAACCACTCTTGTAGAGCTGTCAGCAGTTCTGGGTACTGCATCATTTACTGGCCTTAGAAATAACACAATGTAAATCTAATAGAATTATACCTGGACTCCAAGGGTTAACATTAAGAGATGAGATTTGATAAATTAAGGTTGTATTTCCTGGAACTTAGGAGAGGAGGCAGTGACTGGAATGGGTGAGAAAGGTAGAGCAAAATGGTTGCAGAGTCCAGGACTGGCTTTCCAGTAAGTCTATTTGGAAATACACAAATGATGTTAGATATTTGGCATTCTCTTCTGAAATTTATGCTTGATATACTTAACTCTGAGATTAATAGTTTCTTGATAACCAAGGGCATGGAGGTATGTGGGCAAAGGTCTCAGAGCATTAGGCCACCAATCAGCCATGGTCTCCACTGAATGGCAGAGCAGACCTAGGAGGTCTAGTAAAGCTTAATATTTAACTCGGTTGCTTCTGGCCCAGGAGATGTTCTTCCAGGTCACTTGAGATGATCTTGACTTTCCATTCTCTTCTTCGTAACACAAATCTCCTGCTTAACTTTCAAAGTACGTTTATTATCAAAGTATGTATAGATTAGTCTCCTTACAGGCAGCCACAAAATGAGGTAACCTGAAAGAACCCATAAAAAGGAAGACCATCAAATACGCGATGTGCAGAAAGAAAGAAACCTCTGGTCATCTCAAAACTGGCAGCAAGGTAGAGCTATCATTTATGTTGATCTGTCAAGGCTTGATTCCTAAAGATAGTAGCTCCAACAATGCAGAACCCAATCAGTACAGCACCGGAATATCAGTTCATTCTCCAAAAGTTCAAGAGTGGGGGAAAAGCTATTTTGATGAATCTCCACAGATCTGTGGAGATCCAGTTCCACTGATCCCATTCCCACCAGAAGAAAATGAATTGTGGCTGATTGCATGCACCAGCTGGAATCTTATGCAACAGCAGGAAATAGTACTGTTGATGTCAGAGGAATTCCAAGTCCATTTAATCATCAAACACAAATGCGATAACGCATTGAAAAGTAAAGTGAAGTAAAATAATATACATCACGGTTTGTGTATTTGCACAAATACTTCTGTCAAATTCTTTTGGGGTTGTTTAACCACATAGAAAGCCCACTACTTTGTTCAGAACCACGACGGAAGTGAAATGGGTTTAACAAAAAAAAATTGAAGCTGAAATGCCAGAATAAATCAGCAGTTCCAACACTTATTGTTCTTTTCAGAGTGAGTTCATTCTGGGTCTCATTAGTGTGTAGCATTGATAGCAGATAGAGACACCTGCAAACAGCAGGGAACAGCAAAGGCTTTATAAGATTATTTTTCACCCCTATTCACTGATTGTTTTACACAGCCAGTGATGAAATATACTGTGGACCTTGTTTAGTGCATTTTTGAATTAAGATCCATGTGAAAAGAGTTCTGTTTGGAATGAACTTTAGGTCATAAGTGATAAAGCTGACGGTCATCAAAGGTCAGAAGTTAATTGATAATCTGTTTGTTGTGCTTTATCTACCCAGACGAGTTGTGGTGTTAGATTCATGTGTGGCTGAAGGGCACTGCTGACCTGCAGTTGCTCACCACTCACATTCTCCCAGCCCACTGACTGTGAGTGTAACACTGATTGAACCCCACAAGACTCTGAGCTATTCCTTGATGGGAGACATTGACAACTGATATTTTCTGTAGGGAAATATGGGCAATTTGAATCCACAGGCAAATGTGCAGATGCTTCAAAGTGTACAGTAAGCTCCTTCATAGCGTAAATTTACTATTCCAATCTATCTAATCCACCACACTCTCCACTATTGTTAAATAATGATGTGGTGTAACATATAAAGGCATTTTATTTCTAGTCTATTACTGATAAGATGAAAACCTTCCCTTTCTGATTTCTGTATAGGTCCAATGCAAACAGAAGCATCATTATTATTATTATAATCATTATAATTATTATTATTGTTGTCACTTTGAGATACAATGAAACGCTTTAGTTTGCATGCCATCCAGGCAGATCATGCCATATAGAAGAACATTGCATAACATGCAGGAATAAAGAGTCTAGAAATAAAATAAAATCTATTTGACTAAAGTCCAAACATCTAACTGGCTGACTGAAGTCCAGTTATACAGAAAGGTGTCTGCAATCCTAATCTAACTAGTCTTACATCAACATAATTGGATATCAGCTTCCTTTAAGTGGCCATTTAGTTTTATCAAATTCGGGGTTTTAGAATGAAGAATAAACAGCAGTCCTTGTCTATATCTACAGAGCATCTTTAAATTTATTTGATTCAGTACACAGTTTGTAGCACAGAATCACTTTACATTTAGCATTTAACTTGATGTTGTCACTCAGAGAACCAAGGGTTGTTATTGTGGATACAGAGATATGGGGTATCCTGAGTTATGTTTGCAGCAGTGATTTGGAAATTACTCTGCATCTAGTTATGTGATTTTAAACTGAAAAATCATAGCTATCAAAGTCCTTGTTTGCCTCAACCACTCACTCACTTTTGTACCCATAAGAATGCGAATTTCCTATCAATGTAGGTGGTGGCAGAGAGAATATGATAATTTAAGGCAGTTCTTGTGGCAAGGAGGATAACCAGGTAGTTTTGCTGCAAGCTTTCCATGACAGTCAGAAGTTCAAAGTTCCAGGTTCAAAATTCAAAGTTCAAAGTAAATTTTATTGTCCAGTACATACGAGGGGTGATTGATAAGTTCGTGGCCTAAAGTAGAAGGAGTCAGGTTTAGAAAACCTAGCACATTTATTTTTGCACATATATATGAGTTATACAGCTCTCGTTACATGCACATGCAGTTCAACTCTTTGAGTGATTATGCAGAAAGTTTGAAGTTAATAACTCATCTTCTTCTACCTTAGGCCACAAACTTATCAATCACCCCTGCTGTGGCCCACTTTCTGGAGGTCCAAGATGCCAACTTCTACAAAGAAGGGATCCGTATGCTCCACGACCGCTGGACTAAGTGTGTAAATGTAGGAGAGGACTATGTTGAAAAATAAATGTTCTAGGTTTTCTAAAATTGACTCCTTCTACCTTAGGCCATGAACTTATCAATCACCCATCGTGTATGTCACCATATACAACCCTGAGATACATTTTCTTGTTGGCATACTCAGCAAATTTATGGAGTAACTATAACAGGATCAATGACGGATTAACCAGAGTGCTGAGGACAACAAACTATGCAAATGCATATTTAAATAAACAGCAATAAATCATAAGAACATAAGATAATGAGATAAAGAGTCCTTGAAAGTATGAAGTAGTGTGTAGTATCCCCTTTTGTTCAAGGGCCTGATGGTTCAGGAGTAGTAACTGTTCTTGAACCTAGTGGCGCTAGTCCTGAGGCTCTTGCACCTTCTACCTGATGGCAGCAGGGAGAAGAGGGCATGTCCTGGGTTTTGGGGATATCTGATAAATTGTTTCCTATAGATGTACTCGGTGGTTGGGCGGTCTTTCCCTGTGATGTACTGGGCCATATCCATTTATTTTTGTAGGATTTTCTGTTCCATACCAGGTTTTCTATACCGGACTGTGATACAGCCAGTCAAAATACTCTCCAGTGCACATCCATAGAAGTTTTTCAAAGTTTAAGATGGTATGCTGAGACTTCGCAAGCTCCTTAGGAAATAGAGGTGTTTCTGTGCTTACTTCACATTTGCATGTACTGGGCTCAGGACAGGTCCTCTGAAATAATAGCACCCGGGAATTTACAATTGCTCACCCTCTCCACCTCTGATCATCTGATGAACACTGGCTCATGGGCCTCTGGTTTCTCTCTCCTGAAGTCTATAATCAGTTTTGTTATGAATCAGAGGCTGTTGTTATGATAACGCTCTGCCAGATTTTCAATCTCCCTCCTGTACTGTATACTGATTCATCACCACCTTTGATTCAGCTCACCACAGTGGTGTGATCAGCAAACCTGATTATGTCATTGAAACTGTGCTTAGCCACACGGTCAAAAATGTAAAGTGAGCACAGTCAGGTGGTGCACCTGTGCTGATGGAGATTGTGGAAGATATGTAATTATCAATCTGAATTGACCGTGGTTTGCAAGTGAGGAAATCGAGGACCCAATTGCAGAAGGAGGTACCGCGTCCAAGATCTCGGACCTTATTGATTAGCTTTGAGGCTATGATGATATTGAATGCTAAGTTGATAAAGAGCATCCTGATGCATACACCTTTGCCATCCAGATGTTCCAGGATTGAGCGAAGAGCCAATGAGATGGGATCTGCTGTGGACCTATTGCTCTGGTAGGCAAATTGGAGGCAATCAGTAAAGGATGGGAGGAATTTACCCTGGGGACCATTTTTACAATGCTGTGGTATAATGTACTGGACTTTGAGCAGTCATGGTGTTCCCACTAACCTTAATATTAGTGCTATGTTGGGGATAGAGGATGTTGTCATCCCAACCCCTCTACCTTACTTCCTGCCCCCTCCCCTTGGTGGGTACACTTGTGGGAATAGTTGATAGAAGCGGAAATGGAGAAGAAATGCAAAAGGAATAGAAAGCTAATGTTTTTGTTGTGCTAGAGATTGGAGGAAGCTTGTGCCAGCTTGAATTGAGGGGTAGGGCAGAAGTTGAGGCTGAGAAGGGATCAAGAGTACCAGCATATACTTGGAGGTCTGCAAACGTGGCCATCTCCGCACATGAAACCTCAAGGATAGTAAACCAGAGAAAGATCATATCTCGATCAAAAATATCTTACTTCAAATGAGTGTGATACTGGCATCAACAGCCAGGAAGGCTGGAACAGTGGCTCGCTATCATCTTCCCATTTATTCTTTCACTCTCCCAAATACTTGACAGGCTCCCATTGCCACACTAAATATCACAGGCACCCACAGCCCAGACTGTTGCTTAATATTCTCTGTCGCTGCAGCTGAGAAAGTTGTAACTATCCCTTTAATTTGCTGTTGTTAAATGCCAAGTGCTCGAACATTTGACGTTCCATCTGTGAATGTAGCGGATGTGACCGAAGTCTTTGTTTCCCATTCAATGGAAGGGAAGGCTGGTGATAGAAACAATTTTGGAATCAGACTGTAATGGTGTTGTCAATATCTAATTTTGAATGAAGTTGGTAAATTTCCCAGTTTCAATTATATCCCTGTAAATATAACCACAAATGGAGTTTATTTATGACAAAGGTATCTGAATAGTTAAATTAGGGATCGAATTCTTCACAATTTAAATTCCCATTACATCATCTTCTAAAGGGTTGCTTCTACTATATGACTAAGATGTTCATAAACATAGTAAAATAATATTTTATATGCAGGAGAAAATATCCACATTGAACCTCAGCAGGCTGGAAATTTAAAATGATTAAAATATATGATAAAGTGCATAGTTATCTCCAAGTCAGTTTTGATCCAGAAACTTGAATAAACTGGTCAACAAAGATTTTGCTTCCTGAATATTTTTGGGTGTATCTTATGGATTTTGGATGGCTGATCATGAAAATCATCATGAAATTTCCTTATCGCGCATCATTTTTTTGAAATCGCCTATATTTTTAAAATTTCAATTCATACTTCATGTCAATTAAAATGTTGCCCACAAGGTAAGCTGAGAATTTTTCTATCCTGTCCAGGCATGCTTAGGCAGGCCAAATGGCTGAATGACAGGACAGGTTTTAGAAAGGCTATAAATTTACTGGAACGATTTTGATATTTGAGACAAGATGTTTCCCAGAATAACTGATGCCAAGATTAAAGGCGACATTTTTGTTGGTCCACAAATCAAACAGATCATCAAAGACAGGCAGTTCGAAGAACTTTTAGTGGGACTGGAGAAAAATCACATGGAAGGCATTCAAGGATGTTGTTGAAAATTTTCTTGGCAACTACAGAACACCAAACTATGTGCAGCTGGTTGACAACATTTCAAACATACAAAACCATGAAGTGCAACATGTCACTAAAGATTGATTTTCTGCATTCCCATTTAGACTTCTTGCCTGCAAATCTTGGCTCTGTCAGTGATGAGCATGATGAGGGATTTCACCAGGACATTGTAGTCATGGTAAAATGGTATCAGGACAACTGGAATCCATCAATTCTGGCTGATTATTATAGACTTAATACTGTTGGACACTTAAGCGAGAAGCCTCACATACTGAGTACAACTGAAAATCATCACCAAAACATTCTTAGCTTAATTGAACTATTACAAAGCATCAACACCGTTATCCAATTAAATTCATTATATTCAATAAAAGTTAATTTCTTGTTTCTCCAAATTCCTATGTCATACTAGTAGTCTGAAATTATATTTGTGTTCATCTTCAAGCAGTCTGTCATAAACAAAAAAAATCTGAGGAAACAACACTTGCAAAAATTTTGTTGTCCAAGGATATTATTAATGTTTGAGATACCTTGCGTGAAAGAATGGGCGATGCTCACTCAAACATTTCCAAGTGCTTTTCTTCTATGGTTTTTTGCCATTGTGGCGAATAGACACCACAGTGGGATTGGGTTGAAAACAGGACTTGTGGTCAGGGAGGAATGAATGAGATATATGAGATGTGGATCGTAGGAATGGTGAAATGATGAAAAAGAATATTGGGGTGCGGGTCAATCTCAGGGAAAAATGAAGATGCTGATCTTGGTGGTAATAGGCATATGGAATGGGTTGGTTGAATGGAGATGACTGGGTGAGTGAGTGAACATGTCAACAGTGAGAAGAGGTGTAGGAGCAATCAGTAGTAACTAAACATTGAAGAAGGGACTGGCCTGAAGGAAAATGAATGCTGGGAACTCCAGTCACAGCCAAAGTTACAATGGGCATGTAGCAACATTACAAAGGGCCTCAGCCCTTCAGTGTTCAATGCCTGAGTCACAGAGTGTGAATCAGGCCTTTATGTCCCCCATAGCCATTCTGGGCTATTTCGCAATATGCAGCTTTTAGCTTCCTGTACTGAAATGTATGAGAGCCTCTGCCTCCATCACACCCCAGTCAGTGAGTTTCAAATTCCAAGCACCCTCTTGGGTGAAAAGAACCCTCCTCAAATCTGCTCCAAATCTCTTAGCCCTTACCTTAAACCAATGTCATCTGATCACAGACACTTAGATTCACAGAGCACTACAGCACAGAAACAGGCGTTTCTTCCTTGTCCCATTGATCTGCTCTTGCATTTTAGCACTCTATACCCCTCCCATCCATGTATGTAACAAGAGACTTCTGCGCTCCGTTCTGGTACTCGTCAAATACTGAATTCTTGGCGCCAGACCATGATTGCTAATTAACGGGACAGTCCTGAACGCTTAAAAGGGCCATGCCAGTTATCCATACTCCAGAGAGTTAGAGCCTGGAAGCTAGTGCGGTTAGGTGCATCTTGTAACAGGACCCCCTCCCCTATGGCTAACTCCTGACGGCCCTGGCTGCTTGGAAAGATGGTGGCGGTAGTCATGGATGAGAACTGGATCCAAGATGTCTTTTTCAGTCACCCAGTATTTTCCTTGGGTCCAAATCTTTCCCAGTCCACGATGTATTGCTGAACAACCCGAACAGTTCGTGAGTCCAAAATTCTTCTCACTGTGAAGACCTGTTCCCCTCGAAAAATCTGGGTGGAGGTGGTGCTGAGGGGTGGTGCTGAGAAGTTTTAATTTAGGGATGTGGAAAGTGGGAATGATCTTCAGGGTCTTGGGGAGCTGCAATGTGTAAGCCATAGTGTTTACTTTCTGTAGGACTGAAGGGTCCAACTTTCTAGACTGCACTTGGCGAGGCAAATCCTGAGTGGACAGCCAGACTTGATGCCCAGGCTGAAAAACAGGTCTCTGTCTTCTCCATCAGTTAGCCTCTCTTGCCCTAGTCCATTTCTGCTTGTAGTGCTGGATCAGGTCTTTGGCCGCAAGAACTCCAACCTCGGCCTCCTGTTCCGGAAAGAGTGGTGGAGGATAACCAAACTGGCACTCAAACGGTGACATCCCGTGCACTGAATGCTGTGAGATGTTGTGGACAACCCCTGCCCACATCAGATGGTCACACTACTCATCAGGTCTTTCTGAGGCCAGGCTGCTTAGAGTTTGTTCCAGATCTTGGTTGACCTGCTCTGTCTGGCCATTGGACTTTGGGTGAAACCCAGAGGAAAGACTTGCTGTTGCCCCTTTCAGCTTACAGAATGCCCTCCAGAAACATGATGTGAATTGTGGAGCACGATCTGTGACAATCTCCACAGGAAATCTATTATTCCTGAAGACCTGGCCCAGGACAATTTCAGCAGTCTCCGCCATACATGATAGCTTATCCAAGGCAATGAACTTGCAGGCCTTCAAAAACCAATTGACAATTATCATGTTGATGGCCTTGCCTTTGGATGGTGGAAGACACGAGGCAAAGTCCATGGAAACGTGCGCCCATGGTCTCCACAGGTAGAGGGTGGAGGAGCCCTTGAGGTTAGGTATGGGGCTCTTTGTTCCGGGTGAACACCTCGCATGCCTGCATGTATTGCTGAATGTATTCTATCATTCTGGGCCACCAATAGCTTTTCTTGATAAACTCGAGGGTCCTGGCAATCCCTGGGTGAGTCATCCTCCTCAATGAATGACCCCATTGGAAACCTGAGACCGGATGGAACTTAACAAACAGCTGACCCGGAGGACAGCTCCTAGGGATCCCCCCTCATGCTTGGGCCTTGCGAACAAGAGTGTCGATTCCCCAATGAATTGGTGCTACCACCTTGGCTTGGGGTGAAATGGTGGGTAGGCTGCTCCTTTCATCCTGGTTCATCAGACTGACAGGACAAGGCATCTAGTTTCTGTTTTTTTTGATCCTGGTCAATAGGTCAGGATGTTATTAAAGCAGTTAAAGGCCTTCTTGGAATTCAGTTTCTTGGCCTCCTGAATATGTCCAGTTCTTGAGGTCTGTCCAAATGACAAAAGGGTTCATGGCCCCCTCATGCCAGTGATGCCATTCTTCCAAAGCCAACTTAACCGCCAGTAGCTCCCAGTTCTGAATGTCATAGTTTCTCTCTGCTGGGGATATCTGCCTGGAGAAGAATGCACACAGCTGCAGCTTGCCACCCAAAAGGTGACCATTGAGACAACACTCTGATGTCTGTGACATCCTTCTCCATGAATGAATTGAAGTTCTGCATTAGGTGAAACCAGGATGGGAGCTGAAGTGAAGCACTGTTTAAGCTCTGCAAAAGCAGCGTCTGCTTCGGTAGTCCAGATAAAGGGGCTCACGGATTTCTTAGAGCCGTTAGCTGAGCTGCCACTGAGCTGAAGTTCCTGATGAACTTACTGTAAAAGTTAGCAAACTCTAGGAATCATTGGACTTCTTTGACACTGGATGGTTGTTTCCAGTCTCTGACTGCCTGGATCTTGTCAGGGTCCATCCTGAAATTGCCATTGGAGATGATGAAACCCAAAAATGAAATGGTTGTTATGAGAAAATCAGACTTCTCCAGCTTAACATGAAGCCTATGGTCTAGAAGCCTCTTTAAAATGTGAGCGACATGCTCCTCCATGGACTTTGAGAAGATTAGGATATCATCCAGGTAGATAAAGGCATACTTATGCAGAGTAGACCACTTATAAAGGCCTGACAAACTGCTAGAGTGTTTGCAAGGCCAAAGGGCTTAACCAGGTACTTGTTGTGTCCTGTAAGCATAATGAACGGGGTTTTCCAGTCATTGCCTTCCGTTATATTGACCAGATTGTATGTATACCACAGGTCTAGCTTAGTGAATACTCTTATCCTTTGGAGAATCTCAAAGGTAGTATTCAAGTAGTATAAATTAACAAATTTCACGACAGATGCCAGTGATAATAAATCTGATTCTGATGTGTGGAAGGCAGTAACAATAGCAAAGGCTTCCTTTATATACTTTTCCATTGCATTTCTCTCTAGGCCTGAGAGCGTGTATAATCAACTCTATGGAAGACAATCACCAGGTAGAAGATCTGTAGCACAGTCATAGGGTTGGTGTGGTGGAAGAGTCAAGGACTTTCCCTTGCTGAAGACCTCTTCCAAGTCCTTGTATATGGAAGGAACTTTCATCGGCCTGGATGTTGCAAGTTCTTCTGAACCGTCCTTCAAGGACAACTCCTAAGGCTTCTTCAGACAACCTCCGGATCTCCTCTCTAGGTTCACTAGACTCCTTTGTATCCTTGAGTGATGGCAACGAGGTGTTACAAATGGTCCTTGCATCCCCGGGAACAGGTTCCAAGGGTCTGTGTTTAAGGAGTCTTTCCTTTAGTTGGGACTTGGTGGCTGGATCCCTTCGACTTCGGATTACCTCACACTGAAGTCTGTCCCCTTGCAGGTCGTTGATCTCAGGAGAGTCTGTGGGGCAGAATGTCATGCCACAAACATACCCACAAACATAACTGAACCAAGCAATGATTCTCCCTTCCTTCCAGTTCACAGAAGGGTTATACTGGGACAGCCAAGGATGCCCGAGGATCAGGGGTATGAGTGGTGAGTCAGTGATGGAGAAACTAACGTCCTCCACATGATCCTCAATCCTCATCTGCAAGCCCATTCTCTGTTCCTGAATCCACCCGGAATCTAGGGGATGACCCTAGATAGTTGTACTGACTTATGTTGAGCTGACAGGCAGTCCCCAAGTCCAGGAAATTACCCTCTACCTCAGAGTCCAAAAAAGCCTTCAACTGCCTTTGGTCCTTGCCCTGGTGATCTCCATCTTCAGTGTGATCCCCGAATCTATAGTGTTAGGAGTAGTGGCAGCTTCCTGGCACAAGATGGTCTTAACAGTTCTCCCGACGGCTGCAGTCTTGGGCATTCAGTCTGCAGGTGACCTGCCTCCCTGCAGTTATAGCAGCTCCCTTGACTACAATACTAACTCTCATCAGCGGGGAGTCTAGTGCAGCTTAATTCTGTGACGCATTGAGGCCAGGCTTGGGCTAGAACTCTTGACCTCTTGATGTAGTGCCCCTTACGCTCTGCCAGACGATTATCGAGGCGGATGGACTGGTCAATGAGGACCTCTAAGTTCCCTGCTTGCTCTCCCAAGGCAATGGCATCCTTTAGTTTGTCCCGGAGTCCATGGCAGTACAGAGTGGCCAAGGCTTCCCCATTCCAACTAATCTCTTGGACCAAAGTCTGGAACTCGATAGCAGAGTCAGCTGCTGACTGACTGCAGCTTCATCAGACCCCCTGAGGCTCTGTTTGTACCGGCGGGGTGATAAAATACCTTTCTCATGGTGGCCAAGAATTCTTCCTGATCTGCACAACTCTCCAACCTCTGGTGCTCCTCTCCCTTCCCTTTCTTCCATGGCCTTCTGTCCTTTCTTGTCAGATTCCCCCTCCTCCAGCACTTTATCTCTTTCACCAAGAAACTTCCCAGCTCATTGCTCCACCACTCCCCCTCTCCTAGTTTGACCTATCACCCACTACCTTGTATTTCTTCGTCCTCTCACCCCTCCTTCTTAATCTGACTTCTCATCTTTTCTCTGATACTGATGAAGGGTCTCGGCCTGAAACGGTAACTATTTACTCTTTTTCTATAGATGCTGCCTAGCTTGCCGAGTTCTTCCAGTATTGTGTATGTGTGTGTTGCTCCTACATTCACATCTAGATTATTATATGTCGCCCTTTCCTCACACTTGTTTGAGCTTACCTTCGTTGCCAAAAGTATAATGGCTCTGAACTCTCACTAATGCAGTTTTGGAAGTTTCCCACTAGTTACCTGCAAACTTAGCTGCAAGTACCTATTGTCAGCCTGCTTTTGCCTGAGTTCCTTCTTATCATAGTGAAATCAGCTTTCCTAAATGATGGACCTTTATTTCTGTTCAATTCTTGATCAACTCCATTACCAAACTTCACATTTATAAAGTTATGTCACCATGTCAGAAATGTTTTTCCTTGACATTCCTCCATTTCACCTCTGTATTCACATGGATTCAGTATTTCCTCTTCTCTAGTAAGACGTCTATGCACTGCCTCAAAATGTTCTTCTGAATGCACTTTTAAAAATACTGCCCCTCTAAGATTTTCTTTTTAAAGTGACCCAGTTAATATTAGGAAATTTAAAATCCCAATTAATACCCTTCTATTTGTTTAATTCACTGTGGTTCCCTTGCATACTCTTGGCCATATTTCAACCATGTGGGTCTTAAAATAAGCAGCAGCTGAGATAATGGATGCATTTCTTTAGACTTTCCAAAATTTCTCAATCCTTTCCATAGTCTAAGTCGAACAGAAAACTCTAAGTGGAACACTTCTATCTTCTTCAAAGGAAGTAGTAGGAGGTGTTGTGCATTTGATATTTCAGTAATATTGTAAATATGTTGTTTTATTAAGCATTCTTTGTTGTTTACATAATGCATTGTGGTATATCTGTAAAAATATGGGAACGGCATACGTCATCATGCCACCGGACGTAATACATGCACCTTGCTTAAAGTAGAAGTGAACTAAGACTCGCATCTCTTGGCTCCCTCGTTTTGCTTCTGATCAGTTTTATGTTTCAGAGTTACAAAACAGAACATGAGGGGATTTAGGAAATGATAAGGTAGTAAAACTCTGATAATCTGGCAACCTGATGTTTCAATGTCAGGCTCACTCAGTAATCTGGAGTGTGAGCCAAAGATGCAGAATGCAAAGTGGGATGTGTTGGCAAAGCTGGACGTCTCAAGTCTGGCTCAGGTATGGGGGGGGGGGTAGATTTACAGTCAGGACTAAGTATACCTTATATACTTATATACACTCTTATACTAAGTATAAGAGTGTTTGCATATTGCCCATTCCCTTTATAACTCAAGGGTTCAAAGGTCCAATATAATGTCAGAGAAATGTATACAATATACATCCTGAAATGCTTTTTCTTCGCAACCATCCACGAAAACGGAGGAGTGTCCCAAAGAATGAATGAGAGTTAAATGTTAGAACCCCAAAATCCAACCCCTCAGTTCCCCTCCCTCTCGTGCGTAAGTGGCAGCAAGCAACAATCCCCCCTCCCCCCACCGGCAAAAAAAGCATCGGCACCTGCCACCGAGCAAGTGTGAGCAGACTTGCAGTTACCCTAAAGACTTGTGTTTCACCCGGTATACGACATACCACAGGCTCTCTCTCTCCCTAATAAGTGAGAATGAGGTATCTCCGTTTCACAGCAAGAGGGGAGACATAACAAACAACTCACTGGTTTACGATGTTAAAAGTCCATTACGTCGCTTTTTTCGAACTCTGTTCCCAAAGATCTCAAAGATCTTGGGTCTCTGGGCACACAGCCATAGATACACGAGTCTCCTGCAGTGATACCGACCCTCGATCCGCCTGTCTCCAGAGCCCAGAGATCCTGGGCTTCCATATCCGAGCCGGACTCTTAGGCTGAGCCCTTGGTGTGCCGAATAACAACGGCTGGTTATGAAACCCCAAGAGCGGGTCCTATTCCCGCAACTCACCAGAATAACTGGAAAATATATTATGCTACTGTGCAACATGTTTACAAAAAGTGGCATTAAGCTATGTGTGAATATTAATATAAATGATACCTATTTGTACAGAAGGTCTACTAATCAGGCATCACTCAAGTCTGAAGGATGCTAAATTATTGGAATTTTACCACACAGCATCATCGGATTTTATAAGAGGGAAATAGTGCATGATTAAGGTTTTTAGAACATATAACAAGCATTGAGAATAAAAGAAAACCTGTTGTAGCATATTCAAAATTCTAATAAGCATTCAGTAACAGTGAAAGATATTGCAAAACAGTGGAGTTAAATATTATTGTGGGTAGAAGCCCAGCAAAGAGTCACAGTAAATAGGTCATTTTCATATTTGCTACCTGTCACTGGTAAAACATCAAAATAATCAGCGGTGAATCCTCAACCACTTGGCCCGTTGTGGGCATGTGGGCATGTGGCCAAGTGGTTAAGGCATTGGGTTAGCGACCTGAAGGTAGTGAGTTCTAGCCCCAGCTGAGGGAACGTGTTGTGTCCTTGAGCAAGGCTTAATCACATATTGCTCTGTGATGACACTGGTGCCAAGCTGTATGGGTCCTAATGCCCTTCCCTTGGACAACATTGGTGTTGTGGAGAGGGGAGATTTGCAGCATAGTCTTCCATACAACCTTGCCCAGGCCTGCGCCCTGGGGAGTGAAGACTTTCCAGGTGCAGATCCATGGTCTCGCAAGACTAACGGATGCCTTTACTTTACTTTTGAATGCTCAAATATTTAGTATCCCTGTTAAATTTGTTAAAGGGACTGAGTGGGGTAGTTAATCTTACTGATGGTACAAAGACAAGGTGGAATAGCCAATTATGAGGATACACATTCCACAAAGTGAAATAGATAGGCTATGTACGTGCATGAGAACTTGATATACAAACATCAATTAACTGCTCAAATCTGATCCACCATTAAAAGAGACACAAGAGATTCTGCAGCTATTGAAAATCATGAGCAACCTTTTATCAAGACTGGAAAGAGAGACCATAAGACATAGGAACAGAAATAAGCCATTTGGTCCTTAAGTCTGCTCCACTATTTCATCATGGTTGATTTATTATCCCATTCAACTCTATTTTCCTGCCTTCTGCCCATGACCTTTGACAACTTAGTAATCAAGAATCTTACAACCTCTGCTTTCATATACCGTATGACTTGGCCCCCACAGCTGTCTGTGGCAATGAATTCCGTGGCTAAAGAAATTTCCCCTCATCTCTGTTCTAAAAGGATGCCCTTTTATTCTGAGACTGTGCCCTTTGGTTCTAAACTCTCCCAGCATAAGAAATATCTTCTCTACATCCACTCTATCGAAGTCTTTCAAAATTAATAGGATTAAATTAGGTAACCCCTCATTTTTCTGAATTCCAGTGAGTCATCAAACACTCCTCATGTAACAAGCCTTTCTATCCTGGAATCGTTTCTGTAAACTTCCTTTGAATCCTTTCCAATGCCAGCACACTCTTTCTTAGATAGGGAGCAAAAACTCCTTATAACACTCCAAGTGAGACCTCTCCAGTGCTTTACAAAGCCTCAACATTACAGCCTAGCTTTTATATTCTAATTCTCTCAAAATGAATGTCAACATCGCATTTGTCTTCCTCAACACTAACTCAACCTGCAAATTAACCTTTCGGAAATCTTGCATAAGGACTCCCAAGTCTTTTTGCACCTTAGACTTTTGAATTTTCTCTTCAAAATAGTGTAGTGTAGAAAATAATGTATACTTTTATTTCTTCGACCAAAGGACAAGAGCATACACTTCCCAACAGTATATTCCTTCTGCCATTTTATCTATTCTCTTAATCTGTCTAATTCCTTTTGTAGCCTCTCTACTTCCTCAAAACTACCTGTGCCTTCACTTTTTTTTTCATATCGTCCACAAACTTGGTCACAAGCCATGAATTCCATAATACTTAAGTGAGTTTGGCCACTATTTCTTTGTCTTTATTACTACATTTCCAACATCATTTTCCAATCGTCCAAAATTCACTTTTGCCTCTCTCTTACTCTTTCTGTATCTGAAAAAACGTCTTGTATTCTCTTTAATATTATTGGCTAGCCTATGTTCATTTTACCTTTAAAGGAGGTGTGGTAGCATAGCAGTTAGTTCAACAGTACTACAGCACCAACGACCCAGGTTCAATTCCCGCCGTTGTCTGTAAGGAGTTTATACTTCTCCCCATGACCACATGGGCTTTCTCTGCGTGCTCCAGTTTTCTCCCCAATCCCAAAGACATACTGGTTATTAAGTTAATTGGTCACATGGTTGTAATTAGACAGTGAAGGCTCTTTAGGCTGGGAGGGCCTGTTCCTAGGTTGTATCTTTAAAATTTAAAAAAAATCTTTTCTCTCCTAACTGTTTTTTTACGTTTTGAAAACTTAAGACAAAGAGGGCAGAAGCCTGAATAAAAATGTAGTGGGAGGGGTGGAGCACAAGCTGGCAGATGATATGTGAATCCAGATGAGAGGGGGGTAAGGCAGATGTGTAAGGGGGGGGTGAAAGGGAATGATGTGAAAAGCTTGGTTAGGATAGCTTGAAGAAGCAAAAGACTGAATAAGAAAGAACCTGATAGGAAAGAACAGTGGACTATTAGAACAAAGGGAAGGATGTGGCAACCAGAGGGAGGTGAAGGGCAGGTTCTGAGAGCAAGGCAGGGGGAAACGAAACTTCAGAAATGAGAAGAACAAAGGTTGGAAGGGGGGAATGAAGAAAACAGAGGAGAATGGTTACTGCTATTTAGTGAAATTGATGATGATGCTGTCAGGTTGGAGACTACCAAAAAGAAATCTGAGGATTAGCTCCTCCTACCTGAGTCTGCCCTCAGTATTGTAGTAGAAGAGGCCATGGATAGACATGTGAGTGTGACACTGGGAAGTAGACAGAAATGGGTGGCACCAGGACACCAGGAGATCCTGTCTGACAGAATCAAGGTTTGATGAAATGGTGCCACAATCTGCATCGTGTCTCTGTGATATAGATGAGGCTGCACTGGGAGCTTTGAATGTAATTGAAAACATAGACAGAATTGCAGATGAACCGCTGCCTCACCTGGAAGGACAGTGTTGTGTATGTGGCCGTTTACACAACAATGTCATTAACAAAAATGCTAGAGACTGGAGCTAAGTTAACAGGGCTTTTTACTTACGGAACCCGAACTGAACACATATGTACACATCAATACGCGCCTGATTACGCATGCTCAATAATGTGTTACTACGACATAAAGTAGTCCCGTATTATACAGCAGGCTATATGGTACAGACAGTTTAGGGCTCAGATTGATGGTGAAGGAGGAAATGTAGGGGCAAGGGTAACACATAGCATTGTTGCAGTAATATGTGCCAGGAGGGTGATCAATGGGAAGGGACGAATGGACAAGAGAGCTGTAGACAGAACAAGCCCTGAGGAAAGTGGAAGGGGGATGGGAAGATGTGTCTGGTGGTGAGGTCCCGTTGGAGGATGTGGAAACTGCAGAGAAATGGAAGAGGTGCAGGTGAGGACTGCATTGAAAGCAGTAGAAGGGAAACATCCGTGTTTGATAAAAGAAGACAATGAAAGCCTTATCCTGAGAACAGATGCAATGGAGGTGGAAGAATTGAGATAAGGGAATAGCATTTTTACAAGTAACAGGATAGAAGGAGGTATAGACAAGGTAACTGTGGGAGATGTGGGATTGTAAAAGATGTTAGTAGATAATCTCTCTCCAGATAATCTGTCTGGAGATGGAGACCAAGATCAAGGAGGTAGAGAGAGGTGCTGGAGATGGACTGAGTATACTTGAGGGCAGGGTTGAAGTTGGAGGCAAAGTTGATGAAATTGATGAGCTCAGCATGAGTGCATGAAACATTACAAATATAGTTGTCAACGTTGTGAAGAAAGAGTTGGGGAGAATAACCAGTGTAGGCTTGGAACATGGACTATTCCATGTAGCTGACAAAAAGGAAGGCTTAGCTGAGGTTCATGTGAATTGTTGTTCTAACCACAAATCTGAATTCCCATCTATTTGTGGTAACTTTACTCACCTCTGCTGAGCAAGTATCTACTAGCTCTACTTTAAAAATATTCATATTCTGCTTCCACAAACCTTTGAGAAATTAATTTCAAACACTTGCAAAATCTTAAAAAAGAAATTACATCTCATCTCTGTACTAGGTGAATGACCCCTTATTTTTTTTAACTGGTAGCCCCTAGCACTAGCTTCTCGCAGAAGGAGAAACTTCCTTTTCCCTGCTACCCTATCAAAAGAACTCAGGATGTTATATATTTCAATTAAGTAGTCTCTCACTCTTGTAAACTCCAACAGATTAAATCCTGACCTGTCCAAATTTTCCTCACAAAACAATTGACTCATTTCAGGTTTTGGTAGTATTAATCTCCTCTGGGTTACTTCTAATGCTTTCTGAAATAAGGAGGCTAAAGCTCTGTACATTCACTCCAGATGTAGACCCCACCAATGCCCTATATAACTGAAGCATAATCTCTCTCCTTTTGTGTTCAATTTCCTTACTATTAAGCAATAACATTACCAGTATTCATAATTATCTGCTGCACCTGAATTTTGAAAGTTGTACACTATAGCCCCCTAGTCAAATTAGGTCATCCCCTTATCACCTTTTCTAACTTCTCATTCATTAAATAAGGGTTAAGAGTGATAAAGAAGAATTTTTTTTTAACTCTGTTTCAGTTTTCCTTTCATTTTCTTTCATTTTTCTTTCCTTTCATTTAGTAGTAGTCGTAGTCATACTTTATTGATTCCAAGGGAAATTGGGTTATGTTACAGCTGCACCAACCAAGAATAGAGTATAAATATAGCAATATAAATCCATAAATAATTAAATAATGATATGTAAATTATGCCAGGAAATGTCCAGGACCAGCCTATCAGCTCAGGGTGTCTGACCCTCCAAGGGAGGAGTTGTAAAGTTTGATGGCCATAGGCAGGAATGACCTCCTATGACGCTCAGTGTTGCATCTCGGTGGAATGAGTCTCTGGCTGAATGTACTCCTGTGCCCACCCAGTACATTATGTAGTGGATGGGAGACATTGACCAAGATGGCATCCAACTTAGACAGCATCCTTTTTTCAGATACCACCGTCAGAGAGTCCAGTTCCATCCCCACAACATCACTGGCCTCATGAATGAGTTTGTTGATCCTGTTGGTGTCTGCTACCCTCAGCCTGCTGCCCCAGCACACAACAGCAAACATGATCGCACTGGCCACCACAGACTCGTAGAACATCCTTAGCATCGTCCGACAGACGTTAAAGGACCTCAGATTTACACCTCAGATATACAAGGCCACTACCACTTGTATATCAGAGGTGTTGCTTGATTCATTTTATCCATTATTTAAACTATGTAACATACCATAAATATTAGATATTGAACCATTATGAAAAGGTGTCAAATTAAAAATTATGTCTAGTAAGTTCTTATCTGAGCTTATAGGAAATGTGCATAATCGAGATCTTAGAAAATCTCTGATTTGTAGATATCTAAAAAAGTAAGTTTTGGGTAAGCTATATTTAGTTGA
This sequence comes from Mobula hypostoma, assembly GCF_963921235.1. Lineage (NCBI taxonomy): Eukaryota > Metazoa > Chordata > Chondrichthyes > Myliobatiformes > Myliobatidae > Mobula > Mobula hypostoma. The sequence goes on from NC_086098.1 coordinate 63,597,561, forward strand.
CAATTGCTCAAATGAAAAAAGATTTCCTCCAACAAACAGATCCCAAAAACATTTAATACCTAACCTGCCCCATTCTTTAAAAACTAAATCAGTCATGGAGGGTTTAAAAAAAATTAGAATAAATGGGACCAGAAAGGGAAAATCTCGATAAACCAAAATGTTTTCCAAATTGTATCCAGATCTTCAGAGTATGTTTAACTATTAAATTATCATTTAGTTTACTTACAAATAAAGGAAGTGAGGACCCAAGAAGAGAAACAATAGAACATTTATTAACAGAGTTAGCTTCTAAAGAAACCCATACCGGACAGTCTACACGATTAATATAATATAGCCAAAACGTAAGATATCGTATATTAACTGCCCAGTAATAAAACCTAAAATTAGGTAAGGCTAAACCTTCAGACTTTTAAGGTTTTTGAAGATGAACTTTATTTAAATGAGGACGTTTATTTTTCCATATATAGGAGGATAAAATAGATTCAAGACAGTCAAAAAAGGATTTAGGAAAAAAAACGGGTAAAGCTTGAAAAAGATATATAAATTTAGGTAGAATATTCATTTTAATAGAATTAATTCATCCAATCAATGATATTGAAATTTATGGTATGTTACTGGAGATGAGGAATGTTCCTTTAGACAAAATTAAGAACCTCTGAGAACAAGATTTACGGACATCAATATCTGAGGAAACTTGGAATGAAATTTTTAAACTGGTTAATATTTCATTGCTATGTGCTCGCCATTCGCTCATACAATTTAAGGTGGTACGTAGAGTCATATGACTAAAGATAAGCTATCTCATTTTTATTCAGATATATCTCCCGACTGTGACAGATGTAATAATGGAGAAGCTTCATTAATTCATATGTTTTCGACTTGTCCATGTCTTGAAAAATATTGGAAGGAAGTTTTTCAAACTTTTTCTTTACTTTTCAAAGTCAATTTTAAGCCTAATTCTCTGAAGGCCCTATTCGGTATTGTTGCAGGACAAGATATCAAGCTGAAGACATCTGATTTACAAACCCCATTTCCAGAAAAGTTGGGATATTTTCCAAAATGCAATAAAAACAAGAATCTGTGATATGTTAATTCACGTGAACCTTTCTTTAACTGACAAAAGTACAAAGAAAAGATTTTCAATAGTTTTACTGACCAATTTAATTGTATTTTGTAAACATACACAAATTTAGAATTTGATGGCTGCAACACACTCAACAAAAGTTGGGACAGAGGCATGTTTACCATTTTGTTACATCACCTTTCCTTTTAATAACACTTTTTAATCGTTTTGGAACTGAGGATACTAATTGTAGTAGGTTTGCAATTGGAAATTTTGTCCATTCTTGCTTGATACAAGACTTCAGCTGCTCAACAGTCCGTGGTCTCTGTTGTCTGATTCTCCTCTTCATGATGCGCCATACATTTTCAATAGGAGATAGATCTGGACTGGCAGCAGGCCAGTCAAGCACATGCACTCTGTGTCTACAAAGCCACGCTGTTGTAGCCCGTGTAGAATGTGGTCTGGCATTGTCCTGCTGAAATAAGCATGGACGTCCCGGGAAGAGACGTCACCTTGATGGCAACATATGTCTCTCTAAAATCCTAATATACGCCTCAGAGTCAGTGGTACCTTCACATACATGCAACTCACCCATGCCGTGGGCAGTGATGCACCCCCATACCATCACAGATGCTGGCTTTTGCACCTTTCGCTGATAACAATCTGGATGGTCGTTTTCATCTTTGGCACGGAGAACTCGACGCCAGTTTTTTCCGAAAACTAGCTGAAATGTGGACTCATCTGACCACAGCACAAGGTTCCACAGTCTTTTGGTTCATCTGAGATGAGCTCGGGCCCAGAGAACTCGCTGGCGTTTCTGCATAGAGTTGATATATGGCTTCCTCCTTGCGTAATACAGTTTCAAGTTGCATTTCTGGATGCAGCGACGGACTGTGTTGAGTGACAATAGTTTTCCGAAGTACTCCCGAGCCCAGGTGGCTATAATTGTCACAGTAGCATGACGGTTTCTTAGGCAGTGCCGACTGAGAGCTCGAAGATCACGCACATTCAACGGTGGTTTCCGACCTTGCCCTTTACGCACTGAGATGTCTCTGAATTCTCTGAATCTTTTCATAATATTATGTACTGTAGATGTTGAAAGACCTAAATTCTCTGCAATCTTGTGTTGAGAAATGTTCCTTTTGAACTGACTAACAATTCTCTCACGAATTTTGGCACGAAGGGGTGAGCCACGACCGATCCTTGCTTGCAAAGACTGAGCTTTTGATGGACGCTACTTTTATACCCAGTCATGATACCTCACCTGCTACCAATTAGCCTGCTTAATGTGGAGTCTTCCAAACCGGTGTTACTTGAATATTCTGTGCACTTTTCAATCTTATTTTAACTCTGTCCCAACTTTTGTTGAGTGTGTTGCAGCCATCAAATTCTAAATTTGTGTATGTTTACAAAATACAATTAAGTAGGTCAGTAAAACTATTGAAAGTCTTTTCTTTGTACTTTTGTCAGTTAAATAAAGGTTCACGTGAATTAACATATCACAAGTTTTTGTTTTTATTGCATTTTGGAAAATATCCCAACTTTTCTGGAAATGGGGTTTGTACATATTTTGGCCTTTAGCTCTCTTATAGCTAGGAGGGTGCGTTTGTTTAAATGGAAAGATGTTTCTCCTCCTACTCATGCTCAATGGTTATGCGGTGTTATGTCATGTTTAGATTTAGAGAAGATTCGTTGTTCAATTTCTGAGTCTCGTCAAGACTTTCACATGTTGTGGGGACCCTTTCTGAATTATTTTCAAAACTTTCAAAACCCTCAATTCGTTGTTTAAATTTAGATGTTGGCTATTATTAATTTTTATTATACAAGAAGGTATTTTACCTTTTTTCTCCTTAATAAACAGCTTCGGTCTTGGTAGGAGTTAGACTTTTTTTGGTAATAAATTACTATATTTCAATATAACTTTGACTAGCCTACATGAATGCAGGGTAATGAGATTGTTACTATGAATAGATATAATGTAATTGGTAGTTTTTTTTAACCTTTATATATACATTCTTGTACTCTGTATTCTTCTATGTAGAAATTAATAAAAATATTGAAAAAGAGTAAACTATGTAAAAAATAAACTCTGTTTTTAAAACAATGAATAATTTTGATTGTATTGCCCACCAGCAGTTTTGGTCGCAGTGTTAAGACCCAAATATCCACAACAGGACAGTGCTTAAAGTTCAGCACTGAAAAATTCCGAGAAAGGCCATTTATCCCAATAAATTCTCCATTGCTAAATACCTTCCAGTCTTTTTAACCATATCATGAAAAATAGGTCAGTTTTGGTGATCAAGGAAGAAAAATGTGGGATATCATTTGTTCACCTTCAATAGCCTCTCTAGAGAGACGAATAGAAGCTGCTGACCTTTCATCAGAACTTCTTTGTAATTTCTGGTTTTGGTTTCAAATGATTATTATAGGAAAACTCTAAAACAGCACTTAAATCCATCAGTACTTACTGGTACCACAGTTTTAAATTCCTTACCATCAAGAAGCTTTTGAATAATGTTTCAGGGTTTTGAGTGGAAACAGATGAATAACACAAAATTCTTAAAATAGCTCTTCAATATCCTAAAATCCCTTAACGTAACCCTGCTTTAACATTCAGCAGGATTCCACATCCATTTCCATGTTTAGAACTGCATCGACAATACTTGCAATAAACAATCATTAACACATATCAAAGCATATCCAATATGCTCCGTTAAATCTTGTTGCAAAATGTAGACATTTGTCTTCATCTACATTTAAATGAGGATACTTCAGTATTATTGTATGCCAGTGAATGATTCTGCATATTATCAAGAATTTACTTCCTGCATTCATCTAGGCTGATTTGATTTCTTTCAGATTTCTACCCTTCTACACCTCAATTTTCTGTTTTCACTTGGATTTTACTTCATTTTCTTGGTGCAAGTTTCTAGCCTAGAGCATTTGCTACATCATTTTTATTTTGGTGTTAAAGCAATTTAACACCATTGTGACTATTGTGGGTCACCAATTTACTGTTGATGAAAGTCACATAAAGTGTGAGAACTTAATTACAAGGGTCTCTGAAAAGTGATGCTGGCTTTCCCCGTGTAGTGTCTCACAGAAACTGATAGCTGCAAGTTCTCCCGACTGTTGACATTTAGTTCAGTTGTGAGAACCTCTTCTGCTACTTCCCAATGTGATATACCACAGAAGAAGCAACATTCTTCCAGATATAGGAGTGTTTCTACAGGAAATATGGATGCAGTGCTGATGGGAGAAGAATTGGGAATTATGTCCAGAGGATCAGAGGAACGTGGCAATGCTAAAGAAGAGTACCTGCTGAGGATGTGTTTGTTATACTTGGGAGCCACAAAAATCCTCTTTGGTCTGGATCTAGACTTCCCAGGCAGAGAAGTTCCAGAAATGTCTCTACAAAGACTTGAGTGCAGTTGAAGAATGTTTGAATATAGGCTGAAGGAAAAACCGATGAAGTACAGAGCTTGGATGTCATCCCTAACGCAGAAGTGAGCAGAGGACTGTGATGTGTACCAGAGATTGGAAGCAGCAATGATCTTGAGGTTGGAAACTGAAAATAACCACAATTCTAAACATGATGAACAAAGTTCCCATGAGGATACATTCGAGCTTACTGGCCATAGCAGATCTCAGTGAAAGCAAAGAAGGCAGTTCAGAAGCTTAAGTTTAGATTGAATTACTGCTGTGCAGAATACCACCCCAGGAATTATTTTGAAACCCCAGTCACCAGTGACTTTAACTTTCCACAGTGCTTCCATTCTGACCTTTTTATTCTTGACCTCTCTCACTGTTCCAGGGTCAAGGAATTAGCATCTTATCATCCAACTCAAAATTGTCACAGCCCTTAAGGCTCAACAATGAATTCAACAATTTCAGATAATTACCTTTCCATTTTGTATTAGACCAGTTTTGAGAAATAGCCATCAATCTGTAAAATTGACCAAACACACACAAAATGCTGGTGGAACGCAACAGGCCAGGCAGCATCTATAGGAAGAGGTACAGGCGACGTCTCGGCCCAAAACATCGACTGTACCTCTTCCTATAGATACTGCCTGGCCTGCTGCATTCCACCAGCATTTTGTGAGTGGTGCTTGAATTTCCAGCATCTGCAGATTTCCTCGTGTTTGCGGTTGTAAAATTTACCCAGTGTTTCTATCTCTCCAGATGCTGTCAGACCTGTTAATTCAGCCAGAAGGAACCATAGCATTAAGCCAATGACTGCTAGGATGGGAAACAGCTCCTTGCACCAGGCTATGAGACTACTAAAGTCCACATCGCCACCCAGGTCTCATCATGTATAAAGTGCTAGTAGCATTATACTAACAACACACATCAAAGTTGCTGGTGAATGCAGCAGGCCAGGCAGCATCTCTAGGAAGCAGTACAGTCGACGTTTCAGGCTGAGACCCTTCGTCAGAATTAACTAAAGGAAGAGCTAGTAAGAGATTTGAAAGTGGGAGGGGGTGGGGGAGATCCAAAATGATAGGAGAAGACAGGAGGGGGAGGGATGGAGCCAAGAGCTGGACAGTTGGTTGGCAAAAGGGATATGAGAGGATCATGGGACAGGAGGCCTAGGGAGAAAGAAAAGGGGGAGGGGGGAAAAACCCAGAGGATGGACAAGGGGTATAGTGAGAGGGACAGAGGGAGAAAAAGGAGAGAGAGAGAAAGAATGTGTGTATATAAATAAATAACGGATGGGGTATGAGGAGGAGGTGGGGCATTAGTGGAAATTTGAGAAGTCAATGTTCATGCCATCAGGTTGAAGGCTACCCAGACGGAATATAAGGTGTTGTTCCTCCAACCTGAGTGTGGTTTCATCTTTGCAGTAGATGAGGCCGTGGATAGACATATCAGAATGGGAATGGGATGTGGAATTAAAATGTGTGGCCACTGGGAGATCCTGCTTTCTCTGGCGGACAGAGCGTAGGTGTTCAGCAAAACAATCTCCCAGTCTGCGTCGAGTCTCGCCAATATATAGAAGGCCACATCGGGAGCACCGGACGCAGTATATCACCCCAGTCGACTCACAGGTGAAGTGTTGCCTCACCTGGAAGGACTGTCTGGGGCCCTGAATGGTGGTAAGGGAGGAAGTGTAAGGGCATGTGTACACTTGTTCCGCTTACAAGGATAAGTGCCAGAAGAGAGATCAGTGGGAAGGGATGGGGGGACGAATGGACAAGGGAGTCACCTAGGGAGCGATCACTACGAAAAGCAGAGGGGGGGGAGGGAAAGGTGCTTAGTGGTGGGATCCCGTCGGAGGTGGCGGAAGTTACGGAGAATAATATGTTGGACCCGGAGGCTGGTGGGGTGGTAGGTGAGGACCAGGGGAACCCTATTCCTAGTGGGGTGGCGGGAGGATGGAGTGAGAGCAGATGTACGTGAAATGGGAGAGATGCGTTTGAGAGCAGAGTTGATGGTGGAGGAAGGGAAGCCCCTTTCTTTAAAAAAGGAGGACATCTCCCTCGTCCTGGAATGAAAAGTCTCACCCTGAGAGCAGATGTGGCGGAGACGGAGGAATTGCGAGAAGGGGATGGCATTTTTGCAAGAGACAGGGTGAGAAGAGGAATAGTCCAGATAGCTGTGAGATTGCTGGAATTTCCAGCATCTGCAGAATTCCTCGTGTCTGTAGTAGCACTATACTGTTTACTTTTTAACTTGTGTCATAAAGGCACCTTATGCTAAGTGTCAATATTCTGGAATATATTTTATTATTTGTTAACGTAATTGTGATGATATTACTTTATGTGTTGTGTGTGAGTTAAATGTACTGTCTTGTGCACATTGGTCAAGAAGAATGTTGTTTTGTTTGGCAGTATACATAGATACTGTTGAATGGCAATAAACTCACACTTGAACTCGAACCTTCCTTTTTCAGAATTACAATGACTTTAGTGTTCTGTATATCAGAAATACAGCATTGTCTGTTTTTAATTATTTTCCTGTTCCTCAATCTTCATTTATCTCCCTCTATTTTTGCCACTTCCTTCCAAATAGGTGACCCGTGATTAACAAGGATTCAACACCTGCTCTTAGACAGCACCATCACATCAGTCTTTCTCCCTTGGTTGCAACCCTATCACAGATCTTTGTACTCTCGGCCTCTTCCCCTTTTCTGCAATTTAGAACATGTATTTTTTTTTGAGTTCTGATGAAGGCACATGGATCTGAGACAGTAACTTTGTTACACCCTCTCCGGGAATGCTGACTGACCTACTGAGTGTTTCCAGCAGTTTATGTACTGTATGTACATCATATTTCCAGCATCTGCAGTTTTTTTCTGATTCAGCCATTAATATTTTATTTAGTGCCAGGTATTAGAGCTCTGTTAGTGTGTAACGCTAAAACCAGAGCCCATCCAAATCCAGGAAAGCCCGGGAATTTATAAACCTGACCCGAACAAATTGTCAAGTCCCCCCGGTACTTAAATACTCAACAGGTCTATTAGCATCCATAGAGACACAAACATTGGGTTAGTTTTATAAACTGATGACAGTTTATGAAAATTGGAAGAGTAACTATCTGAAAGATAGGTTATCTAGGGTCAATTTGACTAAGCAGATTGGCAGAGGCGTATTCCTACAGTGGACACCACGTGTAATCAGTAATTGTGTCTGGGATGAGTACAGATAAATGAACTTGTGTTTTAATAATGAAACGAGAAGTGAGACTTAACAATACATATCAGCACTTGTACAATAAAGTGACATTCAGAGCTGGAAGAGTTGGAGACCATGGCCATTAGCAACCACACAGATACCGAAGGGTAAATCATTCTCCAATCAGACGACAGCATAGTATAATGTCTGCAAGGTCAAGGTTCCAATCCTCAAGCAGCATTACAGCTCAGGGTTCGGAGTTCAACTGTGACACCATCTGTAAGGAGTTTGTACGTCCTCCCAGTGAACACGGGGGTTAACCTGGGTGCTCTGGTTTTCTCCCACATTCTAAAGATGTAGGTTAATTTGTCATTGTAAATTGTCCTTCGATTAGGTGGGTTACTGGGTCACAATAGTCCCCTGACGTAAGACCATAAGACATTGGCAAACAAAGAAAATCTGCAAATGCTGGAAATCCCAGCAGCGCCAGGAACTCAGCAAGCCAGGCAGCAGCTATGGAGAAGAGTAAAGTCGACGTTTCAGATCGAGACTTTTCAGCAAGACTAAAGAAAAGAAGATGAAGGGTAGAGTTAAAAGGTGGGAGGTTGAGAGAGAGAAACACAAAGCGATAGGTGAAACCGGGATGGGGAGGGGTGAAGTAAAGTACTGGGAATTGGATTGGTGAAAGAGATGCAGGGCTGGAGAAGGGGGAGTCTGTTAGGCGAGGACAGAAGGCCATGGAGGAAAGAAAAGGGGGGAGCAGCACCAGAGGGAGGCAAAGGGCAGGCAAAGAGATGATGTGAGAAAGGGAAAAGGGGATGGGGAATGTTGAAGGAGAGATGGAGCTATTACCTCAAGTTTGAGAGATCGATGTTCATGCTGTCATGTTGGAGGACATAAGACATTGGAGCAGAATTAGGCCAAATGACACCCCTTTAATTGTTCAAGGGACTTCCCCATCACACTCCTGCTTCTCCATATGCAGTAGTGAAAGGAGACTATACTGTGGTACTTCTCCACTGAGCTTTAGCATTGGTTACACGTAGCTTCAGTGTGACCTGAAGTACATACGCCTGCAAATCAAACTGCACAAAAATGTGCAGCATTCCTTTACAGATTCCTCTCTGTGCTGGAAGACCAAAAAGCCTTGGGCAAACAAACAGCATCCTTCACCAAGTTGATGATTGTCCAGCAACACCTGATGTCTGTCTTTGTTTAGGGTATATTGCCAGGAATAGCCCACTGATCAGTGAGTTCTCTGTTGGGGATGAACCAGGATATGAACCCTTCTAACCGTTTCCATACTTCTGTATACAGTGCTAGGACAGCATTGAATGCTGACTATAGCGGAGAAGGAAGAAATTTTAGCTGCAGTCAGTCAATCAGACCCCTGTAAGAGTTAACATGGGCAAATGGAGGCCTGCAACTGGGGCAGTTGTAACACTGTTTCTGCTTTTAAATGATATAAATTCAGAGTACTGATGATACAAATATTATGTAAGTTTTTGTGATTTCTGTCTTAGTGAAAAAAAGTAATGTATTTATTTATTTATTTAGTATGACTTTAATCCAACCAAAGACTGAAGACTTTCACATCCCCCTCAGTGCTACTAGATTACATGCAACCTGTGTCATGTTGGTTTCAGATCAAGTAGCTAGGCTTAGCCTTGATGAACTTTCCACTTTTACTAGGGCTCCTTAAGGATTATTCATGCACAGATCTTATCAAGGCCTCGTTCAAAACAGAGCAAAACCACTGTAATCTAGAAGTGAGCAGCCATAACCCTCAAACAACAATGGAAACCAAAGTTTCATGATGTGACAGTCAGACAAATATTATAATAAGGGGCAATCATTCTCATCTCATCTTTGGAAAATAACTTCTTTTGTTCCAGTTTAAACCAAAGCTGTTTATGTGGACAGTATAAACCTGGTGAACTTCCCTATTGTCAGTTCAATACAATTGTTACAGATTTACTGTAGTGCTTTCGTCAAAGGTGTAGCTGGATACTGTCACAAAATCCATCATGAGGTTGTAGTGTTCAGTAACTGAGATATCAATTACTGACACTACTGAAATAATGCAGAAAAAAGTCTGCAAATTTCTCGTTAAGAAGGAAAGCAAATGTTCACAATAATAGAACGTCCTTCAGTGTTTTCCAAGAAATATGACATTTAGCTGACATCACTGATATGTAACAAAAGCTGCACAAATTGCATGTACATCATAATCTACCAAACTAACCTGGCGAGCTAAATTATTAAGTCCATGCTTGGAAGGGCTGTATTTTGGTCCATCGAGAAGCAGATTTTGTAAGTCTGCTTTCATTCCATGCATTCTTACATTCTCATATTTCATTTTGGGGCCAAATATAGACACATGCAAGGTTTAAATAGAGATTCTACACTACATTATAATTTTTGTTTAGCAGCATGCCAGACTTTTCTAAATATCTGTAGCAATATTTTACATTCTTTATTTGAAGCTGCTGAAAAATTTACATATACTTACAATGTATCTGACTAGAATGAACATATTTTCCAGGGAGAGACCAGTCTCATTTGCCCATATCCAAACAGTGAAAATGAACACTGACTGTTTTTCTGGGTATATTTGTGCAGAAGTCAAGCACTTTTCCATGTATGTTGCTCTAACAGCCTGACAAGTCATTGGTTTGAAATGTTCTTGCCAGAGAATGTTCCTCTCAGTGAAGAATTCTAACCCCATCACTGAGCACATCTACACAGAGCATTGTCGAGGAAAGCAACATCTAGCTTCAGTGACCCCCACAACCCAAGGCATGCTCTCTTCTTGCTGCTGCCATCAGGAAGAAGGTATAAGAGCCTCAGGACTCATGCCACCAGCTTCAGGAACAGTTACAACCCCTCAGCCATCAGGCTCTTGAATCAGTGGGGATAACTTCACTCAACTTCACTTGCCCCATCACTACAGCACACAAGCTATGGACTCACTTTCAGGGACTCTTCTTCTCGTGTTCTCGATATTTATTTATTTATTTATTTATTTATTTATTTATTATTTGTATTTGTACAGTTTGTTGTCTTTTTCACACTGGTTGAATGCCCAGTTGGTGCAATCTTTTTATTGATTTTATGATGGTTATTTTTCTGTTATGGATTTATTGAGTATGCCCACAAGAAAACGAATCTCAGGTTTGTATATGGTGACATAAATGTACTTTGATAATACATTTACTCGGAACTTTGAATTTTTGAACTTTGTTTTGCAATTTCCAACTGATGATTCCTAAGCTATTACCTGAAGCACTGTAGAACTTCCAGCTTGATATTTGATACCATGACTAATACAGAGGGGTGACTGAATTGTGGCCTTCCATCATTAGACATATGATCTCAATCTCTGTGACTCTACACCATGTCTCGTGTTGGTTGTTACACAATTCATGAGCCTGATTGCAATGAACAATAAATTGTAAAAGCTTCTTGTGAGTACGTAGTGTGCAACACAACCCACTATCAGCCTGACCATTGCATAGATTTCCATATCCCATATCTCATTGAATGATGGCCTCCAGTTAGAGATTCATCACCTCAAGATTACTTGTTACACTCTCTGCTTTCTACATATGACTCCACACTAAGATCAAACTGTATTCATATTAAGCTTCAGGCAAACGACTTCACAAAAAACCTTGTGGTTGTCCTAGGCTGCAGTAGAGGATAATCATCAAGCTATCTTGATTCCACACAATGTTAAGATGTTTTCCCAATTTCAATCAATTCCTGCATTTGTCTGAGCTCTAAGCTCTATACTTAAACCTCTCTATGCCTCTTTCCACCTTAACACCTAGTTCTTTAACCAGGCTTATGTAATATCTCCTAGAGTCAAATTTTGTTTGATAATGTTCCTATGAGGTTTCTTGGGATATATTTACTCTATTAAAGGTGATATTTGATGCCAATGCTGTGGTAATACTAGTTATCCTCAATCATATTGTATCTGGTCCCTCACTAATAGGACTGAATATCTTCCAGTTTAAGATGGTGCTGGTGAAACTCAGTGACCTGTTTGCTGGTGGCAAATAAAACAACTATATACGTAATTAAGTAAACAACTAAAATACGTAAGAAAACGACTAAATACGTAATTACTTACACTTCTTCCGCTCAATGATCACTGTAACTTCCCCGTGGGAGCTGAGGTTCTGAACCACCTGTATGACCTGACTTTTTGCAGTGGGAACAGAAGTCTCAAAGGTGCAGGATGGCTGTGGCGTGGTGTGTACGGGCTGAATCAAGGGGTTGGGGTTTAGGCTGGGGAATGGGGAATGAGCCAATGTTTGGCCTTTCATGGAGCGAACTTGGGGGCAATTCGATTCAGCAGAACCAAGGTGAGGCAAGCGGAGGTGATGGAGAGTCAAGACAGCGGGGCCCACACCCACGCCTGAGAGAGAGGAAAGACACAAGGTTTGATCAATTTAAGTGCCGAGCTGAACTGGAAAAGTTGGGTACGGGTTGAATTGAGGTGATGGCGCACCAGCCCGAGAGCATATTGAAGCAGCAGGGTCCAGGTCTGAGAGCAAGGTCTGGACAATATAACTGCCAGGCCAGATTGAAAAGGACAGTCAGGGCTGGAGGCGAGGCACAGTCTGTTTCAAATCGCTGCTCCATGAGGTTTACTTGCCTCCGCGCTGAACTTCAACTTGTTGCTCTGTGAGGTTTACTCATCGCTGCACCGAACTGTGGCTGTGGCCTGCAACTATCACAGTGCAAGCTCACTTTTGTTAATGTTAGTTCTGAATACTATTGGCTTACTGTTATTGTTTGCCCTTTTTCTTCTTTTTTTCTCTGCACGTTAGGTGTTTGATAATATTCTTTTGTTTTAATTGGCATTATTGGGTTTCTTTGTTTTGAAGCTGCCTGTAAGAAGACGAATCTGAAGGATGAATAATACACTTTGATAACAAACGTACTTTGACTTTAAATATAGCACTATCCGTTGTGGCTATCCCTCGAGGTCGAGGATGATGGTCTTCGTTCTGAAGAAGTGGCCCACACAGTGGAGACGCCTGTGCGTGTATTTGTTTAACGTGTACTTGATGTTGCACTCCAAGAAGCACACGATACTTCACAAATCAACCAACTGATTCCAATGGCATGGAAACCACGACGATTGGAGCAGATGGATTTGTTGCAGCCTTCATCCGCCTTCACAGCCGTTGAGTTCGAAGTGACTTCATCCGCCTGTTCCACCACTGAGGTCTTGGTTGGATTGTTCTTTGTCAGTGACCTCACCCTCGATCTTACCACCATGGGTGACCCTACGGAGCATAGCTCCAGACAGCATCACTCCTGGACCACACAAGCTTCTCCACCGCGACAAGGTGACAATCCATGGAGAAGACAGCATTATAGAGCTATAGACTATGTTGAAATACCCAAAACACCCGAAGATTCCAGGAACATCACTGAAGATGCGTCCAGAGGCATCAGTAGATGCATGTACACAGCTAGGAAAACTTTTTTTACGAAATACTAATTACTTATTTAAATGTATATTGCCTTCTCTATTTACAAATTAAGACTTAAAATTGAATTTAAAATATCATGATTTTAGTAGTCAGAAGCAGAATCAAATAGCAAGTTCAGCGGAAGCATCCACTTCTGTGATACCAGAGACATGAGGCACATGTGGCAGGGAATTCACAGGATTACGTCTACTCTGTGTGTCAGTGACCAGGATGTCTCACTCCCTGAGAGGCTGAATGTCTTTTACGCCCGGTTTGATGCTCAAAATCAAAATACTGGCGAGGAAGGCACCTGTCCCCCACGGCCAGAGTTTGTTATTTATGCGTGATTTATATGTAGATTTTATCCTTACCTTCATAAGTTATCACTTGTTATGATGTTATGTGTATTACTGTGCTTTCCGCCATGGTTTGAAGAAATGTTGTCTAACTTCTATATACATTATATGGTTATATACGTTATATACATGTATATATTTAAATAATTGTAAACTTGACTTGACTAGTTGCCAGGAGTGCCTTGGAATACAAGTAACAAAGACACTGATGAAGGTTTCAGCTGCAGATAAGATAATGCAGGTGCACAGTTGGTCAAAGTCAGAAAGATGGAAATAGGAGAATGAGGAGGTAAAAACTGAGAATAACTTTTTGATATAAATCAGATATCATATGCAGATTTTTAAAGGAACCATGGACCTGGATTAGACTATTCAAATTTAAGGGCATTTTGGCTATTTAATTACACTAATTATTAAATGCTACCATTGGACAGAAGGTACAGAAACCTTGAAGTCCCGGACCACCAGGTTCAAGAAAAGTTATTTCCCTTCAACCATTCAATTCTTGAATCAACCAATAAAACCCTTATCACTACAGTTTTGCAACAGTATGACCACTTTGATCACTTTACACTAAAATGGACTTCTTTTAATCCCAATTATGTTCTTTCTTGTAAAAATGGTATACAATTATTGTTTAAATTAAGTTTTTCTTGTGAATGCTCCTTCTATGATGTTATGTGCCTGTGATGCTTCTGCAAATAAGATTTTCACTTGTTATATATAAACATATACTTGTGCACATGACAATAAACATGACTTTGACTTCAAATTTAGTCTGATCTGTACCTTAACTCCATTCACCAGCTTTTGTTCCACAGCTTAAAATCCAAACTCTTACAAAATTTCAAAGTTACTGGTGAATGCAGCAGGCCAGGCAGCAACTCTAGGAAGAGGTACAGTCGACGTTTCAGGCCGAGACCCTTCGTCAGGACTAACTGAAGAAGGAGCTAGTAAGAGATTTAAAAGAGGGAAGGGGAGGGGGAGATCCAAAATGATAGGAGAAGACAGGAGGAGGAGGGATGGAGCCAAGAGCTGGACAGGATATTGGCAAAGGGGATACGAGAGGATCATGGGACAGGAGGCCCAGGGATAAGGAAAAGGGGGAGGGGGGGAAAAGCCCAGAGGATGGGCAAGGGGTATAGTCAGAGGGGCAGAGGGTGAAAAAGGAGAATGAGAGAAAGAATGTGTGTATATAAATAACATAGAAAACATAGAAAATAGGTGCAGAAGTAGGCCATTCGGCCCTTCGAGCTTGCACCGCCATTTATTATGATCATGGCTGATCATCCAACTCAGAACCCTGCACCAGCCTTGCCTCCATACCCTCTGATCCCCGTAGCCACAAGGGCCATATCTAACTCCCTCTTAAATATAGCCAATGAACTGGCCTCAACTGTTTCCTGTGGCAGAGAATTCCACAGATTCACCACTCTCTGTGTGAAGAAGTTTTTCCTAATCTCAGTCCTAAAAGGCTTCGCCTTTATCCTCAAACTGTGACCCCTCATTCTGGACTTCCCCAACATCGAGAACAATCTTCCTGCATCTAGCCTGTCCAATCCCTTTAGGATTTTATACGTTTCAATCAGATCCCCCCTCAATCTTCTAAATTCCAACGAGTACAAGCCTAGTTCATCCAGTATTTCTTCATATGAAAGACCTGCCATCCCAGGAATCAATCTGGTGAGCCTTCTTTGTATTCCCTCTATGGCAAGGATGTCTTTCCTCAGATTAGGGGACCAAAACTGCACACAATACTCCAGGTGTGGTCTCACTAAGGCCTTGTACAACTGCAGTAGTACCTCCCTGCTCCTGTACTCGAATCCTCTTGCTATAAATGCCAGCATACCATTCGCCTTTTTCACCGCCTGCTGTACCTGCATGCCCACTTTCAATGACTGGTATATAATGACACCCAGGTCTCGTTGCACCTCCCCTTTTCCTAATCGGCCACCATTCAGATAATAATCTGTTTTCCTATTTTTGCCACCAAAGTGGATAACTTCACATTTATCCACATTAAATTGCATCTGCCATGAATTTGCCCACTCACCCAACCTATCCAAGTCACCCTGCATCCTCTTAGCATCCTCTTCACAGCTAACACTGCCGCCCAGCTTCGTGTCATCCGCAAACTTGGAGATGCTGCATTTAATTCCCTCATCCAAGTCATTAATATATATTGTAAACAACTGGGGTCCCAGCACTGAGCCTTGCGGTACCCCACTAGTCACCGCCTGTCATTCTGAAAAGGTCCCATTTATTCCCACTCTTTGCTTCCTGTCTGCTAACCAATTCTCTATCCACATCAATACCTTACCCCGCAATTCTGTGTGCTTTAAGTTTGCACACTAATCTCCTGTGTGGGACCTTGTCAAAAGCCTTTTGAAAATCCAAATATACCACATCCACTGGTTCTCCCCTATCCACTCTACTAGTTACATCCTCAAAAAATTCTATGAGATTCGTCAGACATGATTTTCCTTTCACAAATCCATGCTGACTTTGTCCGATGATTTCACCGCTTTCCAAATGTGCTGTTATCACATCTTTGATAACTGACTCCAGCAGTTTCCCCACCACCGACGTTAGGATAACCGGTCTATAATTCCCCGGTTTCTCTCTCCCTCCTTTTTTAAAAAGTGGGGTTACATTAGCCAACCTCCAATCCTCAGGAACTAGTCCAGAATCTAATGAGTTTTGAAAAATTATCACTAATGCATCCACTATTTCTTGGGCTACTTCCTTAAGCACTCTGGGATGCAGACCATCTGGCCCTGGGGATTTATCTGCCTTTAATCCCTTCAATTTACCTAACACCACTTCTGTACTAACATGTATTTCGCTCAGTTCCTCCATCTCACTGGACCCTCTGTCCCCTACTATTTCTGGAAGATTATTTATGTCCTCCTTAGTGAAGACAGAACCAAAGTAATTATTCAATTGGTCTGCCACGTCCTTGCTCCCCATAATCAATTCACCTGTTTCTGTCTGTAGGGGACCTACATTTGTCTTTACCAGTCTTTTCCTTTTTACAAGCTTTTACAGTCAGTTTTTATGTTCCCTGCCAGTTTTCTCTCATAATCTTTTTTCCCCTTCCTAATTAAGCCCTTTGTCCTACTCTGCTGAACTCTGAATTTCTCCCAGTCCTCAGGTGAGCCACTTTTTCTGGCTAATTTGTATGCTTCTTCTTTGGAATTGATACTATCCCTAATTTCTCTTGTCAGCCACGGGTGCACTACCTTCCTTGATTTATTCTTTTGCCAAACTGGGATGAACAATTGTTGTAGTTCATCCATGCAATCTTTAATTGCTTGCCATTGCATATCCACCGTCAATCCATTAAGTGTCATTTGCCATAACGGATGGGGTACGAGGAGGAGGTGGGACATTAGCGGAAGTTTAAGTAGTCAATGTTCATGCCATCAGGTTGGAGGCTACCCAGACGGAATATAAGGTGTTGTTCCTCCAACCTGAGCGTGGCTTCATCTTTACAGTAGAGGAGGCCGTGGATAGACATATCAGAATGGGAATGGGATGTGGAATTAAAATGTGTGGCCACTGGGAGATCCTGCTTTCTCTGGTGGACAGAGCGTAGGTGTTCAGCAAAACAATCTCCCAGTCTGCGTCGAGTCTTGCCGATATATAGAAGGCCACACCGGGAGCACCGGACGCAGTATATCACCCCAGCTGACTCACAGGTGAAGTGTCGCCTCACCTGGAAGGACTGTCTGGGGCCCTGAATGGTGGTAAGGGAGGAAGTGTAAGGGCATGTGTAGCACTTGTTCTGCTTACAAGGATAAGTGCCAGGAGGGAGATCAGTGTGGAGGGATGGGGGGGTCGAATGGACAAGGGAGTCACGTAGGGAGCGATCCTTGCGGAAAGCTGGGGTGGGGGAGGGAAAGATGTGCTTAGTGGTGGGATCCTGTTGGAGGTGGCGGAAGTTACGGAGAATAATATGTTGGACCTGGAGGCTGGTGGGGTGGTAGATGAGGACCAGGGGAACCCTATTCCTAGTCGGGTGGCGGGAGGATGGAGTGAGAGCAGATGTGCATGAAATGGGGGAGATGCGTTTGAGAGCAGAGTTGATGATGGAGGAAGGGAAGCCCCTTTCTTTAAAAAAGGAGGACGTCTCCCTCGTCCTGGAATGAAAAGCCTCATCCTGAGAGCAGATGCGGCGGAGACGGAGGAATTGCGAGAAGGGGATGGCATTTTTGCAAGAGTAGGATGAGAAGAGAAATAGTCCAGATAGCTGTGAGAGTCAGTAGGCTTATGGTAGACATAAGTAGATAAGCTGTCTCCAGAGACAGAGACAGAAAGATCTAGAAAGGGGAGGGAGGTGTCGGAAATGGACCAGGTAAACTTGAGGGCAGGGTGAAAGTTGGAGGCAAAGTTAATAAAGTCAATGAGCTCAGTATGCGTGCAGGTAGCAGCGCCAATGCAGTCGTCAATGTAGCGAAGGAAAAGTGGGGGACAGATACCAGAATAGGTACGGAACAGGTATATTCTGTACCTATTCTGGTATCTGTCTGTGGAACAATCTATGTTCTGTACCTATTCTGGTATCTGTCCCCCACTTTTCCTTAACTGGAGGTGAATTTGGAGAAAGAATTGTTTTTTTAGTGGGTTCTATCTCTGCATTATTTACTGGATATTTGTGCACTATATCCGAAAACAAACTCAGGAAGAATTTGCATAAAGTCAGACTTTTGTAAGTCAGGTCTTTCGTAAATCCTGGAATGGCCTGTAGCTACAATGGAACTGAGAGGATTTCTGGTTTACCAAAAAATGTAGCTTATGGGAGAGAAAGGATCACAAACATCAGTGATTTTGAGGAAATGTAAACAAATTATTGGAGTGAACTGATTAACGAAACTGCTTTCCTACGGGATTATATTTTCTGTTAATATCAGTTGTATTATACAGCAATCCTCATTCAAAGTAAAAAGAATAAGCTCTTCATTGATTCTCTATTCAGCCAGAGACTCATTCCACCGAGATGCAGCACAGAGCGTCATAGGAAGTCATTCCTGCCTGTGGCCATCAAACTTTACAACTCCTCCCTTGGAGGGTCAGACACCCTGAGCCAATAGGCTGGTCCTGGATTTATTTCATAATTTACTGGCATAATTTACATGTTACTATTTAACTATTTATGGTTCTATTACTATTCATTATTTACGGACAGCTGTAACGAAAACCAATTTCCCCCGGGATCAATAAAGTATGACTATGACTATGATTAAAATAGCCCACCTAGTACTAGTTGGTATGGATGTCAACTCCTGCTTCAATCCTTCGTTGTCAATTTCAAGTTCAAGTTTAATAATCATTCAACCATACATGAATATATCCAAATGAAATAGTGTTTCTCTGTGGCCTAGGTGCAAAATGCATTACCAACAGCACACAGCACATTGCACTTAGAACGAACAGCACATATGGTTACGATAGCAGAAAAATATACAGTCACAAAGAAGAAGCACAATATAGCCCAAGACCCTGAGAGGCATGGCCTGTAAATTGATGGTAAGTTGTCCTGGTTCAGCTTGTTTTTTCACCAAGCGTTCACTGGAAGGATGACAAAGATGGGAAATTTTGCAGATGCTGGAAATCTGATGCAGGGTCTCCGTCTGAAACATCGACTGTTTACTATTTCCATAGATGCTGCCTGGCCTGCTGAGTTCCCTCAACATTTTGCATGTGTTGCACTGGAAGGATGTAACGAGCGAGCACAGGAGAGCAGCACTGATGGGAGGGGACAGCCCCCCAACCCAGTACGATTCGCGCATTCCCACAGAGCACTCTGCTCTTTCCCACATCGCTTCCGCTGTTTCCTTCCCTGGGCAGCTGGAAACAGGTGATCCTGCAGCATGAAAGCATAGTCCATGCCACAAGTGAGGCAATGCAGTGTCAGTTGTGCCAATGAGCCAGGGAAGAGATCTTGCAGTATTCTACATCACCAATGTCCAACATGGTCTTGGAATCAGAATAAAAATGTCCAAAACAATCATTTGTACTGTATGCCGCCTCATAGCTCCATCACTATAGGGCAACTCGCTGATGCAGTAGACCTGCTGTACTTGATGTTATTAGTAACCACAGTTTCTTGGAATTGTAAAGACATAAAGGATGAAAAATTATACCTTTGATTGGACCCGGACCCTGAGCACGCCACCATCTCACTGGAAGGTCAGTACAGGTATGAGTGTAGGTGACTGGGAAATGCCCGCAAATAATCATTCAACTTACATATATTTTGCATATGCCTATTACACATATCCCTCCAAAGATTCTCAAATTTACATTTCTGCATGTGCATCTGTCCTGGTATAAACTAAGATCAGAGAGGAAAAAAAACACATCAAGCAATCAAGAACATACATCACAACTGGTTCACGTCGATTTTGTGATAAAATTGTCAAAAATGCATTGGTTTGGAAGTTTGCCAGCTCTGTGGTCATAAACCATTTTTTTCTAAACAGTAGAAAAGTAAATTGTCTTAACTTGATATTCATTGGAAAATGCCCATTTCTGGTCTCCTTATATGAATGGTTTAATAACTGGGATTGTTCTGCAGAGATTCGGAAGAGATGGAAGTTTGCTGACAATGCCCTTGAAGCAGTCAGGTGTGTTTCATATTGTTCACTGAGATAGAAGTGTCTGGTAGAAAATACCTCAAATATGTGAAGCATGAAGGATCAAAGAACTGCAACAGAAGAATCTCAGCGTTGAATATGATGCATTTATTACATCAAAGAGTGTAGCCTACAGTTATTCAGTGTAAATTTTGGTATCAAAGGTTCCATTACTTTGTATTATGCATCTTGCTAATTACAATTTCAAAACTGAACAGTTTTCCCACAGTCACATAATATTTATTAAGAAATCACTGAGAGAAAATATAATGTATGTAATTCCACCTAATAAATATTGGCATTGCTATTTTGGTTTCTAATGACTTATGACAACTATGTGCCTTCAATGTGCCTAAGTTGTATTAGGTTTTAATAAAAAAAATCATTATTTTGCCTCTTAGTTTTCAAACCAAACCTATACATTCCCAGCATAGCTTGAGGACAGTTGTACCACATGTAATTTTGACAATCTTTAGACAAAAATAATACTTTTCACTGTTATTGACTATTTTTCACTTTCACTGATCTTTATAAATAATAAAAATAAAAAAAATATAAAAATTCTAGCATTGGCAGATTTTCTTACATTTGTGAAAATAAAAACCAAGTCTCATACTCGTATATTTTGCCTGAATTTAATTGTGAAACCTTGGAAGACGGATGTCATCAGATGCTCAAGTTCAATGGGTCCAATTGTCAAACTTTACACCTCTGAACAAAAAGTTGCCAGTTTATTTGTAGAATTCGCAAGTGAAGAAGTCCCCTGATGCTGTGCTGCGGTTGTACAGACAGTGTTCCAGAACAGATGCCTAGACATTCGGTCATGCAGCACTCTGTATTTCAGCATGTTGTAGTTGAAATAGAACTTTTTACAGAGTGAAATGCAGTGTCGATGATATCATGGTCACTTCACATCGCTCCTAAAGTTTGACAACTTGACCCGTTGAACTTGAACATCTGATGACATCAATACCTGTGCAGTAAATGTTTCTGGGTAAATCTGGCTGTGGTCTCTTAGTTCTCTTCAATTGGGCACTGCAGGAGAACTATATTTTAATTGTGTAATGCTGTGCTGCGTTAAAACTAAGCAAAGTCCCATTTCTTTCATCTTTTCAGACCACGCCTAAGCTACCCACCCCACAGCACTTAGGCACCAATTGCCCAACCCATCATCCCAATCGAAGTTCTAATTACCAGATGACTTATACTTTCCATCCCAACACCTAGGGTTTAATTATTGCTACAGCCCTCAGACTCTGATCAGCTACTGTATCTGACAGTCTTTTCTGTCCAGTTCTGACGACCATATCCTGTTTCCTGGCCTCTGTCCCAGAATAGTGTTGCCTTTCATTCCATATTTCATGGAGAATAATAGTGCATCACAGCTGCTAAATACATGCAAGGTTTTGAGCAGCACATTTACTTAAGCTGCAAAAATATGGTTTGCAGATGTGGTGAAAGGATGTGGTGTATGTGCAGTACTTATTGTGTCAGAAGAGACTTGATAAAACCAGTGCAGTATAAAATTATTCCAAGAAAAGTTTTCCATAATATCATTCAATTATTATTATAAATTGGGTATATACTGCTTAATGTTGACATCATGGCTTCAATATTAACTTGAAGGTAATTCTGCACAGATATCAGTCATCTTTCAGGGTTCCCTCAAAACCCATTCACCTCAGCCAGAATTGACATTGACATCTCTACTTTAAAATCAGCCAGCATACTTTCTCTCTGCACCTTCACCAGAAAACAAGCAGGTACCATGGATAGGTGGAAGCTTTAAGTCTCATCTCCCTATCTCTTCTAGTGCCTCTGAAATATCATCCTGCTGCTATGTTATCCAGCTAATCCATTCTTTTAAATTCCTAAGGCCTCACCACTACTTACTCTTTCATCTCCTCCTATCCTTCAATCTACTGCTCCTCCGATTATGCTCTTTATATGAATCCTTGATTTCCTCCACTGATGGCTGGAATTCAGATGGACCTAGTTACCAAGCTCAGGAATTAATTTGGAAGTTTCCCTGCTCTTGTCTTGCAACCCTCCTTTATTATTCCTTAAAAATTCCTGCAATTATATGTCTTCACTTATCAAATCTGGGCACGGTTAACAAAGTGAGCATTTATTTGTTACACGTGGTGGTCAATTACCATTTGATCTCTCTCTCCAACTTCTCCCAGTACTCTATTAACTAGATGGCTCTGCAAATATTAGAATCACTTTGGCGTCCCTGGATAATCCATCCATATCTCCATCTCTCTGCAACTTAAAACTGACTTGTTTCTGTATTTCCCCATCCTGATGAAGGGTCGTTCATCTGAAGTTAACCACAGTTTTGACGAAGTAGAGAGGCCACAGAAGGACTTACACAGATTAAGAGAGAGGGCAAGGAAGATTCAGATGGAATACAGTGTCGGGAAGTGTATGGTCATCCACTTTGGAAGAAGAAATAGAAGGGTAGACTATTTTCTAAATGGAGAGAAAATGCAAAAATCTGAAGTGCATAGTGCAAGTCATTATGTAGGATTCCCTAAAGGTTAATTTGTAGGTTGAGTCTGTGGTGAGAAAGGCAAATGCGAGTTCAAAGTTCAATGGTCAAAGTAAAATTTATTATCAGAGTACATACATTTCCACAGATCCTGCCTGACCTGTAGGGTGATTCCTGTAATTTTATTATAATATAGCTCTACTTAATTGGCAGAGGATGTCTTGGTTGGCAAATATCTAAGCTTAGACAGCTTTGTCTTTACCATGCTCTCCCTCACCCTCCCCTGACACTGTAGATGAAAGAAGAAAGACGTTTCAGCCAGACACAAATAGTGATTGACAGTTAAATCAAGTTTGTTACAGGAATTTAAGTTGGTCTCATAAAAATATTTGAAATACTATTGTGACATGTGTGTTTCCACCATTTGCTAGTAATGAAATCAGAGATATTTTGTAGACTGTTATATGCTGATGACAGCATACATGGACAATGTAATTTTAGACCAATGAGATTAGACCAATATAGGCCATGTTGTGAAATGGCTGCAATCGAATCATCACAGAGTTCAGTTTTAGGGAAAGGCACACACAACAGATACACAAGGTAGCAAATTAATGTTGTTTGTAGTATAAATGTTAACTGCAAAAAAAAAAGTTGCATTTGCCCTGTTTTATTTATGTTGAATAATTAAGATTGAAAGCACAAAGTCGAATCTTACATTAGCTAAACTTCATTTTTGGTCAGAAGGTAATTTATTTCTCACCACTATTTTGATGTCAATTGGATCACAGAGTAGATTTTATTTGTGCCAATATACTGTAGAAGTTAATCTAATAAGCAAAAAAGAGTGAATGATTCAGAGATTCAAAGGTTGAAAGGTTCAAACATTAAAGATTCAAAGTATATTTATTATCAAAGACTCTGTTATATGAGTACTGTTATTTCATGCTCTTTATTTATTGCTATTTATTTATAACTGCATTTGTACAGTTTGTTTACAGTTAACAGTTCCTGATGTTTAAGTTTATAGTTAATGTTCTATATATTTGCTAAGTATGCTGGCAGAAAAAGAATCTTAGGGTTGTATGTGATGACACGTATGTACTCTGATAATAAATTTTACTTTGACTATTGAACTTTGAACATCACATTTGCCTTTCTCACCACAGACTCAACCTACAAATTAACCTTTGGGGAATCTTACCCAATGACTCCCAAGTCACTTGGCGCTTCAGATTTTTGCATTTCCTCTCCATTTAGAAAATAGTCTACCCTTTTATTTCTGCTTCCAAAGTGCATGACCATACACTTCCCGACACTGTATTCCATCTGAAACTTCCTTGCCCTCTCTCCTAATCTGTATAAGTCCTTCTGTGGCCTCTCTACTTCCTCAAAACTATATGCCCCTCCACCTATCTGAATTGTCTGAAAATTTGCAACAAAGCCATTAATTCCATCATCCAAGTCATTGTCATACAATGTAAAAAGAAGCGGCCCCAACACAGACCCCTGTGGAACAATACTACTTTGGCAGCCAACCAGAAAAGGCTACCTTTATTCCCACTCTTTGCCTCCAAGGGTTATTTTACTTTCAGCTCTCTAATCAATTCCATTTCATTGCACAACACCCAGCTTGGAATAGCTGATCCCCTAGTGGACTCAACCATGAGTTGCTCTGAAAGGCATCTCATAGGTATTCTAGAAATTCCTTCTCTTAGGATCCTGCACCAACCTAATTTTCCCAATCTACTTCAATATTGAAATCCCCCATGAGTATTGTAACATTGATGTTTTGGCATGCATTTTCTATCCCCCGTTGTAATTTGAAGGCCACATACTTACTACTTTTTGGGCGTCTGTGTAAAACTCCCATCAGAGTCTTTTTACCCTTGCCTTTCCTTAGCTCTACCCACAATGATTCAACATCTTCCGACCCTGTGCTGCTTCTTTCTAATGATTTTATTTTCTACCAACAGAGCAATGCCACCCCCTCTGCCTACCTGCCTGTCCTTTCGACAGAATGTATATCTTTAGCCATTAAGCTCCCAGCTATTATCTTCTTTCAGCCATGATTTAGTGATGCCTACAACATCATACATACCAATGTAGAACTTGTAGTAACTGTGCTACAAGTTCATCTACCTTATTCTGTATGCTATGCACATTCAAATATAATACCTTTAGTCCTGTATTCACCCTTTTCAATTTTGTCTGCCTTTTACATTACAACTCAACCTTGATGACTGCAGTTTTCCTGTCATCAGCCTCTCCTTGCTTGGAGTCTCATTACAGATTGCCTTTGTTTGTAAACAAACTACCATACTCTCAGCACTATCACTCCAGTTCCCATTCCCCTGCCAAATTAGTTTATACCCTCCTGAACAACTTGAGCAAACTTGCCCACAAAGATATTGGACCTCTTTGGGTTTAGCTGTAACCCAGACCTTCTGTACCTTCCCCAGCAGAGATCCCAATGATCCATAAATCTGAACCCATGCCCCCTGCACTAGTTTCTCAGCCACACAGTCACCTGCCAAATCATTCAATTCTTACCATCACTGGTGCATGGCACAGGCAGCAATCCAAAGATTACTACCCTGGAGGTCCTGTTTCTCAGCTTTCTTCCTAAGCTCCCTAAAATCTCTCTTCAGAACCTCCTCACCTTGTCTATCTAAATCATTGGTGCCAATATGCACTATGTCTTTGGGCAGCTCATCCTCCTCACTTTTGAGAATATCATGGACCCGATCTGAGATATTCCTGTCACTGGCACCAGTAAGGCAACATACTAGCCGGGTGTCTCTATCGTGCCCACAGGATCTTGATTCTCTTCCTCTGACTATGGAATCTCCTTTCAAAACTGCATTGCTTTTCACCCCTCTCTCTTCTGAGCCACAGCTCTAAACTCAATGCCAGAGACACTGTCACTGTATCTCTCCCCCAGTAGGTTGTTCCCCGCAACCGTATCTAAAGTTGTGTACTTATTATTGAGGGTGTACTCTGAACTAGATTTGCATTAACCTTCGTTCTCCTAGCAATCACCCAGTTACCTGTCTCCTGTAACCTAGGGGTGACTACCTCCCTGTGGCTCCTGTCTATCACCTGCTCATTCTCCTGAATGAGTTGAATGTCATCAAACTGCAGCTCCAGTTCCGAAATACGTTCTGTCAGGAGCTGCAGCTCGGTGCATCTGGTGCAGATGTGTTATCTCGGAGAGTGGAGGCCTCCTAGACTCCCCACATCCCACACACAGTACAATACACTGCCCCTGGTGCCATTCTCACTACACTACTCTGCCCTCACAGATGAGGAATGAAGGGTTAAGAACACAAACAGAAACTTACCAGAGACTTTACCTGACCCAAACTGGGTGAGCTAAACCCACTCTAAACACTGGCACACTCAAAGGAATGGCCCCTCCGCTTGCACTTGCGTTATTTTTTTTGCCCTCTTGTTGATTGGTCGCTGCCCAATTCAGCGAAACTGCTGCCAAGATCTGCCTTTTAAATCTTGATGGCGTATTGTTCTAAAGCTACGGATTTCCACTGAAGGTTTTTTGACCTCGTGACTTAGTGCATTTATCATCAACTCAATCTTTGCTGTTCTGGATATGTATTTCAAGAGTATGGATTAGGCCAGCAATATTTCTTAGATCTGTCATACCTTTGTGGTTTTCAAAATGTGTAGCAACATTGATACCCTCATTCTAATGCCTTTCCCCTTCTGAGGGTAGATTAAATGGTACTTAAGACAACAAATGAGTGTTGAGTTACAGATGTTTCAAATTCAAACGTATCATGGGGTCAGGGCTACATGGGCCAATTTAGCAAAGCAACACTGTTAAATACGTCTATTAATCATCATCAATAGAAGCACTGTTCTGTTAATCAGATAATCTTTGGCTATTTAGCCCAAAATAGGACGGCTTATTAAATTGATACATCTAACTCTGTTAGGCTGTCAGAAAAGTGGAGTCCTAGATAAAATATTTGATCCTGGATTAATCAAACCTTGTAATTCTGAGGCTACTGCTTTATATTGGATAACAATTCCATGCAATGTCAAAAGACACAACAGACTACCGCACTGTACAGATCACAAAGACATTTGATAAATGTGGAAACGCTTTCCGCATTCAGTCAAAGTTTATTCTGTGTCAACAAAATGGAAGGGAAGTGATACAAGCTCACAACCAGGTCTTGTCTCTCTACTCCCACCTTGGTGTAGACACAGAATCCTTTAGTCTTCTCCAAAGAAGACACTGAGTGCTTGAAGTAACAGCAATTATTTACTGAAATGCATATAATTAAGAATAGTATAATTGAGAGCTAATAGGTTGGAGGGAGGAGCCTGATCATGCAGTGGCAGTGCCTGATCATACTCCTTCCGTTCTTGCTCGTACACATATAATTTAAAGCAGTCCACCACTCTGGCTGTGTCTTCTGCTGTAAAGCTTTGAAGCCATGAAATTTCTGCTCTGAGCATTTCAGTAAATCTACTTCTCTCTAGTTAGAGTTCTAAGACCTCCTAACACCCCTGCTGCCTGATAGGTGCTTTGTAGCATTTTGCATGAAATTACACTGAATTGAGAGTACAGAAAGGTGCAGAAGTTTCATGCCAGTGTTTGTGCTCCATAGGAACTTCCTTCTATCTTATATTCTTCATATATTTCAGTCAATGCCCTCTATTCCTTTCTCCCTCATGTATTTATCTACCATCAAATTCTGAGGCTCCAATGCTATTTGCCTCAGCCACTCCTTAAATTAGAGAGTTCCACTTTGTACCGCACTTCTCTGCTGTACTTATTAATAACCCTCGTATGTTTTTGAGCTCTGTTCTTGGTTGCCCCTGCAAATAGAAACATCTGCAGTATGTTCAAGATGCTGTATTAATGGAGGTTTTTATCCTGGGAGTAGATCTCTTAACTTGATCAGGAGCATTGTGAGTGGTCACATTTTTATATTTAATTGGGAACAACAAGTTCAAAGAATTGTCATGATAAATATTATGTAAGGAATATGTAGAATTGTTGAATTATGTGATTATAAATGGCAAGTCACTATTAACTGACTGGAAATAATCCAAAGCAATTAGAAGAATCAAGTTAAATGATTTGGCTTTGAGGCTGGAAAAATATGTTGAAGTCAGATAAGATCTCATAACAGGAAATAAATTAAAGATGAATTTTGATAGGCTGCAGGCATAAGGTAGCAATGATGGGCACACATCGGAAGCCATATATGTCAAGTTAAGTCAGAATCTGAGGAATATAGCTGATCGCTAGGCCTCTTTAAGTTCACACTCAGCATGCCACAGGCCAGCTTTTCCTCATAAATTCTGATGTCTTTATTGCTTCCTATTTTTGTCCAATGACATCTAACTAAGTGCCTAAGTGCAGAGCAAAATCAATTCTGGGATTGCCTTGGGCTATAAAGTTCAATAATATCCTATGTGGCATTTCTTCTCACTATTCCATAAAGCAAGGAAATAGGTTTAAAAAAGATTATCGCGCACACACACACACACACACACAAATTTGAGAAGGGAAATATCCAAACTAGACCATGAAGGTGTCATGCCTTGATTCTGTGTCATTTGGTTGTATCTTGTTTCCTAAACTGGATGCCTGACTAATGGGTCTTTGTTTCTAGGGTGGTAAATTGTCTGAATATACTATTATGTAGAAATTATTCTTTTGGATTGGATGGAAAACCAAATCCCAATCTGCCTGTGCAGATGGATGTCAAAGATTTCATGTCAAGTGTCTGAAGCAGAGCACGGGAGTTATATTAGCCAATATTCATCTCAAAGTTAACAAAAAATATCCTACCATGTCATTACTATTTTATTATTTGATAAATTGGTGAAATTGTCCATGTACAGGGAAGTTTTCGCTTGGGTGTCTCCATTGCTTGGCAATGTCACGTCTCATCCAGACTGATACGGGAATGGGTTCTGTGCAACACATGAAGTCAAAGTTAAAGTCGAAGTATATTTATTGTTGAAGTACGGATTTGTTACCATGTACTGCTTTGAGAATTATTTGTCTGGTACGCATTTACTGGAAAATAAAGAAATATGATAGAATTTATGAAAAAATTGCATAAACCTTGACAAATAACCAATGTGTAAATAAATAAATAATGCTGAGAACACGTATTGTAGAGTCGAGTAATAAATTTACTTTTACCATTACTTTTACTTTTGACATTAAAAGTGGGTCTGTTGTGGAATCAGTTCAGAGTCATGGTGATTGAAGTTATTCACACCAGTTCAGGAGCCTGAACCTGTCCAATGGCAGTAGTGAGAAGAGATCATGTCCTGGATGGTGGGGTCCTTGATGGTGGATGTTGCTTTCTTGTGGCAGTGCTCCATATAAGTATTGCCAGTAGTGGTTGGCCTTTCCTGTGATGGACTGGGCTGCATTCACCACTTTCTGTAGAGTTTTTTCATTCCTAGGCATTAGTATTTCTATATTAGGTCATGATGCAACCAGTCTCCACTTTCGACTTCAAGGTTTGATGTGTTGTGCATTCAGAAATGTTCTTCAGCACACCAATGTAGTAATGCAGTTATCTGAGTTACTTCCTGTGAGCGGGAACCAGGATAGCCATTCTTCTCTGACCTCTCTTGTTAACAAGATGTTTTCACCCAGAGAACTGGATGGTTTCTGTTCTTCCCACAATTCTCTGTAAACTCTAGATTTGGCTGTGTGTGAAAATCCCAGGGGACCAGCAGTTTCTGTGATACTCAAATGATGTAGTCTGGCACAAGTCATCATTCCATGGTCAAAGGCACTTAGATCACATTTCAACGGAACACATACCAATCTTCACAGAGGGATCAGAGGTAGAAAGAGTGAGCAGTTCCGAGTTCCTGGGTGTCAAGAATTCTGAGGATTTAACCTGGTCCCAACATATCGATGCAGCTATAAAGAAGGCAAGTCAGCGTCTATACTACATTAGAAGTTTGAAGAGATTTGGTATGTCAACAAATACACTCAAAAACTTCTATAGATTACCATGGAGAGCATTCTGACAGGCTGCATCACTGTCTAGTATGGGGGCGGGGGGGGGCAGGCACTACTGCACAGGACCGAAAGAAGCGGCAGACAGTTGTAAATTTATTCATCTCCATCTTTGTTACTAGCCTACAGTACCCAGGACATCTTCAAGGAGCGGTGTTTCAGAAAGGCAGTGTCCATTATTAAGGACCCCCAGCACCCAGGGCATGCCCTTTTCTCACTGTTACCATCAGGTAGGAGGTACAGAAGCCTGAAGGCACACACTCAGTGATTCAGGAACAGCTTCTTCCCCTCTGCCATCCGATTCCTAAATGGACATCGAACCCTTGAACACTACCTCACTTTTTAGATTAGATTAGATTATGAGGACACGCAGTCCCCTTTTATTGTCATTTAGTAATGCATGCATCAAGAAATGATACAATGTTCCTCCAGAATGATATCACAGAAACACAAGACAAACCAAGACTAAAAAAACTGACGAAAACCACATAATTGTAACATATAGTTACAACAGTGCAAAGCAATACTGTAATTTGATAAAGAACAGACCATGGGCACGGTAAAATAATCTCAAAGTCTCTCGAAAGTCCCATCATCTCAAGCAGATGGTAGAAGGAAGAGAAACTCTCTCCCTGCCATGAGCCTCCAGCGCTGCAAACTTGCCGATGCAGCATCCTGGAAGCACTCAACCACAGCCGACTCTTGAGTCCATCCGAAAACTTCGAGCCTCCGACCAGCCGTCCGACACCGAGCACCGTCTCTGCCCAGCGCTTCGACCCCGGCCCCGGCAACAGGCAATAGGCAAAGCCGAGGACTTGGGGCATTCGTCTCCGGAGATTCTCGATCGCACAGTAGCAGCAGCAGCAGCAAAGCAGGCATTTCAGAAGTTTCTCCAGATGTTCCTCAGTGCTTCTCCCATCTGTTTCCATCAAATCAGGAATGTGCACGGCCCCTACCTACAAATACGATATCATTTCGGAGTGGCCGCGCGTGTTGCATCACACCATCAACTTCTCCTCCCCTCCTTTTAATATATAATATTTCTGTTTTTTGCATAATTTTTATTTTATTCAATATATGTATATTGTAATTGATTTACTTATTTATTTATTATTATTATTTTTCTTCTTCTATATTATGTATTGCACTGAACTGCTGCTGCTAAGTTAACAAATTTCATGACACATGCCGGTGATAATAAACCTGATTCTGATATTTCTTCCCCACACTGAGGTTTTGCCTGGACAACAACTAAACCTCTTGATCATGTCTGCATGCTTTTATGCACTGAGTTGTTGCCACATGATTAGCTAGTAAGATATTGCATTGAATGAGCAGGTGAACAGTTGAACATAGTAAACTGGCAACTGACGAAATGGTGGAGCAGACTCAATGGACCAAAGGACATAATTCCGCTGCTGTAGCTTATAGTCTTTGTCACAATGGCGGGGCATTGGAAGCAAGGATGGACTCAAATGCAAGACACATCTTGTGAGGTTAATTAAATTTAGTTTATTGTTCGATACCATGAGAGCAAAGCAGGAGCAGGAGTAGCGAACTGGACAAGGACTGAGGACTACGACTACGCTGGGACCAAGGGTCTGGGCTAGGACTTGGAATCGGCTCCCAGAACTAGAGGAGACATGAAGAGGCTAGGGTATGGTCTCTGAGCCAGAGACTGGGCAAGGATCCAGCACCTGGGTTTTGCCTCGGGCTCGGACCCCAGAACCAGGCAAGGACATGACATGGGCTAGGGAGAGGAGGAACATGGGAACACAGAGCCTCGGTCGCGGGGAGCAGGTACATGGAACCAAGGACACATACACAGAACACAGAGTCAGGACCCCTCCTTGGAAACAGGACATAGGGCTGGGACTCGCACACAGAACAGAGAGCCGGGACCCCTCCTTGGGTACAAGACATAGGGCCGGGACTCATGACCCTCCGCAGGGCAATGGCAAGACGACCTGACCTACCCCACGGAGGTGAGGACAGGACAAGACAAGACATGACCCCCTACGGGGCAATGGCAAGACGGCCTGACTTACCCCGCGGAGGCGAGGACAAGACAAGACAAGACATGACTCCTCGCGGAGCAAAGGCAAGATGGCCTGACTTACCCCACAGAGGCGAGGACAAGACAAGACAAGACCAACACGAATGAACACCAGACAGTACCTATCTAGCTCCGGTGATGGAACTAGACCGAAGTGCAGGCGGGGGCTGCAGACGACGGATAGAGGCGACAGGGGCAGAGAAGGGATTCAGACAAGGGGGTAGGACAGGAATCACAGACCACCAGGACCAGGACTTGACTCAGAACTGGGAAGTCGCCGGAGCCAGGACTTGACTTGGAGCCTCCGGGTAGTGGTGAGCTCTAGACTCGGCCTGGGAGCAGTAGTCAGCGGTTCTTGATTCCCTCCGGCGGGTTAACTGACGGACCCACCTCGGTGAGGAAACTTTGCAGGCTCATTTTGGCGAGGTAACTGGACAGGGTTGCTCCGGTGAGGAAAGGCGAATTACCGGCACTCGCTTCGGGCGGAGACTAAGTTTGCTCCGGCCAGATGACATTGGCACGCCGTACCTTGGTGACTTTGCAGACGCTCCCGCGCCGAAAGGCTGAAAGCTGGAGACTATAAACTACCAGTTCAGCTGAGCGTTAATTGCCTCTAATCACCAAAGTCGAGGGACACGGGAAAAGAGGGAATCAATGGTCCGGATCATAACATAAACAAAGTAAATTTAAAGGGACCCCGATCCGGACCATGACAGTCTTATGGTTGTGTTTTCTTTGTTTTTCAAGGTAGATTCTTTGATGTGGTAACACCAAGGAATTTAAAGTTGGTAGTCCTTTCCACCTCCAGTTGCCTAATAAGGACTGGCTCATGGACCTCTGTCCTTACACCTCCTCCTTAAATACATTCAGGGCCTCAAACAGTCCTTCCAGGTGAGGCGACACTTCACCTGCTATTTTTTTGGGGTCATCTACTTTATCCAGTGCTCCCGGTGTGGGAACCGACATAGGCTGGGAGACCGCGTCGCTGAGCACCTATGCTTCATCTGCCAGAAAAAGCGTGATCTCATGGTAGTCACCTATTCCACTTCTCATTCCCATTACAACTTGCCAATTAATAGCCTCCTCTGCTGTTACAATGAGGCTGCACTCAGGTTGGAGAAGTAACACCTTACATCTCATCCTGCTCCATTCAACGAACTCTGGAAGGGAAGATGATCTTGCAGGATTCACATGCAAGGAGCTGGGTTTGCTGGCTCTTTACCTCTTGGAGTTCCTCCCTCACGTACACTCTCCCCTCACTATCTCCACCTCCCCCCACCGACTGCAGAAAGTGAAGTTGATGCAAGTCTGTCAGGAGTTGGAACCATTCCCCCTAACTCTGTCTTGCTTCCTAAACACTTTGAGGATAAAGAACCTATTGAGGTTTTTCCTTGATTGCTTCCCACCAATACACAGGGAAGTGAAAGAGAGATCTTACAACTCTCCAAGCTGCATAATCCTCCTTTAGTGTCCTCTGGTGTCAGCAGCTTGGTATTCAACTTCCATATCCCCCTGCCTGCCTTGTAGTCCTCCTGCAGGTGACAAGAGACTTAGAACATAGAATAGTACAGCACAGTACAGGCCCTTTGGCGCACAATGTTGTGCTGACCCTCAAACCCTGCCTCCCAAATAACCCCCCACCTTAAATTCCTCCATATACCTGTCTAGTAGTATCTTAAACTTCACTAGTGTATCTGCCTCCACACTGACTCAGGCAGTGCATTCCACGCACCAACCACTCTCTGAGTAAAAAACCTTCCTCTAATATCCCCCTTGAACTTCCCACCCCTTTCCTTAAAGCCATGCCCTCTTGTATTGAGCAGTGGTGCCCTGGTGAAGAGGCGCTGGGGAAGAGACTTGAGGAGGAAGTGGTCAGAGAAGGGCAACAGCATAACATCTGTGGATCTCACCATGACTGGCTGCACACAATGATGATGTCTATCCGGGATCAGGTGAGACTATCCGATCTCTAGCAGGTGGATTGCCCCTGTGCTTTGTCTGTATGGGTGCTGAAGGCGTCGCACAACTTTGTATCTTTAAGTGTTCCCATCAGGAGTCTGGAGGTTTTGTCCCGTCTCCTGTCAGCACTACAGGACCGTCCAACCGTAACGATGATGCAATTCAAGTTATCGACCAGTACGAGTGGTGGGGACGTCAGCAGCAGTAGTGCGGTCCGCTGGATGACAGTCAGCTGCTTGCTCTGCATGGCCGAGGTTTACACATTCATCAACCGGAGCAGAATGCTATGGTACATTGTGTCTACTACTCGGAGGTGCTCACACATCACCTCTCTGAATTCGGTGATTTGGAAGTTGCCTCCCTGCTGAAGAAGAAAAACAAGCAAGAAATATGACCGTTATTGGCCCCGACCACACAGGCCACACGTGGGACAACTGTCATGATCACCTCTGAGAATTGTGGAGGTGCCACGGTCCATGTTCTTACAGGAAAGTCGTGTTCGCCTTGACCTTGGTAAGGAAAAGTAAGTTGTTAACATATTGCATGGTGCTCTTTACACTGTGCATGTTCAGAGATACCAATATAATCTCTATGGCTATTTTGGAGTTCAGTCACAATCACACAGTTCATTGTTAGCTCTTATGCCCGCAGTTTACAGAACTGCTAATGTTTTTTTTGGGCTTATGAACTCATGGTCTCCTTCTGGGACAGGTGTCCCTTCCGGAGCGGCTGGTGATATCACTGTGGGGGAGGGTGGACATCCAGTAAGCCTGTGCTCCTATTATTCCCTCTGACTGTCCCATTCCTTCCATCTCCCAGTGCTGGGGTGCATCGGAGTTAGCCCTGCTCCTTGAGCTGGGGCATGACTGGCAGGTTTCTTCCCTTGCTAGTATCTATCTGTTAGCTATCCTCCTCTTTTTAGTCCCCTCCATTTTGACACTTCTTCTGCCTCCTTCGTCAGCTTGACATGTTGTCTTCATCCTCTGACAAGGAGACATTGCTGGCATCTGTTTGCTGAATGACTCTTTTCTTCCTGGTAGTACCCTTATTTTCTGTGTCTCATTGTGTCTTAGAGGGAGGGCATCTTCAACCTCTTCGCCATCTGCTTGTCTCCCCACTCTCGCATTGACTCCTCCTGTTGGGGAGGGAGCTGGGCGTTTGTCATTAGGGTTTGGGTGCTCGAGGCTGCCAGGCTTTCCTCATCCCTCCTCATCTCTACGGGGTCTCTGTGCTGGTGGGGGTTGTGTTGGCATCCCTCAGAGTGTTGTCGTTCATGCTGGCTCCCCCTCAGGTTGCCAGTGTAGAGGTGCAGGCTTGTTTTGGCCAGGCCTTGTAGGAATGTCATGTTTCCCACACAGGTTGCAGCGCTTGCTTTCCCTGCAGTCCTTGGCCCAGTGGCCTTCCTGCTTGCAGTTCCTGCAGATCACTGCACTACCCTGGGCCCCCACATGTCTGCATTTGCAACACACCCTGGGCTGCCTTGCATGCACCGATGAACCACAGACGCTGTTGATGTGGAACACTGAGGGTGGATGGATAATTGCTCCTATCATCCACCCTCAGTCTGTCCTTCACCTCTTGCTTGCTGGTCCAGATCCTAAACATTGATGTCAATGCGGCTTCCTGCTCCCTCAGTGGAAGGAGCCAGGGAAGTGAGGAGATCCACAACTGTCGCATGTGCACTGTTATCAAATGCTCCTTTTGCTTGGGGAGGTTGTAGAGTGGCTGTTCCTTCATTAGCAACAGTGGAGTTTCATTACCTTCTGAAAATCCTACAGCAACTTCAGCCATCCTGCTGGGTATGTGAAGGTAATGTCGAAGTACCCAGTACCCGTGAAATTCTGGAAGCAGTAGGTGTCTGTTGGCTTTGAATTTGCAGCTTTCTATCAGGCCCTTCCCATTGAAAAGGTCCTACGTGGAGGGACTCCTCTCACTCAGATCCTTCACTGTCAACCTGACAGAATTACAATTCCCTCCCGAGGTTCTCGTTGTGACTGCCATCTGATGGACCTCGTTAAAGCAAGCTATGTGTTGGAAAGAGGTGTTAGACTGGTTTCCCAATCAGCAAGGGGATCCACCTCTTCATCAACAGGTTAAGCTCTTAACTTTTTGTCTTCCTTCTTTAATATCTATGTCTGCAGATATCTGCCACAAGTCAGTCCATGCAGATGAGAATAGATACTCTACTTGATTTCAGTCAAAAAGCCGCAAGCCCTAATCCTAATTAACAAATTGTCAATTAGCAATTACCATTTGATCATCCTTCAACGATTGGATTCATATTCAATGGGTAGAGTACTTAGAAGACAGCAGCTCTTTAAAGTGAGGACTGTCTCTCAGAGGTGAGATTGTTTTTCTGATTAAAATTCCAACAAATATACAGGAACACGAGGAATTCTGCAGATGCTGGAAATTCAAGCAACACACGTCAAAGTTGCTGGTGAACACAGCAGGCCAGGCAGCATCTCTAGGAAGAGGTACAGTTGACGTTTCAGGCCAAGACCCTTTGTCAGGACTAACTGAAGGAAGAACTAGTAAGAGATTTGAAAGGAGGGGGGGAGGGGGAGATCCAAAATGATAGGAGAAGACAGGAAAGGGAGGGATGGAGCCAAGAGCTGGACAGGTGATTGGCAAAGGGGATATGAGAGGATCATGGGACAGGAGGCTCAGGGAGAATGAAAAGGAGGAGGGGCGGAAAAGCCCAGAGGATGGGCAAGGGGTATAGTGAGAGGGACAGAGGGAGAAAAGGGAGAGAGAGAAAGAATGTGTGTATATAAATAAATAACGGATGGGGTACGAGGGGGAGGTGGGGCATTAGCAGAAGTTAGAGAAGGCAATGTTCATGCCATCAGGTTGGAGGCTATCCAGACGGAATATAAGGTGTTGTTCCTCCAACCTGAGTGTGGCTTCATCTTTACAGTAGAGGAGGCCGTGGATAGACACATCAGAATGGGAATGGGACGTGGAATTGAAATGTGTGGCCACTGGGAGATCCTGGCAGGAACAATTTTTGTTTCATATCCTTGCCAGTACTTTCTTTAATTTTTGCTATTGCTGACATTTCATACAAAGCTGTGAGCAGAGATATTCTTATGGTGACTCCAAAGATATTCAACAGTTTCAAGAACCTGTGCTGACAAATATATTCAGTCAGCAGGGACCAATCTATCCAATCTAATTATGGATTGCCGTAACCTGTGTCGAAGAAGCAGTAAGTAATTTGTATAATTTTGCTTATTAATACAATGAAATGTTTATGTCTTTATGAAATGCTGTAAGCCCTTGGCTGGCTTTATGTGGGACTAGTATAATTCCCTGCATTTTGCGAAAATCTGCCACGTTAGAAATATATAGTGAATGGACTTTTATGCTGCTGGGGGAAATCATATGCAAGAACTGATGAAAGAGGCTAACCAGGCCATAAGACAAATTTTGAATGCTGGGTCAAAATGGACAGGAGAAGCGTAACTTCTGCCACCTCCAACGGGATTCCACCACTAAGCACATCTTTCCCTCCCCATCCCTCTCTGCTTTCCGCAGGGATCGCTCCCTACGCGACTCCTTTGTCCATTTGTCCCCCCCATCCCTCCCCACCGATCTCCCTCCTGGCACTTATCCTTGTAAGCGGAATAAGTGCTACACACGCCCTTACACTTCCTCCCTTACCACCATTCAGGGCCCCAGACAGTCCTTCCAGGTGAGACGT
Source organism: Mobula hypostoma (assembly GCF_963921235.1). Lineage (NCBI taxonomy): Eukaryota > Metazoa > Chordata > Chondrichthyes > Myliobatiformes > Myliobatidae > Mobula > Mobula hypostoma. The sequence continues at coordinate 63,634,969 of NC_086098.1, forward strand.
GACTTCACCTGTGAGTCGGCTGGGGTGATATACTGCGTCCGGTGCTCCCGATGTGGCCTTCTATATATTGGCAAGATCCGACACAGACTGGGAGATCGTTTCGCTGAACACCTACATTCTGTCCGCCAGAGAAAGCAGGATCTCCCAGTGACCACACATTTTAATTCCATGTCCCATTCCCATTCTGATGTGTCTATCCACGGCCTCCTCTACTGTAAAGATGAAGCCAAACTCAGGTTGGCGGAACAACACCTTATATTCCGTCTGGGTAGCCTCCAACCTGATGGCATGAACATTGACTTCTCAAACTTCCGCTAATGCCCCACCTCCCCCTCGTACCCCATCCATTATTTCTTTATATACACACATTCTTTTTCTCTCTCTCCTTTTTCTCCCTCCGTCTCTCTCACCATACCCCTTGCCCGTCCTCTGGGTTTTTTCCCCCTCTCCCTTTTCTTTCTCCCTAGGCCTCCTATCCCATGATCCTCTCATATCCCTTTTGCCAATCATCTGTCCAGCTCTTTGCTCCATCCCTTCCCCTCCTGTCTTCTCCTATCATTTTGGATCTCCCCCTCCCCCTTTCAAATCTCTTACTAGCTCTTCCTTCAGTTAGTCCTGACGAAGGGTCTCGGCCCGAAACGTCGACTGTACCTCTTCCTAGAGATACTGCCTGGCCTGCTGTGTTCACCAGCAACTTTGATGTGTGTTTTTTGAATACTGTCTGCATTTGTGTGCTGTTACATAACTAAACTCAGTACGTAGTTCCAACTTCCCTTGGAATGTAACAAGTGTATGCATTAAAATCTCAAAATCTATCCACTTTCATAGACATTTGAAGAGATGTTCCTGACTCCCAACTCTGAGGACTGAGATGGTGGCATAATTCAATACTACTACCTTGTTTCTACCAAGGTAGAAAAGGCAGATGTTCCCTAATATCCATAAATATCTGTGTCATGATTGGCAGGCAGTTTCTCTCAATGTCTCTCTTTTCACACAGTTACAAGGTAATTACCTGGCACAGCACTGCTAGCACAACATCCATAGCGACTTGTGTTCATTCCTGATCTCCAGTATTGTCTCTACAGAGTTTATATGTTCTCTCTGTAATCATTTGGGTTTCTTCCAGACAATTTCCTCCCACATCCCTAAGATGTGTAGCTTGTTAAATTAATTGCCTATAACCATTGATAGAATCTGGGGGAGCTAATGGAAATGACAATAGGTTAAACATTGGACCCAACCAAGTTAGTTGATCCAGAAAAAAATAACATTTGCAATTATTTTTGCCTTTGCAACTGTAACTTAATTCCATAATTCAGTCATTTCCCATCTGCAAAAGGATTGCTCTTAGTCATTTTTAATGTACAGTAGTTCCCTAATTCTAATTTGACATTTTACTTTAATGCGCTACGGTGCTATTGTGAGTTATTTTTGTCTATATTTTTAATAGTGTCTTCTATCTCATCTAAAAGATTATGTACCAAAGATCTCATTTCCGAGATGAAAAACCTAAATTTCTCCTGCATTCCCTCATCAGTCTCATGGGTTTCCTTGTTTCGTCCAATGCTTGAATACCTTGCCTTTTTGTTTCTTGGTAACTAGAGCTAGTTACAGCATCCAAAATGTTGTTTCATCAGAACACGTTGATTTATATTTAACTATTTTACCTGTATAATTTAACATCATTTTAGCTGTTGTTGATTGTTGTGCTGCTTTGTATTGGACATGTTCAGTGCTGAATCGACCAATACTCTTGTCTTTTGTAGTTGCATTTTACCTTATTTTATCACTGATGTTGCAATACATATACTATCAATTTTCCTGTTTTCTGCATTATATTTCATCCACTCATTCTGTTCTTTTATTTATTTTGTCCCAACTTGTTTTATGATTTCTGATCCACTTTTTCCAAATTTCTGTCACACTTCTTCAACAGTGATAATATATTGATTTGGCTCTAATTCTCCCGCAGAATAAGCAGAGAGTAATGCTCAAAACAGATAAATACTACTTAACTACACCTTTCGAAATAAAATAAATGTGGGGAGAGTGAAAATGGCATCAACAAAGACAAGAACAACAGAAACAAATCGTGTGTGTGTGTGTTAAGGTGCACATAGAGAGAAATCAGAAGGAAATTATCCATTCAGCCCCTTCTAGTAAACATTAATCAAAATAAAGTGGCAGGTGTGTGTGTGCGCCTTAACTTCTGGTGGAGTCGTCAGGGCGCCGTCATGACAAGCCTTTTTTTTAGCTCATCGTACAGCGTGTCGGGCATCTGAAATCTGGCGGAGCCCATCCCTCTTCAGGTTTTTTTTACAAGGTCGAATTGTTAGCTCGACACTCAACCCAGGCACGGATGGAGAGCATGCAAGGGAGCGGGCCGGATTTGAACTTGGGAGCTCTCACCCCGAAGTCCAGCGCTGATGCCACTACGCCACCAGCCGGCAAAGTGACATGGCTTCATGAATATCTCAATTGTTTTTTATTATGTGTCTCTGCTTTTAATGCATCCTTCCAAACAAGTATCAGATTTAAGTTGAAGTGTGTGTGTGTGTGTGTCTGTAAATCTGAGTATTTGCATGTCTGTGTGTATTAAAAATAATTCAATATTTAACACTGAAAACAAAGAGCAAGAATGTTGCAGATACTCAAAGCACATTTTTGAAAATAAAGCATGTGTTGCCTCAATAATAATGTGAAATGGGTGCTGAAAGCAGACACCACTGGCATAAAGCAGTGCGTGCACATCACTGAAGTAATTCACATAGCCTTTGTGAGGTTACTCTTTATTTCACATTAAATCAAAAAGGCTAGCCTTCCTGCCATTATTCTCCATTCAGTCTCACTTGCTGACTTAAAAAAATACTGTGCAAGTTTTAAATGCTTTACGGTGCTATGTGTTGCCTCAGAATTCCTTTTCCACATTATGGATTTTATCTAACCATTCATAATTTTCATGGAAGAAAGATTTGCAACTACTTTACTGCATACACCTTCCCCCATCCCACAACCTATGAAGCTACCTTCCAACATGTGCCTCACCTTATAAGGTGATTTTTACTAAGAAAATGCATCACCTGTCTACATGCAATTTATTGATGCCAACTTTTGTCGCTGTTTGTGAACTGTAATTGTATAGCAGTCCTAAGCTAAAACTCCAAATTACACCAAATACAAATACACATGCAAATCCGTGAAAATACACTTAAGGCTTCACTACATAGAAAAAGATGGAATAGAGCTGCTGAACTTACCCAACCAGGAGTAAGCTTCAGCAGAAATCATCTGGCTGGCCCAGCAAAGTTACAGCTGCAGATCTGTGGAAATTTGGGAAAGGGGTTGTTATTTTTCCAACATTCCTCTGTCAAATGTTGCAACTTAAGATTTCCTGTGAAATTCAGAGCCTATTATATGGATGCACTTGTGCCATCAAACACATAGGACAGAATATAAACTCTTATATTCTGAACAAAGTCAATAGTTATTTGGAAAAGAATATCAGAGCTCTGAATGTGCTCTCCTGCTCGGTAAAAATTGAAGCAACTTGTGAAATCATCATACAGAACAGTAACATGACCATCATTTTCATACTGACCATCAAGTTTTCATCTATACTAGTCCCAATTACGTTGGTACTTCATGGCCTTCCAAGCCCATTCCAGATATATTTTATAAGTTGTTGGAGTACTTACTTCTACGACCTTCGCAAGCAGTGTGTTCTAGATTGCAACCACCCACTAGATTTTAAAAAAGTATTCTTCAGACCCTCTAAAACCCCCTAAACTACTCATCATGTCTTCTGGATTATGTCATCTCAGTCATGGAGAAAAAGTTCTCACTATCCACATCTTAGAGCAGCTCCCCCACCCCCTGCCTCTTCTGCTCTAAGGAAAACAAATTCAGCCTATCTGGTTTCTCTCCATAACTGAAATGTTCTATCCCAGGCATTATCTGGTCAATCTCATCTATGTTCATATCCTTAAATAGATTTGATGAACAATATACAGTAGTTATTTCCACTTACTTTACAATTTCACCTAAACTTCACCAGGAATTTAATTGAAATAATAGCTTTGGAGAGAACAAATGAGTTACTGTTTCCAGTTGATGAAATTTCATTTAAACAGGAAGAAAAATAAAGAACATGTTAAGCAGGCACTGCTTCAGAGAAATGGGGAGAGGAGAGACAGGCATAAGGGGACATTAAATGACAAAAGGGATGATTGGGCAAGTGGGGATGTAAATGAACAAATAACCTTGCTGGAGGAGATCAGAAAGAGCATTAGCAGCAAACCACAAGGGCCCAGCTTGAGATCTGAAATTGCTGAACATCCATTGAGGATCCAAAAGTATAAACAGGAAGAGAATGTCTTTCCACTCAACATCTTAGCAGGCAAAGATCAGAGAGTTGGGCTGGAGTGGGGAAAATGGGATCTGGGGCTTACACTTGCAGATTAAATTGAGATTTTTTTGCAGAGTCACTTGAATGGGTTGCTGGGTTTGAGGCCCTGGATGGAGGAGAGGGAGAAACAGTAAAGGCTGGAATGGTGTTTCCTTCACTTGCGTGGGAAAGTGTTACAGTTTATTAGGATGACTGAAGAGTGAACCAGAAAGGAACAATCCTTGGAATGACTAAAGGGATGGGGAGGGGTAGATACGTGTGCTAGTGGCAACACTTAATAAAGACCAGAAACAGGAAAGAACTGTTATTGGTCAGGCAATAGCAACATAGAAGCATGAAAATTGCAGGAAAAGGACTGAACATAGTTTTCCATAGTGGAGGAAAATCCCCTTAAGGGGAAAGAAAAAGATATTTATTTAATGAGATTCTCATGAGGCCTGTGGCTTGATGTAGAACGTTGAGCTTCTGGGGTTTTTGAACCCTTGAGTTTGCTAATCAGTGTCTTAACTAGGGTTGATAAACCCTTGTGTTTTGGATTTAATCTTGTCAAGATAATTGTGGCTGGCACATGTTTCCAACATTCTGTGATTATTTAAAGAGGACTCTCATTCAGTTCCTTGGGTGGGGTCATGATGCTGGAGAGGATGAATTTTCATGGTGTTGCTCAGTTGCTCCTCTGATGCTCTGATTCTGATACTTAACCTCTTGTTTCCATCTTTTCCTGGGAATCCTGCCATTCCTCCACACCTGGGCCCAGTCCTTCATTAACGCACCGTGACAGAATGACCCCACTAACCTATGGACCAGTGGAGGTTCAGAACTTCTCCAGTCTGTGTTCAAGATTTTTTCCAAGGTTCTCTGGGTCAACAAGGGTCATAAGGTCTCCCATGTTATGCGTTTTCCCCCCAAGTTATATGCTATATCGGTGAGCTAGTGGGGTTGGTTGGTACCATCTGAGGGGAATAATGCTCACAGTGATTTTTGGCAAGGTATACATCTCTAGAGTTAGAAAATAAGTGATAGCATTGCACCAGTCATAGCTTTCTATGTGCTATCGTGCATTTTATAACATTACCCTAAAATGAACATTTCTGAAAATTGGCCAATATAATGTAGAACATATATATTCAACCTAGTGCTATTTTGTCATCAGTGATCCCTCAACATTAAAATTTGTCACAATAATAGCTGAGTTCAAGCACTTTTCATCAAATGTTGTTATAGGCTCGAAGGGCCGAATGGCCTACTCCTGCACCTATTTTCTATAAAATTCTACATTGAAAACTATGTCATTGGTGGCACTCACAGTACAGAGGCCAATTTCAGTAGAGTGAATCATTTCATTTTTGGAAAAATATTTGTCTATTGTTTATTTTGGAAAAGTCAATAAAAACCCTGGGACACATATAATCACAGGGATTTGTAGAGAATTTATTCAGGAATTCAAATAAGTAATCACTTTTTGTATATATTCCATATTAACATCAGTACAGCAGAAAATGTTACCCCACCCCCCAAAAGATAAAAAACCTAACTTGGAGAGATTACTGGACTTTTATCAATGTCATGATATTTTCCATGTTGTTGTATCAAATCAAAGCAATCTTAAGCTTTCGTCATAGCATATAGAATTACAGTACAATACAGTAATTCAAATGTGGGGTTCCACACGGCCATAACCTAGGCCCCATTTGGTTGTAAAATGAATATATTTAATCAAAGACTGCTTTCCATACTTTCATAACCTAGTAATAATTATACTAATTTTGCAAGTCTCCCATGTCTTCCTCATCGTCACCTGAACTTTCCACACTCTCTGAGGTGGATGCCTGGTTCTCACAGTCTGCCGGTCTACACATGTCAGTACACCTGAGGCCATTTGCCACACACATACATCTTGGGAGTGAACATTTTTTTGGACAGTTACAGGCCAGTAGATCCAGGATGGCATCGGGAGTTGGCTGTCCTTCCATCCAGTGCACCACCAACTGTTCAGCTTCCTCTTCTCTCTCCATCTTCCATCTTCCATCCTCTGCCAACAGGGCTTGGCACTTGTGGGTCCTTCTCTAAACATCTTCTCCATATACCAGCCTGGTAGTTGGCTTGCTGTGCATGCTTTATTAAGCAGTCCTTGCACGGTGGGAGTTGTTGACTTTCAATTTCACCTTCTTTGGCACAGAAAAGGTGATACCTGAGCTCATTGACCTTGGTGATTGATGCTTTTGGGGCACACAGGAGACATATAAATGCCTCCAGTTTGTCCATCAGTTCTGGGGAGAGGTCCCATTCCTGACCCAACCCTAAGAATGTGTCCTGAGTTTCCCTGTTGCTGGTCAAAAGTTTTAGGGCACTTGTCTTCCCTTTGTCTGCAAAAGTGCTTACAGTGTCACATCCTGTATATGCGTGCAGCCCGATGAGAGCCCTACAAACCCCCTCACTGTCTTGAGAAGTGATTCTGTAACATTTATCATTCACAGTTGCATACAGAATCTTCTCCTGTAGCTTTGCTCTGTATTCTGCCTTCCTCCATTCATGGACTATGAAGCTAATGAGACAATTTTTGTTACTGACTTTGGTCAGGAAGCTCCTCCACTGCCTCACCTTCTGTGTGCCTGTGATACCTTGCAACTCATGACCAGTCTTTTCACCCCATAGAGATCTTTCACTATTCATGATAGAGTTTTCCTTGTATGTGTCGGACACAACATCTCTTCTGCTACTCTGACTGCATTCCATCAGAGCCATACCCAGAATTGTTGTGGAAACATCTCTAAAAGTAACTTGATCACCTTTCATTCTTTGGACCAAGTTCATTCCATCAACCACTGTAGCAGAGTTTCCTGCGAGTTGCTCTTCTACTGCTATATTTTTCTGCAAGGTTGTGGCTAAAGTAGCTTTATTTGTCTTTCTCAGCAATCCTTCTGGTGTGGACAGGGCCCAGGGCAATGGTCCAAGGGGATGAAAAAGGATATCCTGCATAGGTAGTCTGTGCCCTTGTACCATCACTATGATGCGTCCAAACAAAGACCTGTCTGCTTTCAAGATGGGCGCCCTCCCATTTGATTTCACTTCTCTCTTCTTACACATATCAATGAATGTTTTCAGCTTGTTGGCTTTCATTGGGTCATGGAATTTCTTTGCTGGTGGGTCTTCCTCTAGTCTCTCATCCTTGAAGGTTGCATAGCATTGCTCACCAATCTCATATGCCTTCATCAGGTCAGAGAAAATGTCCTTGGGGGCTGCCTTTGCCATAGAGATGCTAATGAGGTCCCGCTTCTCTGCAAATGAGCTGACCCATTCATGTATGAGGCTATCCACTGCTGAAATTGCTTCCTCATCTTTTGGATTCTTGGCTGTCATTGCTCGGCATGACAAAGCTCTGATTTCTTGCCTTGCACCATCTCCCTTATCTGTCCCAGGAATGCACTGTGGTGCTCTGCTGTTATGTAGTAACGCTTGATAGCTCCAGCATTCAGCCTGAACCGTGATGTGCCTCCAGGAGTCTGTGTGTCTTTGTTCATTGTGGCTTCAATAGCCTGGTCCACAGGGATCTGCCCAAAGGGGTTGTTACTTGACAGCTGCACTGGGAACCGGCCCGTCCTGAAGGCGTCATGCAGAGAAGGATTCTTCTCTTGGAGGTTCATCATCTGAACAAAGTGAGGGGACAGGTACCTGGCATAATTCATCTTTTCATAGGCAAAGTACCATGGGATCATGGTTCTTATAGCATGGAGGTGCAACTCCCAGTCCCCTCACAGAAAGCTATCACCGCTGCAATGCTATCACATATTTTCTAGCACTAGGGGTATATACCTTGTCAAAAATCACTATAAGAATTATTCCCCCCAGATGGTACTGGTGGCCCAAATTTAGGGTCCTGGCTCACGGACTACTATGGTTCTGAGTGAAATGCAATGTTTTTGAGCTATATGCTTTGATTTCAAGTTATATGCTATGTTTCGAGCTCCGGGTCTGCCTTGCATTTTTTCAGGCATGCCTTGAGAGCTCCAAATCTGTTACGGATTTTCCAGCTCCACCCCAAGCGACCTGCCTTATGTATTTTCAGATTTGCCTTGGGAAGATCGAAGCTGTTTTGGATTTCCCAGTGCTGCCTTGTGTTTTTCAGACCTGCCTTGAGAGCGCCCTGGGCCGTCAGGTACCGGCCTTGGGGGTAAGGTGCCATCATGTGCACTGGGGTTTGCCATAGAGTGTCAAGCTTCTGGGGTTTTCTGGGGGTTTTTGTGGATCTGTATTTTTGAGGACCTGGTGTTTTCGGTTTAATCTTGTCAAGTTAATTGTGGCTGGCACATGTTTGCCGCATTCAATGATTATTTAAAGAGGATTCTCATTCATGCCTGAGTGGGGTCATTGTGTGAGTGAGGATGAATTACCTTGTGGTGTCACTCAGTCGCTCCTCTGTGTTTCTGATTCCAACGTTTAACCTCCTGTTTCCATCTCCTCCTGGGGATCCTGCCGTTCCTCTGCATCCAGGTCCGGGTTTTCGTGGGTGCACCATGACAGAGCTACAGCCCTTGCAGCCCTTAGGGTCACTTCACCCAGAAACCTCTGATTTAATCCTAACCAAGTCACGGGACAATTCACAATGACTGATTAACCTACAAACTAGTACGTCCTTGGCTTGAGGGAGGAAACCAGAGCACCCAGAGGAAACCCACATGGTCACGGGGGAAGGTACAAACCCCTTACAGGCAGTAGCGGGAAGGACTGTTATGGAAAATGCACCTTGGTGGCATCATCATGGTGTGCTATGATGATAATAATGGAAATCTGGAGGAGAGTGTTTACAGAAATCATCAGGTTAAGTAGATGGTTAAAAGAGCCTCTGGCCTACTTGTAGAAATTGATATCGTCCATCTCACTCATCTATAGTGATGAAGTGCTTGGAGAGGTTGGCTCTGGCTAGATTCAATTCCTGCCTAAACAAGGACCTGAACCTCATGCAATTTGCCCATCACCACAATATGTCTACAGTGGATGCAATCTCATTGGCTCTTCACACAATCTTGGATCACCTGGCAATGTTAATATTTATGGTAGGCTGCTGTTTATTGACTACAGCTCAGTGTTTAACACACTTATTCCTATAGCTCTCATCAAAAAGCACCAAAACCTTGGCCTCTGTAACTCCCTCTGCAATTTGATCCTCGACTTCCTCACCAGAAGACCACAGTCTGTGCGGATCTCCATCTCCATCTTACTGATATTTGAAGAGAAAATTCTTTAGCCAGGGAATGGTGAATCGGTGGAATCCTTTGCTACAGGGAGCTGTGGAGACCAAGTCTTTATGTATATTTAAAGCAGAGGTTGATAGATTCTTGATTGGACAAGACATGAAGGGATATGGAAAGAAGGCAAGAGATTGGGCTGAGAAGAAAATTAGATCAACCATGATGAAATGGCAGAGCAGACTCAATGGGCCAAATGGCCTAATTCTGCTCCTATATCTATGGTCTTACAATCAAAACTGGCTCATCTCAAGAATGAGTGCTTAGCCCACTGTACTACTCTCTCTATACCTGTGACTGTGTGGCTAGACACAGTCAAATGCTCTTTATAAAATTGCTGATAACACAACTATTGTTAGCAGGATTTCAGATGGTGACTGGAAGGTGTGCAGGAGTGAGATAGATCAGCTAGTTGAGTGATGTTGCAACAACAACCCTGCACTCAGTGTCAGTAAAACCACAGAACTGATCGTGGACTTCAGAAAGAGTAAAATGAGGGAACACACAACAGTTCTCATCAAGGGACCAGAAACGGAAAGGTGAGCAATTTCAAGTTCCTGGGCGTCAACATCTCTGAGGATCTATCCTGGGCCCGACATATCGATACAGTTACAAAAAAAAGGCGCAACATAGACTATATTTCATTTGGTGTTTGAGGAAATTCGGTCTGTCACCAAAGACACTTGCAAATTTCTGCAGATGTACCATGGAGAGCATTCGAACTGGCTGCGTCAGAGTCTGGTATGGGTAGGGGGTGGGGGCGAGGTGCGGACTGCACAGCGTCGAAATAAGCTGCAGAAAGTTGTAAGCTCAGTCAGCTCCATCACGGGCACTAGCCTCCCCAGTATACAGGACATCTTCAAGGAATGATGCCTTAAAAAGGCAGCATCCATCATTAATGACCTCTGTTACCCTGGATGTGTCCTTTTCTCATTGTTACCATCGGGGAGGAGGTGCAGGAGCCTGAAGGCACACTCTCAATGATTCAGGAATAGCTTATTTGCTTCTGCCATCCGATTCCTAAATGGGCATTGAACCCATGAATGTTGGCTTGCTATTTTTTTTTCTTTTTTTGTACTATTTATTTAATTTATCACTTTAATATATATTTTTTATATTAGGTGTCTCCACTCCTAATATCTACTGAGAACCATTGTGGTAATCAAGGCCGTGTTTAATAAAGAGGCAGTAGAAGAATATGGAGGAACTGAAAGGGAGCAACAGGGTAAGTGAGACCACAATAGATTTAGTTGAACTGTGCGATATTTCTACCAATTTACCATGAATATATTTGAGTATATTTAATATTCGCAGGTTAGGAATGAAAAGAGGAGAGCTGAAATGGTCAGAGATTCTTCTTCCCTCCACAATCCACACTTTGCTTGTTCATTTATTGGCAGAATCTGTTTAAATGTGCACTCCTAGAAGATGACTGAAAATGCTGAGTGGAGAACTGGATGAGGAAAAGGAGGAAGGTAGTTGCAAAATGGTAAGGGAGGGTAGTTCGTAAACCTATAAAAATGGGTATTCCACAATGTCATCAGATGCTCATTTTTTAACGGTCTGTCACTGTCAGTATGACCTTGTGGCAATGATAAACAGGTTTTCTAAGGCAGGTATCTAGGCTACGGAAAGGGCAAGATTGTTTCTCTCAGCTTTTCAAGCATGTGGCCTCAATGTGCCCAATTGCACATCTGAATTTTGAAGATGTGCCAAGGGTCGATAACAAGCAAACTCCTATGGTTAAAGTGCTTCTGATTATGACTGCATTACAGAAGCACATATTGCTTAAAGGTATTAAGCCAACAAAGATTACACCTATGGCAATTTTGACACTCAACATTACTCTCAGTGTTGAATTTACATGTGATATTTATAATATTTACACTTTAATGAAAAAATTGTTCTTGCAGTAAATGCTAAAAGTTTGTGTTGTAACTGGGGCCAAATGCTGTGAATATAAGCTACCAGAATGACTAGCTTGCCCTGAGTGTCTCTAGTGATGGCAGTCGGTTGGATATTGATGTCCAAACTGAAATTGGCTGTTGACATCTTTTGATTGAGACCCTTCACCTGGACTGAATTCTGTTGGCTTGTTGCTAGGAGTTCCTCCAGGAATTCATTTTCTCCCCCCCTCCAGATTCCAGAATCTGCAGAACTTCATGTCTCCATGAATGTAACAACACTTCACTCTTGAAAAAAAATTCAATTGCACTAAGGTAAAACATCAATCATTTTAACCAAGGTGGTGGGCCTGCAATTTTAGTTCTTATGACTGCAACCTGAGCCCTGTTTTACTCCAATACCTGTAAAACACTGTAACATTTTTTGTCTCTCAATCTTTCCTAATTCCCTCCTTTTCAGCGACTTGTTTCCAGAAAAATCCTGTCTGTAGCATTTAACACACAATGCTGATCAATGGAACTTTTAGTCAAGGCATTCCATTCGTTTTAAAGATTTAACTTTATGCATATCTGTAATATGATTATATTAATTAATATATTCTGTAAGTTGGATCATAATACAACACTACTTTTGACCCATGGCCAAAGACCAACCAGGTGATTCAGCTCTGCAGCAGATTTAGAACAGATGCCATGGCATGCCACAGTAAAATTGGACCCTATTTCTGTCAGAAAGTGTGCGTGTTTCACTTGCGAAATATTCTGTAACAATTGAGAAGCCACAGGAGCCTGCCTCTTGTGATGCAATACCGCAATAGAAAGAGTTCAAGCCACTTTAAAGAGCCAAAAGGGAGGTGACCGGAAATGTAACATGAAATTTGTCCTGCTAAAATAAATTGAACTGGCGCCTGTTAATATGTGACTCCAAATACAATAAACTAAGCTATTATCCAGCCTCAGTGAAAATGGATCTTTGTGGCAAACTAATAAGTAACAACCAGCCATCTGAAGCTGGAAGAGGGATGCAAAGAGCATCAAAGTCATATTCTATGCCTGGATTACACAAAACTTTGAAATGCTTAATCACAATGATGCCATTCAATAGGGCCCACAACCATCTGCAAAATCATTACACTATGTTACAGAAACTTTGGCATTTACTGCAAAAACATAATGTTTTCAATAATGTGTAAATATTATAAATATCACATGTAAATTCAGCTCTGGGAGTAATGTTGATTGTCAAAATTGTCATAGGTGTAATCCTTGGTGCTTTAGTACCATTAAGCAACATGTGTTTCTGTAATACACTCACAATCAGAAGCACTCTAACTGCAGGGGTTTGCTTGTTATAGCTCCTTTGTCCAGCTTCCCACAGTCCCTGTTGGCAGTCCTCAACAGATGGCACAGAACAGCAATCCTGCTGGTGTCCCACCAAAAAGAAAGGGATCCGAGGTCTGTGTGTGTTTGACAGTTGAAACAGATGATGCAGTGCACCACCTATGTAAACAGAAATAGTGCAGGGACTGATATAGCACAGAGATATGACCCTGACCAGAGAGCCAGTCAGTCTAGACTCCAGATGTGATCATAATGTTACCAGGACATTTCAAATCCAACTGGTAAATATTTCTAACAGACGACAGTGGTTTGGTCAGAAAATGTGAGACAGAAGACAAAGGGAATGTTATAAACACATTGCAAGGCATTTTGAGTAGCTTTCCAAAAATAGGCGGCATCTACAGTGAGGAAAATAGCTGATTTGTTTGAAGCAAACATCGAAAGTGCTCACTACTGGGAATTGGAAAATGTCCACAGCAAACTCAAGCCACTTAGGGGTCCACCGTCGAATTACATTTTTAATACAAACTAACTGTACAATTAGTAAATTAAATTTGTTTCATTCACTTAATTTTTTGAGTGCCTTTTTCAGGGTAAAGTCAATCCACTCGAGTTTTTGCAAAAGCTGCTTTAGAAAGCATGATAGCCAACCCAGGAATACGTATGGGACCATTTATGGTAGGAAAATGTGAAGTACTTCAGCTAACCCTTTTACGGCTGAATTGCCATGGCACTTTGCAGAATGTAAACCTGGTTTTAATGAAACTGGATAGGACTCACTGCAGCAATGCGCCTGCTTTTCTCACTGTCTCTCACTCTCACACTGCATTATTGCAGGGATGACTTTTAGAGGAATAGACAGCCTCCTCTATTGCCTTGGAAGAAATCCAAGGCTGCTTAAGAAAATTAAGACAAAAAAAATTGAAATCCGTGCAGCAAAACTGCACAAGTAAACATAAAGGCATTACTGGGGATCACAAGCTGGTGAAGTACATTGGTAAAGCAATGATTTGCACTGAACAACGAGTATTAAAATCATCTGCGTCAAGAATGTTTTACATCAGTGTCCTTGCAGGCATTTCCTCAATTGATCCAATCAGATTGGCCTTTAACATGGGTGGCATGGATAAGGAGCTCTTCATGCTCAGAGAGAAAAAAACAACTTCAAACAGATTCCCTTTTCTTCTGTGGTAAGTATCCTGCTTTTGAACAAATATAATTCCCCTGTCCCACACAACACAAGAATCATACAATTTTATAGCATAGACAAGGTCCAGTCAACCCATTTTGCCTATGTTAGAATCAAATTTTGTTTTCGTCAGAATCTAGTCCAATTTCATCAGACAACTTATTACAGAGAAACTTGGGTTAGTGCCTCAGTACAATGCCATATTCTTACAGACAAACTCAAGCAGATTTCTGGCCTAATTTAAGTCAGAATGTAGATTCATTTCATATTTTTCACCATCTGTGGACATCACAAAGTGCTTTAGAGCCAATGTTTCTTTGAGGTGTTGAAACTGTTAATGTATGGAAATGTGCTTGTACATAGTAGGATTCTGCAAATAGTATAAAATTAATGAGATTATCCCTTTTTTAAGAACGATAAATATTGGCTAGGATACTTGGAAGAACAATACATTTCCAAAAATAAACACCTACGTGAACAGTTATTTATCCATTTATGAAAGAAGACAGCTTCGGTTTGAAAGGCGGTACCTCTGAAAATGCAACACTTCCTCAGCATAGCACGGGAGCCAGAAGGGAGAATTGAACCCACAATTTAATTTCCTCATAAAAGAGGATTACCATTAATATAAAGCTTATACTCAAAACAATCCCCTCAGCACCACTTGGAAATAACTGTCCCTTTCACTTTTACCACAGCAACGTCTGCATTGGTATAGAACTTCTGACGTTGAAAAATCTTTTGTTGCCTCATGGGATTAATCAGACATCATGGAAAGCAAGCCAAAGGAGGAAATATTAATATCAATATTAGCAAAAAGGGTGATTAACCATGCTCTAAAGTGGGAGAAAAGTGCAAAAAGCGAGGCTTTTCAAATGTTTCACCTCTCCAAGCTAGAAACCAATAAGGCAATTGCTTAGCTATCAGTGGTAAACTCATAATAGCTCAAAGAAATGAGAGTACTGGTGTTACAGAATGTAGATGGGAAGAAGGTAGGGATGCGCTTACACATGATATCAAATAGATGTGCATAGTACCAGGAAGAATCTATGGCTAATCCATTTCTGCTTGGGCTTGAGATAGTTTCCTGAAGAGAGGGGTTGAGGATAGGTGGTCAAATTGGTGGCAAGGTTATGATGGTTACAGAAGGTGAAGACCTTGGTTGCCCAACAGTCTGCTGTTGAAAATTGTGGCTCATCCAAGAATGGAGGTTACTGAAAAAAGTATGTGTCGGTGCAAGATCTTAGAGAGGAAATAATGGTTGCGATCAGCACACCAGTCATGTCTTCTGTTAATATTGTTGAGTAACAGCACATAGATGAGAAAGAGGTGTGGTTCGCATGGAATAAATCCATAAGGTCAGCCATTGGTGCACTGCTGAAGATCCTTCAGCTAGAACTGAACAGGTAAGTGTGTAACCAAGTGACAGCATTCCCACAGGGCATTAAGTTTAATGTTCCTAACCCCAGAATATAATTCCGTCCCGTATACAGAATCATTCCTCAAAAATATACTTCATTTTAAAAATGGAAATTATGAACACTTAGAGGTTTCTTGCATGTATTTACAGAGCTTCAATAAAGTCATAACATTTTCATGAATTGTTCATATCTCTAGCTAAGGAATTATTTGTGAATTTAAAATAAGCTATAGTACTTTATTAAATCATGTTATGAATTTATGCAATAAGCTTCTTTAACAATAACCAAATTAAATGTCCTTACTTTAAAATAATATATATTGGCCCTCATACGATATTATTTAATATATGATTGACTGATTTTATTTGAAGTATTCCTACTGGACGACTTTGGCAAGAATAGAATCTGGTATTAAACATTGATACTGTAAAATGTGTGTGTTATTGTCTCAAATTTCAACTTAGTTTGATGGATTTAGCAATATGAATCTGCACTCAATTATACTAAAACTGATGAACTCTCCCATTTTTAAATATTGTATATAAATTGTTAAACTCCCCAGCTATGCAGAGACCCTTCAGCAGCCAGCAATATTTGAGAATCTCGCCAGGCACTCCGCATCTTAAATATCACCTATCTGAAGAGTGCTGTTATTTTGTAAGGAGCCCAGCAAAAGAAGGGTGTGGAGGAGGGAGAAAGGGGTGGTGAAGCAGCAGACAAGTGCTCTGTTTCCTGACATCTTTGGAATTTAGAGTGTGATGAGCCGGAGCATGTGGGTCAGTCTGCCGTATCCATCGGCTGAAGGAAAGCTGTGGGTGGGAAGGTGAGGGTCTTGTCACAGAGCCTGAGTGTTTGGATAAAGCCTGTGAGCATGTGGAGGAATCAGCGTGAAGCAACACACCTGGAGGAAAAGACAGCTAATCCAACCATAGTTCCAAAAGACTGGCTCCACAAAGTCTAGCCAACATCTGGAATGGATATCAAGAGACACTGAGCAGCTCTGACTGGTGCACTATCCTACCTTTGTACTTTCATTTAAAACGCAAAAGCAAACAGACATCAAGGATATATTTATGTTCAACTGTCTTTGAGAAGCATTTTTTTCTCCATCGCCACACTTGAAAAGTTATTCAGAGATCGCTGCTGATAACCAAATGCAATTCTGTAATCTTTGGCTTGGTTCCTTTTATGTGGACTAATGTCATTTTATGTGGATTTCAAATAAAAGTGGCAGTGAAAACCAAGACAATTAGCAGAGCATTAAGGTTCATTTTTCTTCTATGGGTATTAATTGAATGTCAGCCAGCTCTGCCTTGCTCTGATGATCATCCTTGCTGCAGCATTAACCCATTCTGCAGCCCAGTCTTTCAACCCAATTTGGATTCTGACCCTATAAGGCAACAGAAAACATCTTGGCTCCAGTTAAGCTGATATTTTTGTTTTTATTCAGACAGACAGCTTTATTTTTATTAGGAGGAACAAGTCATGAAAGTGTCATTTTGAAGAGAACCTTTTTTTTCACTTTGGGTTTTCTGTACAGATCCAGATATTAATCATTGATGATATTTTTAGTGGAAGAAAATATATTGCTTCCAGATTTCTCTTCTATCAGAGCTGTACATATGTAACACATTGGCTTGAAGTGTCTTTGCAGCCAATAGCATGATCGAAAGGCTTCAATAATTCCATAAACTCTGAAAGTAACATTTGATCCTTTGACAGAGTCACAGGAGACCAAGGCTGTGCTGCAAACTTGTTTTTGTTGATCAAAGGCAGTTGTTCAAGGCTCTTCGGTCTCTGTTCAGCTGGTGACAGGAATGGCCCATGTGTTACTGAGGCACACACATCAGGACTTTCCAGGTACAACTCATGGTCTGTTGTGAATTAGCGGGTTTTAGCCAAGAGTCAGTAACGATGCCACAATTCAGCTCAGCACTTCAGCGCTAGGCCAGTAGAAAAGAACAGCCAGGGTTTACATTGCTTTTGATTGCTGTCTTATGACAGCTGCTGAAGACCAGGCCTGACTGTCTAAACACTGAGTAAGGACAAGACTGAATGCAATTGTGTTGCTTTCACAGTCAAATAGTGTTCCCACAGAATGGCGTGTTGGAGTTCATTGTAGCAGATAGGAATTATGTCTTAATGATCAGGAATTTGCAAGAGGACAAATTGAAAAATAAAGGAATTATGTTTCCATTATTATGCTCAACTTGTCCTCTTGCATATTTCTGGTGATTAATACATAAATTCTATGTATTACGCGCCCTTGAAAATTCAACCTAATGTTTTGATGAAATGAGGGGACTACAAGTACCTTTCTACCTGAAGGTTTTGGATGTGAAAGCTGGAACTGAAGAGCTATGAACCATGCAAAAGTTCACAGCATGGTCTGATATATCAACCAAAAGGAAGAAGAAAGTCAGTGTCTTTTATCTCCTTCCCATGCATCCTTCCCTGTTGCCTTCTCTATCTCTCTTCCTCAATCTGGAGTAGATAATTCACAATATTTCTCAAACTGGAATAGACAATTCCAGCAACTTTGATGTGTGTTGCTTAGATAATTCACAACTTTGCTGACATTTCTCCCCTACCCAACTGAGTTTCAGATCTCATAACTGTGATAACTGGAAAACTGAAACATCTCCAGATGCTTCCTGAATCAGCTACTGCTGAAACCCACATCCACATCTTTGTTACCCCCAGATGTAACTGTTCCACCACATCCCTGACTCCATTCCTCATTCTACTCTCTGTAATCTCCAAAACTCTTGGCCAAAATCCCATTTATCCAACATTCCTGTGCTTGTTGTCCCTGATTGACTTTTATTAATGATCAACCTGATTTAGAAATTCTTTCAAATCCGTCTATGATTTTGACTCTCTCCACCTCTGCCATTTTATCCAGCCCATTAACCATAAACTTTTCTGCCCTGGAAGCTATATCTTCAGTTCCCAAGGTCCTCTTGTCTGGAACTCCCTCCTTGCATCTCTCTACCTTTCTGTGTAACAATGTACCTGTTTGACTAATTTTTTTTTCCTGATTAGCTTTATTTGTCACATGTGCAGGTGTGGAAACTACATTGTGGCGGTTAGGAAGGCTCTACAATGGGTAACCAAGTCTGCCAAACGCATCACTGGCACCAGCCTTCACACAATCAAAGATATATGTACAGAAAGGTGCCGAGAAAAGGCCAGCAATATCAAGAAGGATCTCACCCACCCTGCTCATGGACTGTTTGTCCGATTCCCATCAAGGAGGAGGCTACGTAGCAACCATGCTAGGACCACCAGACTCAAAAATAGTTACTTTTCCCAAGCAGTGAGGCTGATCAACACCTCCACCCACTAACCTACCCAACCGTACAACCAACAGCACTACCTTATCATTTCCTGTCAGAACCACCTCATGTACAGACACTCCTGAGCCTAGCATTACTTTATGGACATACAATCGATCTATGTATATAAGCTAGTTTATGTGTTTGCTGTGCTTTTTTTATTATCGTGTTCTTTATCATTTTTTGTGCTGCAGCAGATACAGAGTAACAATTATTTCATTCTCCTTTACATTTGTGTACTGGAATTGACATTAAGCAATCTTGAATTCTTGAAATCTTAAATCATCAAAACAAACAGTGAAGTACGTAGATTGCATCAATGACCAGCACTGTCCGAGGATTGCGCTGTGGCAGTCCGCAGGTGTCATCACGCTTCTATTGCTAAAATAATGTGGCGTTAATGCTAACCTCAACCAAACGTCTTTGGAATGTGGGAAGAAACTCATGCAGTCACGGGGAGAACATACAAACACCTTACAGACAGCAGAATTGAATCTCAATTGGTGATCACTAACAATGTATGTCCCAATATCTGGATAAGCCCAGCAAAACAAAAATCATATTTTGCTTGATAACCTTACTCTGAAGCATCTTGAGATGTTTTTGCTTCAGTACAGAAGTAATTTAAGTTGAATTAGCCATAACAATTAATACTGATAAGTTGGAGAATAGAATAAGTTTTGGTAAGGTTTCTTTGATTCACTGACATTGCAACCCTCCTGTGGCATGCTGCAAGAAGGAATGAGAGTTCTAGACTTCCCATTAAATTCTGGAACATGTATGGTGCAGTAAATGCATGCACAAAGTACACGAAAACAAAGATTTAATCCTTGCTCCATTTTCTCACTGCAGGAGCTGGAAGCAACCCCATTGACTGAAAGAGGAGAAAGCAGGCAGCTTCTAATTGGATTCAAATATACAGTCTGTTCTGAGCAAATTTTGTTTACAACAAATTTGTTTAACGAGCGTGGATTCAATAACAAAGATAGGAACTATTATTTAATTGTTTTAATGTTCTTCAGCCATTTAATTCAGTTTAAGTACTTAGGCAGAGTGTTTAAAAGGCAAAATATTTGCACATTCTGTGGTTTCCTGAGAAATGACAAGTGGGAATAAACAAGCACAGGAAAGTACAGTTTTGTGTGCTTTGCAAAACTTGTTCACCATTAAGCTAGACTTTTATATACATTCTGCATTTACAGTACTCAAACAAACTAACCCAGGTCTGTACCTTTGTGAATTTATATTCCTGTATTCTTGTACTGTCCAATGACAAACTTAATGTATTTATCCAACAAATGTAAGCCTGGAATATCTGCTGTGTGTGTTATCATATATATCTTACTTATGCTTATTAATGATGCCCTCATGATTGCTGTTTTAAAAGAGGTGACAGCCTAATTGTTTTTAAATGGTAGACAGAGGAAATTGATTTAACATTTTGAGGATTTCTGTGATGGTATTGTTGCGTGTCAATCCAAGTCCAAGGTTTTTGTGGGCCTTTCATCATTATACGTTTATAAATTCCTGCACTTGTCTGCTAAATGTTGAGGAATTACACACAAAAATACATCTCAGAGTTTTCTTTGTGTCTGCAAAATGTCTGGAATTACGCATAGAGCGTATCAATGATGTGTCTCCAAACATGTCAGGACAATGTTGCTTATATAGGACATATAAATATAAAATCATAAGATCATAAGACAATAAAGTATAGTTAGGCTGTTCAGCCCATCAAGTCTGCTCTGCCATTCTATCACGGCTGCTTTATTATACCTCCCAATTCCATTCTCCTGCCGTCTCCCCATAACCTTTGATGCCCTGACTAATCAGGAAGCTAACAACCTCTGCTTTAAATATACTCAATGATTTGGCCTCCACAGCCTTCTGTGGCAATAAATTTCACAGATTCACTGCCACCTGGCTAAAGAAATTCCTCCTCATCTGTGTTCTAAATTGATGTCCCTCAACACGACGTCCTTGTACGAGAGGGAAAGCAACCAGAAGTCGTGATACATGTTGGGACCAACGACATAGGCAGGAAGAGGGATGAGGTCCTGAAGTGTGAGTTTGGGGAACTAGGCAGAAGGCTGAAGAACAGGACCTTAAGGGTGGCGTTCTCAGGATTGCTGCCAGTGTTACGTGACAGTGATGGTAAGAATTGGAGGAGATGGCAGTTGAATGCATAGCTGAAGACTTGGTGCAGGGAGCAGGGTTTTAGATTTTTGGATCATTGGGATCTCTTCTGGGGAAGGTGGGACCTGTACAGATTGAATGGGTTGCACTTGAACTCGAGGGGGAGAAATATCCTTGCAGGTAGTTTTGCTGGCATGGAGCGGGAGGGTTTAAACTAATTTGCAAGGGGGATGGGACCCAGAGCGATAGAGCAGTGAAAGAAGTGCATGGAGTAAAGCCAGATTTAACATATAGAGAGGCTTTGAGGAAAGAGAAGCAGAATAAATGGTGTAAAGGTAGTAAGGTAGAACGGCTGAAATGTGTGTACCTCAATGCAAGAAGCATCAGGAGCAAAGGTAATTGACTGAGAGCTTGGATACATATATGGAATTATGATGTTGTGGCCATTACAGAGACTTGGCTGGCACCAGGGCAGGAATGGATTCTCAATATTCCTGGATTTCAGTGGGGGACGATGACCACCGCTCCCTGGCCTTTAGCATTTTCATGGAAAAGGATAGAATCAGAGAGGACAGGACAATTTTTAATTGGGGAAAGGCAAATTATGAGGTTATAAGGCTAGAATTTGCGGGTGTGAATTGGGATAATATTTTTGCAGGAAAATGTACTATGGATATGTGGTTGATGTTTAGAGATCTCTTGCAGGATGTTAGGGATAAATTTTTCCCGGTGAGGAAGATAAAGAATGGTAGGGTGAAGGAACCATGGGTGACAAGTGAGGTGGAAAACCTAGTCAGGTGGAAGAAGGCAGCATACATGAGGTTTAGGAAGCATGGATCAGATGGGTCTGTTGAGGAATATAGGGAAGCAAGAAAGGAGCTTAAGAAGGGGCTGAGAAGAGCAAGAAGGGGGCATGAGAAGGCCTTGGCGAGTAGGGTAAAGGAAAACCCCAAGGCATTCTTCAATTATGTGAAGAAAAAAAGGATGACAGGAGTGAAGGTAGGACTAATTAGAAATAAAGGTGGGAAGATGTGCCTGGAGGCTGTGAAAGTGAGCGAGGTCCTTTATTTCTCTTCGGTATTCACCAATGAGAGGGAACTTGATGATGGTGAGGACAATATGAGTGAGGTTGATGTTCTGGAGCATGTTGATATTAAGGGAGAGGAGGTGTTGGAGTTGTTAAAATACATTAGGACGGATAAGTCCCTGGGGCCTGATGGAATATTCCCCAGGCTGCTCCACAAGGTGAGGGAAGAGATTGCTGAGCCTCTGGCTAGGATCTTTATGTCCTTGTTGTCCACGGGAATGGTACCGGAGGATTGGAGGGAGACGAATGTTGTCCCCTTGTTCAAAAAAGGTAGTAGGGATAGTCTGGGTAATTATAGACCAGTGAGCCTTGTGTCTGTGGTGGGAAAGCTGTTGGAAAAGATTCTTAAAGATAGGATCTCTGGGCATTTAGAGAATCATGGTCTGATCAGGGACAATCAGCATGTCTTTGTGAAGGGCAGATCATGTCTAACAAGCCTGATAGAGTTCTTTGAGGAGGTGACCAGGCATATAGATGAGGGTAGTGCAGTGGATGTGACCTATATGGATTTTAGTAAGGCATTTGACAAGGTTCCACACGGTAGGCTTATTCAGAAAGTCAGAAGGCATGGGATCCAGGGAAGTTTGGCCAGGTGGATTCAGAATTGGCTTGCCTGCAGAAGGCAGAGGGTCATGGTGGAGGGAGTACATTCAGATTGGAGGATTGTGACTAGTGATGTCCCACAAGGATCTGTTCTGGGACCTCTACTTTTTGTGATTTTTATTAACGACCTGGATGTAGGGGTAGAAGGGTGGGTTGGCAAGTTTTCAGATGACACAAAGGTTGGTGGTGTTGTAGATAGTGCAGAGGATTGTCAAAGATTGCAGAGAGACGTTGATAGGATGCAGAAGTGGGCTGAGAAGTGGCAGATGGAGTTCAACCCGGAGAAGTGTGAGGTGGTACACTTTGGAAGGACAAACTCCAAGGCAGAGTACAAAGTAAATGGCAGGATACTTGGTAGTGTGGAGGAGCAGAGGGATCTGGGGGTACATGTCCACAGATCCCTGAAAGTTACCTCACAGGTGGATAGGGTAGTTAAGAAAGCTTATGGGGTGTTAGCTTTCATAAGTTGAGGGATAGAGTTTAAGAGTCGCGATGTAATGATGCAGCTCTATAAAACTCTGGTTAGGCCACACTTGGAGTACTGTGTCCAGTTCTGGTCGCCTCACTATAGGAAGAATGTGGAAGCATTGGAAAGAGTACAGAGGAGATTTACCAGGATGCTGCCTGAATTAGAGAGTATGCATTATGATCAGAGATTAAGGGAGCTAGGGCTTTACTCTTTGGAGAGAAGGAGGATGAGAGGAGACATGATAGAGGTGTACAAGATAATAAGAGGAATAGATAGAGTAGATAGCCAGTGCCTCTTCTCCAGGGCACCACTGCTCAATACAAGAAGACATGGCTTTAAGGTAATGGGTGGGAAGTTCAAGGAGGATATTAGAGGAAGGTTTTTTACTCAGAGAGTGGTTGGTGTGTGGAATGCACTGCCTGAGTCAGTGGTGGAGGCAGATACACTAGTGAAGTTTAAGAGAATACTAGACAGGTATATGGAGGAATCTAAGGTGGGGGCTTATATGGGAGGCAGGGTTTGAGGGTCGGCACAACATTGTGGGCTGAAGGGCCTGTACTGTGCTGTACTATTCTATGTTCTATGTTCTATGTAATTCTGAGGATGCAACCTCTGCTCCTAGAATCCTCCACTCTCGGGAACATCCTCTCCACATCTGCTTTATCTAGGCCTTTCAATATGAGAGATGTTGAAGAATGGGAGATTCCCCCCCCCCCGTTCTTCTAAAATTCAGCGAGTACAGTTCCAGAGATATCAAATGCTCTTCATTCTTGTGAACGTGTGATCAATCTTGTGAACTTCCTCCGGAACCTCACCAATGCCAGCACATCTTTTCTTAGATGAGGCCCAGAACTGCACACAATAGTCCAGGTACAGTTTGACCAATGCCTTATAAAGCCTCAGCATTACATCCTTGCTCTTCTATTCTTCTCCTCGTGAAATGAATGCTAACATTGCATTTGCCTTCCTTATCACCAACTCAACTTGCAAGTTAACCTCTAGGGAATCCTGCACAACCACTGCCAAGTCCCTTTGCACCTCTGATTTTTGAATTTTCTCCCCATTTAAAAAATAGTCTTTGCCTTTATCCTTCTACCAAAGAGCACAATCATACACTTCCCTACACTATATTCCATCTACCACTTCCTTGCTCATTCTCCCAATCTGTTTAAGTCCTTCTGCAGATTACTGCTTCCTCAACACTACCCACCCATCCACCTATCTTCATATCATTCACAAACTTTACCACAAAGCCATTAATTCTGCCATTCAAATCATTGACATATAATGTGAGAAGAAGCTGTCCCAACACCAACCTGTGAAGAATACTACTAGTCACTGGCAGCCAACCAAAATAGGTCTTCTTTATTCCCACTCTTTGCCTCCTGTCAGTCACCCAATCTTCTATTAATGCTAGTATCTTTCCTGTAAAACCATTACTCTTATCTAGTTAAGCAGATTCATGTGTGATACCTTGTAAAAAGCCTTTTGAAAATCCAAGCAAACAACACCCACCAACTCTCCTTTTCCTATCCTGCCTGTTATTTCCTCAAAAAAATTCCAACAAATTTGACAAGGAAGAGTTCCTCTTAAAGAAACCATACTGACTATGTCCTATTTTGCCATGTGCTTTCCAAAATCTCATCCTTAATAATGGATTCCAACATCTTCCCAACCATTGAACTCAAGCTAAGTGGCCTGTAATATCCTTTCTTCTGCCTCCCTCCCTTCTTAAAGAGTGGAGTGGTATTTGCAATTTTCTACTTCTCTGGAACTGTTCCAGAATCTAGTGATTATTGAAGGATTATTTTACTAATGTCGCCACAATCTCTTTAGCTACCTCTTTCAGAATCCTGGGGCATCATCTATCTGGTCCAGGTGATCTGTCAACCTTCAGATCTTTCAGCTTCCAAAGCTGCTTCTACTTAGTAATAGCAACTACACTTACAACTGCCCTCTGACACCCTTGAATTTCTGGCATACTGCACGTGTGTTCCACAGTGAATACTGATGCAAAATACTTATTAAGGTTATCTGCCACTTCTTTGTCCCCCATTACTACGTCTCCAGAGTAACTTTCCAGTGGTCCAATGTCCACTCTTAATTCTCTCTTATCCTTTCTGTATCTCAAAAAACTTTTGGTATCCTCTTTTATGTTGTTGACTAACTTTCTTTGAAAAATCATCTTCTCTCCGTCTATTTCATTTTGGTTGCCTTCTGTTAGTTTTTAAATGCTTCCCAGTCTTCTAACTTAACATTATTTTTTGCTGTATTATATGCGCTCACTTTTACTTTTGTGCTGTGTTTGACTTCCCTTGTCAGCCATTATTGCCTTATCCTCCCTTTAACATACTTTTTCATCTATGGGATGTATCTGGCTTGCACCTTATGAGTTGTCCTCAGAAACTCCAATTACTGTTTTGCCATCATCCCAGCTGGTAATCCCTTCCAATCAATGTTGGCTAACTCTCCTCTCATTCCTTTGTGATTCCCTTCACTCCACTGTATTACTGTATTTTGCGATATTATTGATACATCTGACTTTATCTTCTCCATCTCAAACTGCAGGGTGAATTCCTTCATGTTATGATCACTGTCTCCTTAAGCTCCTGAATCAAATCTGGTTCATCATACACAGCACCCAGTCCAGAATTGCCATTCCCCTAGTGGGCTCAACTGCAATCTGCTCTGAAAACCCATTTTGTGGACATTCTACAAATTCCCTCTCTTGGGATCCAGCACCAACATGATTTTTACAACCTAACTGCATATTGATATTCCCCTTGACTATGGTAACCTTTTCTAGAAGAGATCCCAATGATCTAGGAATTTGAAAGCTTGCCCCTTGCACCAATTCCTCAGCCATGCATTCGTCTGCCAAATCATCTGATTCTTACCCTCACTGGTGCATGGCACAGGCAGCAATCCAGAGATTACTACCTTGAAGCTCCTGCTTTTCAGCTTTCTTTCTAGTTCCATATATAACTTCTTCAGGACCTCCTCTTTTTTTCCTACCTACGTTGTTAGTACCGGTGTGTACCATGATTTGTGGCTGCTCACTCTGCCTTTTTTCAATGCTGTGGACCCAATTCAAGACATCCTTGACCCTAGCACCTGGGAGGTAATATACTATATAGGTGTTTTTTCACGTCCACAGAATTTGCTGTCTGTTCCTCGAACTATGGAATCCCCTATCACTACTGCAATCCTTTTCTCCCCCCTTCCTGTCTACGCCGCAGAGACAGACTCAGTGCCAGATTCCTGGTTATGTGGCTCCCCACAGTAGGTCATTCCTCCCCCAACAGTATCCAAGGTGGTGTACTTATTATTGAGGCGAACAACCACAGGTATATTCTGCACTGGCTGCATATTCACTTTCTCTCCCCTGACAGTCACCCTGTTACCTGCCTTCTGCAACTTAGGGGTGACTACCTCCCAGAAGCCCTTATCTATCACATCTTCATTCTCCCATATGAGCTGAAGATAATCAAGCTACATTTCCATTTCCTTAACACGGTCTCTAAGGAGCTGCAGCTCAATGCACTTCATGCAGATGTGGTTATCAGGGACACAGGAGGTTTCTCAGAGTTCCTACATCTCACACAAAGTACATACCACTAACTCTGGACCAATTCTTAGTGCACTAGCTATGGACAAAGAAAGCGGGGGAAAAGAACTTCCTAGGAACTTACTTAGAACTTCCGCCTGTGCTTCCCAAGCCTGTTCTCGCTGAAGCCTGTTGAGCCAAAGCCTCCGCTGTAACACCTGCCACTCCAACAATGGCTGCTTTGCTTCTTTTTATTGGCTCTAATAAAACTCACTCCCAACAAGAATTGTTTTTTCCAAATGGCTCCTTAAGACTGTCCAACTGTACATTTATTTTCAGCTTTCACAATGCTCCAGACAATTACTGCGAGTAATCGGACCTGTCAGTGAAGAACCTTGCAAGGTAGTTGGAAGGAATGTTAAAGAGGATGATAGGTGTCTTTCAGAATATACAGATGACAGTATGTCAAAAGTATTGTTTCTGCTAGTGCACCTCAAGGGCTAGTTAATGCTAATTAATGCTGGTTATTTTTATGCTAATCTAAAATCTCCATCCAAAGATGCAATAATCCCAATGCACCACATTGCTCTTTTATTTCCAGAAGTCAAGGAAGACATGATATTCTTCATAACTTCCGCGAACCAGAATGCACAGATTCTCCTCCCCTCCCCTCTCCACTTTGTTCAGTGATCACATTCACGGTGACTCCCTTTTTTGCTCGTTCTTCCCCACCTATCCTCCTCCCTCTGTGGGAACTCACCCCTGTAATCATGAAAGATGTTTCATGTGCCCTTACACGATCACCCTTACCACCATCCAGGGTCCTAAAGAGCTTCTCCAGGTGAGACAATCTTCCACGTATGAATTCCTTGCTGTAACTATTGCTTCTGATGCTCCCAGAATGGCATCTTCTACGTCAGGGAGACCCAATGACCCAATGCAGTTAGCATGACTGCTTTGATAAGCACCCGTGCTCGGTCCACAGTGCCAGCCAAGGTTTCTCGGTGGCGAGCCATTTTAATTCTACTTCCCATTCCCACACTGCCATGTCTGTTCATGGCCTCCTCCAATACCAGGTCAAGGCTAAAGGCAAATTAGGGGAACAGCACCTCATATTTCCCCTGGCCAATCTGCAACCTGGTGATAGGAAAAATGAATTCTCAAACTTCCAGTAACCACTCTCCTTCTGCCCCTTTTAGCTTTGTTTTATTTTCCATCCCTCCTCTTCCTTTTCCTACTGGGCTCATCATCTGATTTTATTCCTCTCCCACACCTTCTCCATCTGCCCATCATCTGCAGGTTCCTCCCACTGATTCCTTCTCCTTCTCCCTTTATTAAATGCTCCACATTTCTCTGCTATCAGATTCCAACATTTTCACCACCTCGTTTTTGACATCATTCCTGCTCTCCCCTCCCCCACCTGCCCATCACCCCATCACCCTCTGGTATCTGGATCTAACTTTTACCTGCATTGTTCCACCCCTCTTCTGACCTTTATCGTTAGGTCCAGATGAACGGCATCGACCTGAAACATCAACTGTCCATTTCCCGCCATAGATGCTTCTTGACCCACTGAATTCCTACAGTAATTCGTAAGAGGTTATTTTAACCTCTTCACCCTTGTCTGCTTCGGACCACTGTAAGCAGATATGATTGATGGTTTAAGGCGAAAATACTGTAAATTGAGTAACATAATGTTTAATCTATCCTATAATGCTTATAATATTTTTAAGGTTGTGGACCGTACTGCATATCTATGTTCCAGTCTCACTTGGTAACATATTTCGTTCAGACTCACTTGGTAAACTCAGGTGGGAGTTGTCAGATCTAGTGGGTAAGTGTTTATTAAAACAGTGCTTGTGTTTTGGGAGAAGGCATATGTATCCTTTACCCCGGAATCTCAAACAAACCCAGCACTTTTCGCACTGTTTCCAGAACTCCTTTTGTCCTCTGCCTGTCATTGAATCATAGAACACCAGAGCACAGAAACAGGACCTTTGGCCTGTGACAAAACAGGTCTCTGCCAGACCTGTTTTTCTTCCTAGTCCCATCCAACAGCTCCTGGACCATTTCCCTCCATAACGTTCTCATCCATGTACCTATCCAAATTTCTCTAAATGTTTACTTAGTGGTGGAAGTGGCGGGTGGGTGTGGGTTTCATTTCAACATTTAAAAGAAACTTGGATAGGTATATGGATGTGAGGGGTATGGAGGCTATACTCCAGGTGCAGGTCAATGGAACTAGGCAGATTAATAGTTTGGCACAGACTAGATGGGCTGAGTGTTGGCGCGTAGCCAAGTGGTTAAGGCATCGGTCCAGTGATCTGAAGGTTGCTAGTTTGAGCCTAGCTGTGGCAGTGTGTTGTGTCCTTGAGCAAGGCACTTAACCACAGCTGTGCAAAGACATCAGTGCCAAGCTGTATGGGTCCTAATGCCCTTCCCTTGGACAATATCGGTGGCGTGGAGAGGGGAGACTTGCAGCATGGGCAACTGCCGGTCTTCCATACAACCTTGCCCAGGCCTGCACCCTGGAAACCTTCCAAGGCGCAAATCCACGGTCTCACAAGACTAACGGATGTCTATAAAAACAAGATAGGCTGAAGGGCCTGTTTCTGTCCTGTAGTGTTCTATGACTCTATGTTGCAGTTGAACCTACATCCACCACCTCCACTGGCAGCTCATTCCACACTTGCACCAATCTCTCAGTGAAGGAGTTTCTCTCAGGTTCTCCCTAAACATTTCACCCTAAACTTATGCCCTCAGACTCACCCAAGCTCAGTAAAACGTCTGCATGTATTCACCCTATCTATGCCCCTGTCTGGTGGTCCATTCTCTCCACAAATCCCTAATCCATTCTGGTGGTGTTCCTTTCCACCTCCCACATCACCCTCCCCATCCAGCTTCCTTTACTGTCAACAAAATAAAAGAGAATCCTGTGCTTCTACCAGCAAATACGTCAACACATATGAGCACTTCCCCCCATCCATTGCCCTATTCTGTCCTTTCCCAAATCCTCATTTTCTACTGGTGCATATGAGCCTTTGATTCTATTCTTGCCTCTTCATTGAGTAGCAATAAGAATCCTGTTTCATCTAAGATTTGTCACTGAAACCATTCCATTCCAATCAATACCATTATAAATTCGGAAATTAATTAGAGCCAGTGTGATTTTTTATTTAAAAAAACAACTAGAGCAATCAGTAGGAGAATTTCTTGGTATAAAAAAAACACTTTTTTTTGAAACACAGTTAATTCTGTCTTCAAAATATAATTTACTGGCTTGGAATGGTTGGCGAGCTCCAATTATCCAAGGATTAAGTGTAGACACTGAACTTGTTAAGTTTTTTAATGACTGTTAAAGCTGACATGTTAACTCGTGGTATAATTGGGAATTGGGGCTGTTCTATGAAAGTTAATTGTGCAATGAATTGCACCAATGTGCATCCGTTTGCATCCATGACAGAATTGGTTCAAAGGAGCTTAGATCCATCCTTTACCCTTAAAGCATGACGGAGTTGTCAATCTATTATAGTGAACAGGAGTGTGGCTGTTGATTGAGAAGAATGAAATTACATATACAGAATATAGTAAGAACTCAAATCAAACTAAAGCACTTTACAGCCAATTTGAAGAGACGTTACTGTTGCAATGTGGAAAATGTAACTGACAAATGCATGGATGGCAAGCTCCTATTATATAGGCATCCGGTAGTCTCGTGAGACCATGGATTTGCACCTTGGAAGGTTTCCAGGGTGCAGGCCTGGGCAAGGTTGTATGGAAGACTGGCAGTTGTCCATGCTGCAAGTCTCCCCTCTCCACGCCACCGATGTTGTCCAAGGGAAGGGCATTAGGACCCATACAGCTTGGCACTGATGTCTTTGCACAGCTGTGGTTAAGTGCCTTGCTCAAGGACACAACACACTGCCACAGCTGAGGCTCGAACTAGCAACCTTCAAATCACTAGACGAATGCCTTAACCCCTTGGCCACGCGCCAACACGGCAAGCTCCTATTGGGATGAATAATAGTCAGATGAGCCATTTTAGTGATGATGGTTAAGGGATAAATATTGCACACAACATTGGTATTAAAGCCCAGTTTCTTTGTGAACCATTGACTCACAAAGAAAGCACAACACAGAAAAAGGCTTTCAACCTGCTGTGTCTATCCTAGTTGATGAGCTTTGAGTATATAACTCAAGGGCCATAGTGCTTTGAGCATTTGGTCAAATATCACTTAAAGTGTAAGAGTTAATGCCCCTTCTTTCTGATAGACCTCTATTGGGAAAAACAAATTTCATCATCTGCCATCTAATTCATGAGCCAATTATTTAAATTTTTTAGTCTTGAGGTTTTGATCCCTGTGCAAAAGGAAATGGGTCACTAATTTTGTACTCAATTAAATTTCTGTGCTTCTAAAAAATTGAACACAGTCTTTGCAAATTTTGCTCGTATCTAAATTTTTTTCACTCCTGGCAACATCCTCATTAATCTCCCATGCACACTGTCTAGTAGAATCAGATCTTTCATGCACTGGTACGATCAGAACTGTGTGAAATAGTCAAGCTGTGATCAAGCTATTGCTGTACTCAGCTCCTACATAACCTCCCTGCATTTATATTCTGTGCCTTGGTCAAAAACGGAATGGAATTCCTTCTGCTGCCTTTAAGGATCTGTGGATATGTACTCTTCTGTTACTCTAAGTTTCTCAGTACCACATGTATGGTGTACTCTCTTGCCTGAAGCTTTATACTTTTTTATATTGAATTCTGTCATGCCAATTTTCTATCTTGCTGACCAGATCACTGATATCGAAATGCAAGCCTTCTACCTTACATGGAACTATACACTCATTTTCTAAAATGTACATTGCTTTTTATCATGTTCTCTGTACATACATCTGAAAGAATCGTACAAATTTCAAATACCCAAGAGCCCAAGTATTCAATTCTGTGACAACATTGTCATAAATAACATTAGAGATTACCACTGTCCATCTGTCCATAGACATTTCCGAATTGGGATTTCAGGTTTCCTCTTATTCTTTTGCCTAATTGCTGGTGTGTGACGTAGCTCAATTTCCAGACAAATCTCACAAAGAAATTAAAAGCTTGTTTGTTAGTTTCATTATTGTGAATGCTTCATGCATTTATATCACAGGTTCCAGTGGGGTTTGATGACTATTGCCTTGCAGCCATCTTGTTCCAGACAATTTTGTGTAAGATTACAGTCTTCTGTCAGCCATGCATAACAATTAAAATAGATAATGTATTTCAAATGATGAAACATTTAAAAATCACAATAATTTGTAAGTGTCCATTGAGCTGATTGCTTGAAGGGAGGAACGATTGTTTTCATTCACATGATAGTGATGGGAGTTTAAGACCTTGAGGTAACTGAAGTGGGGACAAGTTGACTTTTGGGATATATTTGGACAGATTAGAAAGTGGTGAAGTAAACTATTGTAACTATGATGTGGATGTGTTGGTTGGTTAATTAAATTAAATGTTTGCACATATCTTATTGAACGTTATCTGAAGCAAAAAAAAATTATAAAACAATGCCAAAATAATGTAGGATTTTGTGAATAAAACATGCAAAAGTCATTTTATGCGCTTAACAAAAGCCGCAGCCCTTTACTTCCATTATGAACAAACCAAAAGAAGTTGTCTTACACTGACATCATTATGTCAGACAGCATCTCTTAAAGTGAAACCAACAACTCAATGAAGGTGTTTGTGAAATATGTAGAATAGTTTCTATTATGAACAATATGTGTCACCCATCACATTACCCTACAGTAGCATTTAAAGCTTGAACTGAATTTTATTCATTATTGATTAAAACATAATTGGAAAATAGCTGAATAACTTTAATAGCAAGAAAGGTAACTCAATAAAATTAGAGAGCTATTAGGACTCATGGAAAAGACAATGTCATTTTTGCTGGAGTTAGGGATCTCAGTTAAAAATTTAATTGGAGTGTCTGGTTGAATTGTATTGAAACTTCTTCAAACACTTTACCTGACATTTCTTTCTCTTTTCAAACTAGCAGATGGAAACATTTGATTGCAATACATCCTGCTGTGCAATGGTGTAGAAGCTGCAAGAGTAGAAGATGTGCATTTTATGATGATCCCCCTCTTTCCCATTCATTTTTGGCTGTATTATCTTATTTGGGGCTCTGGTCTTTAAAGTGATTTCTTATGTCATTAGATTTTGCTGCAGACTTTCCAGAGACTGGGAAGTTCAGCAGGAACTATCTATAAAAATTTGATGTGTGCATCTCTTAGAGATAGATCCAATCATGATAGGTCTGGGGTCGAAAAGGCAAATTCCAGTGCCTAAGTTTTTCATTAAGATGGTAAAATTTTGTTTTTAGCTATTACTAAATTTCTATAAAAATTTAATAAGAAGAAAGAAACTCTTCACCCAGAATTGTTAAACATAAAGAAATAAGAGTGAAACTTTATGTGCAGAATATATAGACATGACAATAAATAGATTGTCAATTGTGACTTTTACTTAGTTTTCCAAAGTAAGAATCGCATCAGCAGAATATAAGGGTGAATAGTGTTAAATTGACATTTCATTCAATTACCCTCTATGACAGAGAGGAATTTCACAGTTTTGCCTTTTTATATGCCTCCCTCTGGATATTAACTACTGGAGTGTTACTAATGAGATAACTTGTTTTGGCAGTATTCATCTGCCTATGTTTCTGATGAATTTTCTCACTGGAACAATTTAAATTTCTAAATGTCATCCCAATTTCAGCTTGATACCCTGAGTGACCAGATCAAATGATACTGTTCAGAATGATGCAAACAAGAATCTTTGAGGACATTTTTAAAAATTCAATAGGAAAGTTGATTAAAGTATACTCATTTCATTTCATTAGATTATTTGGATTTCTCTGTATTTGACTATTGATATGGAGATGAATGTGGCAATTGTATGACCATCATTACATAGAACAGTTCAGTACAGGCCTTTTGGCTCATGATGTTGAGCCAACATTTTAACCTACTCCAAGATGAAACCAACACTTCCCTCCCACATAGCCTCCATTTTTATTAGATCCATGTCTCTACCTAGTATATTTGCCTCTAACACCACCATTGGGAGTGTCTTCCTTGCACCCACCACTCTCTGTATAAAAACCTCCCCCAGTTATCCCTCTATACTTTCCTCCAATCTCTTTGAAATCAATCTCCCCTCATATTAACTATTTCCACTTTAGGAAAAAATCACTGGCTGTCCACTTCATCTGTGCCTCTTATCATCTTACACACTTCTATCAACTCATCTTTTCTCTCCCAAGAGAAAAGTCCTAGTTCACTCAGCCTCTCCTAATAAGATATGCTCTCTAATTCAGGCAGCATCCTGATAAATCTCCTTTGTATCTTCTCTAAAGCTTCCACATCTTTCCTATACTGAGGTGATTAGAACTGAACAAGTTACTCCAAGTTGGTCTGACTAGAGTTTAACAGAGCTGCAAAACCTGCACCTGCAAGAAAAAGAATCTCAAGGTTGTGTGGTGACATATATATACTTCGATAATAAATTTACTTTGAACTTTGAACATTACCTCACGGCTCTTAAACTCAATCCCTTGACTAATGAAGACCAATATATCAAATACTTCTTAACCAATTTATCTACTTGTGTGGCAACCCTGAGGAACCTATGGGCGTGGACCCAAAGATGCTTCTGTTCCTTCACACAGCTAAGAATCTTACCATTAACCTTGTACTCTGCCGTCATGTTCAACCTTGCAAAGTATACCACTTCAGACTTCTCAGCCCAGCTCTGCACCCTCTCAACGTTCTGTAGCAATCTATGATAGCCTTCTATTTTAGGTTAGATTCAACTTCATTGTCATTGTGCCGAGTACAGGTACTAAGCCAATGAAATGTAATTAGCATCTGACCAGAAGTGCAAAAGAATAGTATTGTTTACAAAAAACCTTCAAATAGAAAGTAGTGCTACAGCATACAACTATAAAAGTACTGAGACAGTCCAATATGGGTGCAATACTGCTTAGCGCTGTGATGTGAGGTTCAGCAGTGTCACAGCCTCAGGGAAGAAGCTCTTCCTGTGCCTGCTGGTGCGGGAGCGGAGGTTCCTGTTGCGCCTACCAGATGGGAAGAGAATAAAAAGTCCATGGTTAGGGTGAGATGCATCCTTGATAATGCTTTTCGCCCTGCCCAGGCAGCGTTTATGGTAGATGTTCTCAATGGTGGACAATTGAGTGCTGAAGTGCTTTGCGGTCCGATATGGGACAATTGCCATACTACACTAAGATGCAGTTGGTGAGTATGCTCTCAATGGTACAGTGGTAAAAGTCCGTCAGTATCCTGGAACAGAGGTGAGCTTTCTTGATGCTCTGCAGGAAATAAAGGTGCTGTTGCACCTTTTTGATCAGGACGGCTGAATTCAGGGACCAGGTGAGATCCTCAGAAATGTGGACACCAAGGAATTTGAAGCTTGATACACGCTCCACTACAGCTCTGTTGATGTAGATGGGGACATGAGTGTGGTTCCTAGCATGCCTTTACTATCTACAGCACCTTTGTGTCATTAGCAAACTTTCCTATCTCTTCACTTCCTTATCCAAATCATTTATAAAGATCACCAAGAGCAAGGGTCCCAGACCAGATCCCTATGAAACACCAATGGTCACTGATCTCCAGGCAGAATACACTCTATCTGTTACCATTCTGCCTTCTGATATTTTGCAACCAGCATTGAAATAGGTATAGTGTTTATGGTCTAGAATTTGGATGAGATCTGGTACATGGAGGGCGTTATTTGTGAGCATATTCTGCCACGATCATGTGACGTTGCCATGCAATTGCAAAAATTGCACCAATCTTCTGCCTTCTTCCAATATCCCTTCATGCCCTGACCAATCAAGAATCTATCAACCTCTGCCTTAAATATACATAAAGGCTTGGCCTCCACAGCTGCCTGTGGCAAAGAATTCCACAGATTTACCACTCTCTGGCTAAAGAAATTCTTCTTAATCTCTGTTATTAAAGGGAACCCCTCTATTCTGGGGCTGTGTCCTCTGGTCTTAGGCTCTCCCACCACAGAAAACATCCCCTCCACATTCACTCTATCAAAGCCTTTCACCATTCAATAGGTTTCAATGAGGTCATCCCTCATTCTTCTTAATTCTAATGAATACAGGCCCAGAGCCATCAAACACTTTTCATATGACAAGCCATTCAATCCTGGAACCATTTTTGTGAATCTCCTCTGAATTCTCTCCAGTTTCAGCACAAACTTTCTAAGATAAGGAGCCCAAACCATCTCACAATACTCCAAGTGAGGCTTCACCAGTGCTTTATAAAGTTTCAACATTACATCCTTGCTTTTATATCCTAGTCCTCTTGAAATGAATGCTAACATCACATTTACCTTCCTCACCACAGATCCAACCTGCAAATTAACCTTTAGGGAATCCTGCACAAGGACTCCCACGTCCCTTTGGACCTCCTTTTTTGTATTTTCCCACTTAGAAAATCATCAACCCTTTCATTTTTTTCTACCAAAGTGCATGACCATACACTTCCTAACACTGTATTTCATCTGGCACTTCTTTGCCCATTCTTCTAATCTGTCTAATTCCTTCTGTAGGCTCTCTACTTCCTACAAACTACTTGACCATCTTCGTATCTTCATATCATCTGCAAACTCTGCAACAAGCCATCAATTCCAATGATCCAAATCATTGACATATAACCTAAAGAGGATTGGACCCACACAGACCCCTGTGGAACACCACTAATCACTGGCAGCCAATCAGAAAAGGCTCCCTTTATTCCCGCTCTTTGCCTCCTGCCAATCAGCCATTGCTTTATCAATGCTAGAATCTTTCCTGTAATACCATGGGTTCGTAGCTTGTTAAGCAGCCTCATGTGTGGCACCTTGTCAAAGGCCTTCGGAAAATCCATGTACACAAAATCAATTGATTCTCCTTTGCCTATCCGACTTGTTATTTCTTCAAAGAATTCCAACAGATTTGTTAGGCAAGATTTTCCTCTACTTTGTCCATATTATCATTCCTTTGCAAGATTCATACCGAGCAATGTGAGCTAACTCCCATAACAATAAAAACACTCTGATCACTTAAGGGGGTATCTCATGCAATGAACCTGATCAGATATCTTGGGTAGACCCAAGCTGTTACATTACTACAGTGGAGTCTTCCAAAGCCACAGTGAAGTATTAATATGTCTGAATTCAGCAAAAGCTAATGACTGTACTTTATTTAATATATTGGCTTCACTGCAGAAACTATAAAACCAGTCATTAATCATAGACTAAAGCCCCTTAAGTCATATTAAAATTTCTGAATCTAATTCTTCCCATAACGTTTGGAGTTTGTAACCATCACTGCAGAAAACTCAAACACTATATAGTCAGGATACTTTGAAATGAAAATGACCAATGTAAACATTGAGACTAATTTATAGCTATTTTAGCAAGGCTTTGATCTTAAGGATTGGGCTACAATATAAACACGATGTGCAAGTCAGGGGTTAGTTAGAGCTTTGCACTGTTGGTTATCTTGCAGTTCCACTGTGCTCTGAAAGCACAATTTAATAACAATAAATCAAACAATCCACAAACACATTTGAGAATTGATTTAATTCAAGATAAATGTTACTTCTTTCTTGAGAAACTAAAAGTATGTTTGAAATTGTTTTCATTTTGTAACAATGGTCCCACTACAAGATCTGGAGAACTAGAGGCACTTTTAGTACAATTAGTATGGTTTCTGCAGTGCTAACTACAAAACTCCTGACAACTTTACCTCAGGGAAATACTTTTTTTTAATATTTGTGAAATGTCTGGAAGTCATCTATTGTTATGTTATACCTTGGGACAGGGGCTAAATTGGTGCAGGTTTGCAGATCAATATACGTTGTATCTTAAACAAAGGCCTAGTGCATCAGTTTACTCAAATGTAATAGATTAAATAATTTAAAGGCCAAAGTATTTAAACGGTACGGCTACTAACAGTAGAATTGTATATTTATGCAGCATTCTTCACTGTCTCTTGATATTCTGATCTGAATCACAGTAACTTAATTAGTTTTGAGGTGCAGCTATCATTGTTACACAGACATGCAGAAGTCGGTTATCTGCACAATAAATTTCTGCAAATAGCAATGAGCTGAATTGTCAATTAATAAGTTTTTGGAGAGTATTAGTTGAAGAGATGCAGAAAGTTGTTAATACTATTATAGTTAACAGAAATGGAATAAGCCCATTAGGAATTTAAACATAAAATATACCCCATACTCAGTTCAACAAACAGAAAGGCATTTAGGTGAAACGTTGTCAGTTAATTTTCTAATCCAATTTTTTGCAGGATCAATGGAATTCTGGTGTTGAACTCACAATGATAATTTTACAAACAACCTTAACCAAAAGTTCAACAACTATAACGATATTTTATGTCAAAGGTTTCTTTCTTGGCATGGATGTTAATGTTGAAATGTTAAACATTTTCTCCCCAGACTACCTCTTGATGGGTCACCCTTCAGCAATAATTATTTTTTCCCACTCTTCAGACATTTCAACATTTCAAAGAGAGATTACCCAGCCACTGATTAATCTTTGACCTAATTAGTTTCCGACACAGGCTGCGGCACCTACGGAGTGGCTAACTAACTCTCATTAGAGTTGGATCTCATCGGTTCTGTGCACTGAATTCCCCTGACATAAAGACAAAGGATTCCTTTAAAGATACTGCAAGCAAAATCCAGACTTTAAATCATATTTACCATCTATTTAATAATATATTGAAATATTAGTCCAGAAATCTCAAAAATAATTACAACATACAGACCATGAAAGGATGATGAATGGGTTAATTCTGTTATATAAAACAGAAGCACTTCATAATATTTGTTGTCGACCAAAGTAGATGATAAAGACTAAATAATGTTAATAATGTTTCCCAGTTATTTACAGTGTTTCTCAAGTCATTGAATTGTGCCTACTAAGGAAACTATCATCTTATATTTGTGACTATAAAGCTGGCCAGAGATCTAATTAAAAATCAGCTTAGCTCCACGGCACTCTGTCACATTAATCATTGCTCTTTTTTGATCGTTCCTCTATAATGCATAACCATTCTTTCTGGAAATAACACATTGAACTAAAAATAAACATAAATGTGTTACTTAAGAAAACATTTTAATTCAAAATCTTTTTTTTCATCTTTGAATTCGTATTCTCACAGTCTATGTATTTTACTGCATTCCTTGCAATAATATTTTCACCGAGTAATGGCTTGCTGGTAGTATTCTCTTGCCCTGAGCCAGTAGAGGTGCAAGAATGTTGGCTTGGAGCACTGCAATATTCTTTATGAGGCCTGGATTTAAATCCAGCATTGGCTAATGTGAAGTGGGACTCTCTCTTTACAAGCTGTGATGGCTGCTCTGTGAATCCCATGGGCACTTACCCGCTGTAGAAAGCCGCCAACAACTGAAAGTTGCTGAGTTTATTTAGAGCAATGTGCTGCCAATATTTACTTTTGTGGCTTTTGTACTAACCCTTTTTAGCACTTGTGGCCTCACTGTTACAGTCGCTGGTTTCCACCTGCTTCAAAAGGGCACACCAGTGCCCAGAGGAGCAGGGCGAGCTGCCTCAATGACTATTGCCCTGTAGTACTCACATCTACTGTGATGAAGTGCTCTGAGAGGTTAATATGGTTATAATTAATTCCTGCTTGAAAAAAGACAAGAGTCCACTGCAATTTGCCTGCCTCCACAATAGGTCTTTAGTAGATGCTCTCCATTCAGCCCTGGAGCAGCTGGACAACAGCAATATTGATGTCAGGCTGCAGGTTATGGATTACAGCTCTGCATTCAATGCCATCATCCCCTCAGTACTAATCAACAAGTTTCAAAACCTGGGCCTCTGTACCTCCCTCTGCAAATGGATGCTTGACTTCCTTATCAGGAGACCATAGTCAGAATGGATCGGAAATAATACCTCCTCCATGCTGACAGGCAACACAAAGATGTGTGCTACGTCTGTTGCTCTACTCTCTCTACACTCACGAGTGCATGGCTAGGAACACCTCAAACACCATCATTAACTTGCTGGTAAAACAACTGTTGTTCGCAGAATCTCAGACTGCAATGAGGAAGCATATAGGAATGAGATAAGTTGGCTGGTTGAGTGGTGTTGCAACAAAAACCTTGCACTCAAAGTCAGTAAGACCAAAGAATTAATTGTAGACTTCAGGAAAGGGAGATCGGGAGAACACACTCTAATGGTCATCGAAGGGTCAACAGTGGAAAAGGTGAGCAGCTTTAAGTTCCTGGGTGTTAACATCTCTGAAGTTCTATCCTGCGCCCAACATATTGACGCAATTATAATGAAAAGACATCAGTTGTTATACTTCATTATGAGTCTGAAGAGATTTGCTACAGTATATCACCAAAGACTCTAGCAAATTTCTACAGAGGTAACATAGAGAGCATCCTGACTGCTTGTATCACTGTCTGGTATGGAAACATCAATATACAAGATCAGAAAAAGCTGCAGAGAGTTGTAAACTCAGCCAGCTCCATCATGGGCACTAACCTCCCCTCCATCAAGGACATCTTCAAGATGGCCGCATGCATCATCAATGACTCTCTCCATTTCCTCATTACTATCAGGGAGGACGTACAGGAGCTAAAGACACACACATACTATTATTGTAATTTTTTATGCATTACATTGTACTACTGTTGCAAAACAATAAATTTCACAATGTATGTTAGTGATAATAAACCTGATTCTGATTCTGAAGTTGCATAATGTTGAAAAATGACTTGTCACTACATTCAAGGTTGGTCTAACTACCCTGAACTTAGTAATTGCAGAGCATGTCACATGGCTCGCTCAAAAAATAAATGGCTTACTGAACCTTCAGCAAAATGTGACGAGTAAAAAAGGAATAATGTTCTTATGACACCATAGCCACAATCAGACAAAATCCTTTCAAAATCCTTAGATTTCTTACCACAATCACATTGACCTGCTGAGATTACCAAGTGAAGCCAGTTACCTAACCAATCAATGTTCGCCCTTTGACAAGATTTCCCACCTGTAGAAAATGATGCTGCATGTCTGAGAGGTACTGGAGCTTTTTCGGTGCTTTTCACACCCATTAGAACTTACAGCATACAACAGTGCAGCACCGTACAGGCCAGTTGGCCCATGAGGTTGTGCCAACCTTTTAACCTAGCACAAACTTTATCTAAATCTTCCCTCCCACGTTGTCCCACATTTTACTCTCAACCATATGCTGAATTATGCAAGACATCTTCAAGGAGTGTTACCTCAGAAATGCAGTGTCCATTATTAAGAACCCCCATCACCCAGGACATGCCCTCTTCTCATTGTTACCATCAGGAAGCCAGAAGACACATACTCAGTGATGCAGGAATAGCTTCTTCCCCTCTGCCATCCGATTTCAAAATGGACGTTGAACCCATGAACACTACCTCACTTTTTTATTATTTCTCTTTTGCACTACTATTTTTAATTTAATTATTTAATATGTTTGTTTGTTTGTTTGTTTATTTATTTATTTATTGCAATTCATATAATTATTTTTTCTATATTTATCATGTAGTCCATTGTACTGCTGCACTAAGTTAACAAATTTCACGACATATGCCGGTGATATTAAACCTGATTTGATTCTGATTCTGACCTAAGACTCCTCTAAATGTCCCCACTGTATCTGCCTCTGCCATCACCTCTAGAAGTGTGTTCCACGCACTTACTACTCTCTGTGTAAAAATAATTACCTCTAATATCCCTCCAATCACCTTGAAATTATATCCTTTCCTATTACCCATTGCCTCCCTGGGGCAAAGACCATGGCTGTCCACTCTGTCTATATCTCTTATCATCTTACGCACCTATATTAAGTCACCTCTCATCCTCCTTAACTTCAAGGAGAAAAGCGCTAGCTCACTCAACCCCTCCTCATAAGACATCATTCCTATAATGAGGCAAGCAGTACAGAGCACAATATGGCAAGTGTGGTTTAATTACTGTCTTATTGGGCTAAAACATTACCTTGTGGCTGTTGAACTTGGTCCTCTGACTAATGAAGGCCAGCACATCATATACCTTCCTAACCACCCATATTGGCTAGCAGCTTATCTGAAATAGAAACTAGCTCTTCAGGTCTTGTTGTTTCTGCTATCATCCATCCTCTATTTGATTCCCAATTCATAAAGGAGCTGGCAGCTAGCATACAGATCACCTCTGCAGGGATTTTTCTATATGGGGGGGAACACTTACGATGCAAGAAAAATTTAAAGTGTGATGATCGCAAATGTCCCCATAAATCACTTTAACATAGCTGTGCTCCAGTTGGGTGAAAATAATAGTCCTGCCTCAGAGAAAATCCCAATGTAACATAAAGAATGTTGGAGACATAGCATATTATCTTACCTCGAGCATTCCATCCTCTTGTTTGGGAAGTTAAGTGCTCCCTGGATGGAATTGTGAGGAAATCTGATCTTGAAATATCGTGCTTGCTGAGTAAGTGAAAGTACGCTGTTGATATGGAGCTGAAAAAATTAATCTGAACTCTCAGTATTGTGCTAGAGCACAGAGGATTAAGAATGGCCACTGGATGTCAAACAGATTCCTCTAGAACAGAGCAGAAAGAGATTTCTTCAGCCGAACTTTGATAGAGAAATCTCTTGTGCAATTGTTAGGTATTTATTTCTCTGTCTTGTTATAAGTTGCTGGACTATTTAAAAGCAGAAGTGCCTGAGATAAGCAGCATTAGAAATGCAGAGCGAGGAATGTCATATGAAGGTATGTGCATGTCCATCCACAAATAATGAGCATGAAATAACAATATAACAAAGTCCTGAAATGAGTGTTGTTATCCTATTTTGTTCAAG
Organism: Mobula hypostoma; assembly: GCF_963921235.1. Classification (NCBI taxonomy): domain Eukaryota; kingdom Metazoa; phylum Chordata; class Chondrichthyes; order Myliobatiformes; family Myliobatidae; genus Mobula; species Mobula hypostoma. The sequence continues at coordinate 63,677,602 of NC_086098.1, forward strand.
AGCCTGATGGTTGAGGGGTATTAACTGTTCTTGAACCTGGTGGTGCGTGGCCTGGATCTCTTGTACCTTCTCCCTGATGGTAGCAGCGAGAAAAGAGCATGGTGAGGATTTTTGTTAATGGATACTGCTTTTCTACGGCAACATTTCATGTAGATGTGCTTAATGGTTGGTTTTACCTGTGATGTACTGGGCTGAATCCACTACCTTTTTGTAGGATTTGTAGCATTTGACGACAACAGTAAAATAATGCTAAATGAATAGTCCCAGCTACCTTTAATACTGATGGCAACATGTGACTGAGGCAAAAGTGGGCACAATACTTGCAGAAACCATGGGTGCTAATTGGTCTTGTTTCTTTAGTGCACTAAAACTTCATAAGCATCTGCTGTCAAGATAGTTTGTCAATATCTACATTTCACAATGCTCATGCAACAAATAGGGATGCAAACGAGGATGCAGTTGTACTTCAAGACTAGCAAACAATGTTCTGGAACTATGATCCCAGAGATATGAATTCAAATTCCACCATGACAACTGAGGAATTAAAATTCCAGTAATTAAACAAATCCAGAACTTAACAAAAACTTAGACTCTGTATCAATACAAGTACAGGGATGTGATGCTAAAGCTTTATAAGGCACTGGCGAGACCTCACCTTGAGCGTTGTGAACGGTTTTGGGCTCCTCATCTAAGAAGAGATGTGCTGGCATTGGAGAGGGTTCAGAGGAGGTTCAAAAGGATGATTCTGGGAATGAAAGGGTTATCATATGAGGAAAGTTTGATAGCTCTGGGCCTGTACTCACTGGAATTTAGAAGGATGATGGGGAATCTTATTGTAACCTTTTGAATGTTGAAATTCCTGGACAGAGTAGATCTGGAAAAGATGTTTCCCTTGGTGAGGGGAGTCTAGGACAAGAGGGCACAGCATGAGGATAGAGGGGCATCCATTCAAAACAAAGATGTGGAGAAATTTCTTTAGCCAGAGGGTGGTGAATTTGTGGAATTTTTTGTCACAGGCAGATGTGGATGTCATGTCTTTGGGCATATTTAATGCTGAGATTGATAGATTCTCGATTGGCCATGGCATCAAAGGTTATGGCAAGAAGGCCAAGGAGTGGGCCTGAGGAGGGGCAAAAAAGGATCAGCCATGATGAATGGTGGAGCATTTGACCAAATGGCCAATTTCTGCTTCTTATGGTCTTATTGAGATACAGCACGGAGTAGGCCCAACTTGCCCTTCGAGCTGCACTGCCCAGCTATCCCCCGATTTAATCCTAGCCTAATAATGGACAATTTACCCTAGCAACCAGTACATCTTTGGACCATGGGAAAAAACTATGAGGTCATGGGAGAACATTCAAATTCCTTCCAGGCAGTGGCAGGAATTATTATTTGTCGTGTTCATATTCAAACTCCCTGAACAAGTGAAGAAACACAGGAATACAATTTCAGAGGTTTATCTGCCATGTGATCTGACATAATACATTCAACAAGACTGATTCAAGCCAACACATCCACTAAAATAAAATAATTTTCCTGAGATAACTGTCTTCTCTTCACAATCCAAGGAGACATTAGATTGCATATAATTAGGCAATTGGCAAGTTCTAATAAAAAGAAGCTAGGTTTAAGCATGCTGGTCATTCTGGAAGCAACAAATGAATCAGTAGGCCAGTGTTAGAGTGGGGAGATGAAGCTTTGGCTCATCGAGGCTTCAGCAAGGAGAGATATAGGCCTTAATAGATTTTCTTTTTGTTACTTATTTCTTCTTTCTTTCTTTTTGCACATTTAAAACAGTAGAGATGGCAAGCAGGGTAGTGGAATGCTCCTCTTGTGGGACGTGTGAAGGAAGAGAGACCTCCCTGATGATTACACGGCAAGAGGTGCATCTAGCTGCAGCTTCTAACAGGCCGTGCCTGGATGACCAGCATATAGCTCCTCCAATACTTTACTCTCACCGCAACTCATATCACAGGCAATTTCATCCCTGTGCTGATAAAAGATGGGTGAACTGGGAATTCTCCAGCCAATTGGAGAGGCCATGTAGACCAGAAACAGTGTGGGGTTTTTCCTGGTTTCCCTTTGGATCATCTCTGCCGTAGTTGGGAGACTTTTGATTTCCATTATATTTCCTTTTCCGAGGGTAAATTGGACAATCCATCAGTATTTCCATAATTAATTGTCCACTTTGGCCTAGGGGCACCCATCATTGCTTGAATTTTCTCAGAACACTTGTGTAAATCTTGTGCATCAATGTTGTGACCAATGTTGTGATGTTTGTCTTAAACAATTCACACTTGTTGCAAAGTCCTCTGAGCCCAAAATCTTCTAATCTTTTTAACACCGTCTCAAGATCTTGGAGATGTTCCCTGTTATCCACACTGGTAGCAATGATATCATCCAAATAAATCTGAGTGCCTGGGCAGCCTTCCAGCACCTGGTCCATAGATTTCTGCCAGAGTGCAGGTGCAGATGCTACTCCAAAATTAAATCTATTGTAGTGATAAAGCCCTTTGTGAGCATTTATGGTGGGAAACATTTTGACTCTACTTCCATCTGCAGGTAGGCCTCAGCTAAGTCCACTTAGAAACATAGAAAACCTATAGCACAATACAGATCCTTTGGCCCACAATGCTGTGCTGAATATTTTCTTACTTTAGAAATTACCTAGGGTTACCCATAGACCTCTACTTTTCTAAGCCCTATGTACCTATCCAGGAGTATCTTAAAAGACCCTATTGAATCCGCCTCCACCACCATTGCCGCCAGCCCATTCCATGCACACACCACTCTGTGTAAAAAAAGTTACCCCTGACACCTCCTCTGTACCTACTTCCAAGCACCTTAAAACTATGCCCTTTCGTGTTAGCCATTTCAGCCCTGGGAAAAAGCCCCTGACTATCCGCATGATCAATGCCTCTCACCATCTTATATACATCTATCAGGTCACCTCTCATGCCCCGCCACTCCAAGGAGAAAAGTCCGAGTTCACTCAACATACTATCATATACCTTTGCAACACTTTTTGGAGAGAAACACTTTAGCAAAATACTGCACAAGTTGACCCTGTGGTTCAGAAGGCATACAGGGTTGGAAAAATATACTCTAATCTGGGCAGAGGGTATTGATCTACTTTCAGTACTGGGTTGATAGCGACCACAGATCTTGACAGAACCACCCTTCTTGGCTAGTGGGACCACTGACATTGCCCATGCGCTCCACTCAACTTTGCAAAACATTCCTTCAGCCTCCATGCAATCTAGCTCACTGGCTAATTTACCACAGGTGGTATACAGAACCGCACGGGCTTTGGAAAATTTGTGTGTGGCATTTTCATTTAACACTATTTTACCCTTGATATGTTTGAGCTTTCCAATGCCACCATGATCAGTAGTGTGGCATCATCCAGTACCTTTGTTAATTCACTTTCAGTTGACAATTACAGGGACACTCACAGCACGCTGGAGGAACTCAGCAGGTTGGTCAGCATCCGTGGAAACGATCAGTCAATGTTTTGGGCCGCAACCCTTCGTCAGGACTGAAGAGGAAAGTGGCACAGGCCCTACTTTCTTTATAGGGCCTCTGCCACTTCTCTCTTCAGTCCTGATGAAGGGTTCCGGCCCGAAACGTTGACTGATCGTTTCCACGAATGCTGCCCGACCTGCCGAGTTCCTCCAACATGTTGTGAATGTCAGTTTAACCCCAACATCTGCAGAGTATTTTGTGTTGACAATTACAGGGGATGTGGCATGCAAGTTGTGGACAAATCTCCAATCACGTTGTAGTTATCTCAATCAATCATGACCACACAATGCTGGCCTTCCTGTTTTTACCACATACAAGCCCAATGTGGCCTGTTGCTTGTTGAATTCTACTGTTACAAATGTGATTCCCACAGGATTTATCTTTTCTCCAGTTTAAGTTCTTAGTTCGATATCTGCAAGCTTCAGTTCAACATCTTCGAAATGCCATTCAAATTCACTTTGTGGAATGACTAAAACTGCAGAGTCCACGTGCAATTCCGTTTTGAGTAATTTTCTGTTCTCTTCCCATGTGAGCCATATTGCTCATCTATTGTTAGTTTTCACATTGTAACCCTCAAGGCCGTCAGTTCTTTGTCATGCTCCTTACTATTAGATTTTTTATAAACAGTATGCAGATTAGTGCACATTGAAACTGCAACTTGACATTTTATCTTCTTCTCTTCCTTTCAATCTCTTCCTTTAAAGTTTTGCCTGTAACTCTGCCTTGGTCGGCCTCTGCCACAACAGTAACACAATTTGTTCAGTCAGGCAGGCTTCTGTTTAGATGTTACAACCTTTGTTTAGGCCCGCTTTCATCCCTGACTGCAACTCATCTCGGGATGCTGTTTCCATTGCTACTACGATTTCAACTGTTCTTTTAAA